>NC_134535.1:155571159-155896159 GCF_050624435.1 Tenrec ecaudatus | reverse complement strand
TTACTTTCTTTCTGTCCTTTACATTATAGATTTCGAAACTTATTTAACTTAATTCCTCTTTTTAAGAAAATAAATTACTCACTGCCCATGAAAATAAAAATGTTTATTCTCATGCACTAATCTAGGATACAGTGCAGGTATCTGCCTTTTCAGCCCCCTGCAACCTTCCAGTGACCTTCAGGGGGTGATAGCAGACACTTTTGGAAACACTGCTTTAAAGAATCAAAATTGCTAATTACCACTCCTCTTTTGTTCATGAAAAGTTAATAATGCTAACCATTTCCTTGATAAAATTATGTGAGAATCACCCCTACTTATTCATCATACTGCAGGCTCTGGAGACAGTGGGATACTGATTTTATTTACTGCCTCTTGCTTCATACACATCTGTTGTTTAGTTTTACTTAAATGATTGACTAGGTCATGTGAATTGGGTGAAGTCTTACTTAGCAACATGTGTCAAACCCAGGATGGAAAAATATATGCAAGCCAATAGTGTCACTTTTACA
Source organism: Tenrec ecaudatus (assembly GCF_050624435.1). Taxonomy (NCBI): domain Eukaryota; kingdom Metazoa; phylum Chordata; class Mammalia; order Afrosoricida; family Tenrecidae; genus Tenrec; species Tenrec ecaudatus. Next base: position 155,895,650 of record NC_134535.1, on the reverse strand, counting down.
CATCACCCTCAATAGATTCCATGTCACCCTAGGTCCTAGGTATGTAACATTTGTCAGAACAATTACAAACTACTTTGAAAGCTCAAGATGTATACGCACTTGCTTTTCTGTTAGAATGATGGTGAGGGATGTAATGTGTATGACATTACATTCTCATCTGTAATGGGACAAGGAAACAGCAATATCACAACAAAGACAAGCCAATAATGATTTACAGCTATAGCTAGAGAAAAATATACTTGTTTGTTATGCTGTTAGGAACAACCCAAACTCCCATGCAAAGGGCATAAATCTATATGAAATACCGTGTGTGTGTGTGTGTGTGTGCAATAACTGAGTAAGAACAACATTAGAAGGCTAATATCAAATTGTCAAGTTAGTTGTAAGAGAAGTATACAATTTCCATTTACCATATACAGTTGGGTATATTGTACAAACATTTAGAATTTTCTTGATAGGTAATATATTATTACCTTTGTTGATAACATAATATAGTATCATTTTAAACCATAAAATATATACTCTTTGGAAATTTTAGTGGAGTATATCAATTGCCCTCCAAAAAGCATGGGTTCAATTACTTAAAAAATTTTAAGGAGCTAAAATAATTTTAATTATTTTATATGTAAATCATCTTCATATATTATATATTATAGTCACAATACATATTTATAATATTATATTTATATTATATCTCCTTTACAGGAGCTGACAGCCTCATTTTTCTTCCTCAGAGTTATATATACAGAGAGGGAAATCCCTGGCTGACGCAAATAGTTGAGCACTTGGCTACATCTGAAAGGTTGGTGGTTCTAACTCTGTCAGAGGCACCTCAGGACGTGCTTGGTGATCTGTTTCCAAAGCGTCAGTCTTGAAAACTCTGTGGCACATATTCCTGCTCTGACTCAGCTGACTCGATGATAACTGGTGTTCTTTCTTTTCTTTGTGTTTTTATTGGTATCCTACCCAAATGGAAATATTAAAAAAGCCATTAGACTGTATGCCTGAGTTTTTAAAATCACATGAACTTTGTGAATATTATCCTCCCATTTTGTCTTAAAGTAGTATACTCCTTTCATGTAAAATATGTAAAAATAAACCTACTGAGCCTAAAATCCCAGAGCACAGAGGGACATACGGTGGAGATGATGTTTTTATTTTATCTTCTATTAAAACTGTAGGCCAGGGTTTCAATGCTGTGCTGATAGTGAACGCTTCTCTAGCTAACAATCTAGATGAGGAGCTTTAAACATACTTATCTCCAAATTGCATATTATTTTAAATAATCAACAAAAGTTGTAATTGGGGTAAGAAATTGCAGGCAACTTGCTTTCCTTTATCTTCTCAAGTACAAAAAGTATGAATTATACTTTTGGGCTGAGAAGGGAATAAGTGCTGTATGAATCTGATGCGATACTGAAGCTCAAATTTGAAGTCATACCAGATATACTTACTTTTTCCCCCCAAATAAATGAGATCTGATTGAATTGACTTACAATTAATTGCAGTTATGCTGCTTCCTCTCTTTGATCTGGAAGAAAGAAATGTATCATGGTCTCAGTTTTGTGAAAGAATGAAAAAAAAGTCTCTGCATGTCTAAGTAGAACTTGTCCCTGCCCCAGTCTTGTGACAGGGTTGGTAAATCATCAATTTGTTGATCAGGCCATTTTGAATTTTATAGTTTAGGAATGTGGGTTTTGTCCTTCCCATTTGCACATGGTTCTTAATCAGTACTTAATGTGTTGAGCTAAGTTGGAATGTACTGAGTATCTTCACTTTCCTCATCTATCCCTAAATAAATCCTACCCTCTGCTTGGTGCCGTGGGTTAAGCTGCTAACCACAAGGTCAGTGGTTCAAACCCACCAACTGTTCTGTTGGTGGATGATGAAGGTGCCTGTGTCTGTAAACACGCATCGTCTCAGCAACGCTAAGAAAACCTCACTAATACAAAGTCCATGCTGACTCAGAGCGACCTTGTAAGACAGGGTTGAACTGCTCCTGTGGGTTTCTGAGAATGCTGATCTCCAGAGGAGTAGAAAGCCTCATGTTGCTCCTGTGGGGCAACCAGTGGTTTCAAACTGCTGACTTTGCCACCAGGGTTCCATGAAAAACCCTAGAAAGCTGTAATACTCTGCCCTATAGAGTCACTCTGAGTTGGTAAGACTTGGTGGCAGCAGCTAGGTGCTTAGAGGAATGGTGCTATTATAATGAACGTGAAGCAGGCGCAGAGATGATTGATCTCGGTATACCATTCTTAGATGGGGAAAGAAAATCTATACTATGCTGAAATTTGAGAAAATCAGAGCACATATGTATTTAATCAGACTATCTATATAAATCAGTTAATATATGTTAAAATAGTCTCGGTATTATGTATATAGTTAAATGGGAACGGTTTGTAGGCACAAATTATCCAAAGCAGATGTTATCAATACTTTCAACTGTGATTTTTGAAAACTTTCTTGGTTACCATATTGCTTATTAGTTTAGATGTTTCAAGATGCATTATTGAAAGTTTTTCTGATTTAGCCAAGGGGACGTTTTCAAGTCCAAAACCACTTCAGGGCTTCAATCGATTCTATATTTACATGCTGGGAAGGACCCAGAGAGATAAAACTCTTGAATCTTCCTGTAGTCCCTTAAGAAAGTTGTTATTTTATTCAGGGGGTAGTTTGAATTAAGTGCTTTTGTTTTAATTGCTATGTCAATCATACTTTCTATGTGGTTGGGTTTAAAGTACTCAGAAGTGCCATTAAGAGATACATGGAGGGCCTGAACCCATACTGTTGGTGGGCTTTAAAACTGCTTTTTGTTTCTGCTCAAATCTTATTATGCGCTTTCCTATAAAACAATGTTTTAAAACATTTTTCCCAAAGTAAACTAACCACCCATTTCCATATGTCGCATATGGAATCTATGGGTAATCTATGTTGCATATGCTTTTTCCAACATCAATAAGTGTCATGCCTACACCTTTCTGATGTCTTCATGTGAGTTGGAGTGAGAGGCTTAAGGCTATTTACATGGACCCAGAATCAATTCTGATAAGATAGCAACAACATGTAGCATCTGACATATACTCACATCTTGAAGGAGCCCAGCAGTATAGAGATTTAAATGGTAGCTATTCTTGATGTTAGAAGTCATGGGGGTATAGTGGGTTATGAGTTGGTCTGCTACCCCAAAGTTCAGAAGTTCAAAACCACTAGCTGCTCCAAGGGAGAAAGATGAGGCTTTGGACTCCCCTTAAAGATTTACATCTTGGAAACCCACAGGGGCAGTTCTGTCCAGTTGAGTCGTCATAAGTCAGAATTGACTCATGGCAGTAAGTTTGCTTTTATTCTTCTTGTTGATTACTTCTATGGATTCTTCTGGACACATTGTTCACCAGGTACCACCATCTCTTTGCATGTACTAGTGCCCCCCAGGACACATTCCTGAACCTGGACCACATCTGTGTGCTTCTGGGTTCTCTGGTCTCCTGCCTGAGTGAAAATAATGGAGCTTCTCAGATGCAAAGCTGTTTGGTGATTTTTGCAAATTATGGAAATTGTTTTCCTTTGAGTGACACTCTGCTGGCGAAGTTCCAAAATGAAACCTTGCTCTGTTGCATTGCAGGACTTAAAAATTGAATTTCCAAATCCTCCTGCTTCCAACCTATACTGAAGTCCATATTTCCAGAGTATATCTAATCAATGGGTTGCAGGAAATTCCAAACATTTGGCAAAATGCTCTTTTCAGAATGACCTTCTCATATAGATGCAGTTTTTGTTAGTTGATGCAACATGAATATTCTCCAATGTCTTCCATGATACTAAGATTTTCAAACTCCTTTTGTGTTCTAGTGTATTTTGATGACACTGCCCCACCCCACCCTCACCTCCTAATTTCCAAACCTGTTTGACATCCACTCATGGATGAAGCTTAACTCCATACTAGATCCAACAGTACACTTGATTTTACCTTATTTTTAAAGGAGGTAATCAGAGACTGAATTTATTGGACCTTAACCAGTAAGAACTCTCCCGTGCCCCACACAGCACATATCTTTACAGATAATGGAACCCAATAATCATAACGAATGCTCTATATGTCTCTTTTACTAGTGCTATAGATGAAATGTGGAACCCTGATAGCGTCGTGGTTAAGCTGTGCGCTGTGAACGGCAAGGTCAGCATTCGTAATCCAGCAGCTGCTCCACGGGTGAAAGAGGAGCCTTTGTACTTCCAGGGAACAGTCTTGCCAACCCACAGGGGCAGTTCTGCTCTGTCCTGTTAAGTAGCCATGCGTCATAATTGACTCCATAGCAGTGAGGTTTGTTGTCGGTGGTGGTGTTATGTTATAGAGTGTTTATCGGCCATAAAGAGAGTTTTGTCCCATTTAGGAAAACCTGATATGGGGTGAGGATATTTCCCTTATGCCTTAGCATCAATTAAATTGGTTTCTTTCATTCAAATCAGTTTGAGAATATTTAATTGAACAAATGGCTTTTATCATGGATCAGTTTGTTAGTAAAGTTGATATAACATTTCCAGCCTCTCTTTAGTAGCTTATGCAAGACCTATGACTTATATGTAAGTTCTTTTATTATGCATTCTCAAGCTAAACTCTTAAACTATTCCCTCACACTTATATCTATATCTATATATAGTCCTGTTACGGTATGTATAATAATGTACGGGGAGGCAAAATTGTGTCTCTCCCAAATATGTTCCAATACGGCTTGGCAATGATCTTACTGATTTGGCAGTTATGTAATGATGCAATCACATCCATGATATGATCTGATGCAATCAATTTTCTCTGTGGCCTGTGAGACGGAGCTGAAGCCCAGGGCCAAGGGTCTTCCAAAGAGCGTGGCCAACACCACAGTCCAGAAAGCAGAGTCATTGTCAAGATGGTCTATAGAGAACTATTTTCAGGTCTTGAGACCTGTGTGCAAATTTTTGTCCTGTTTTTTTTAACTTGCTGTGTGTTCATTATTTCATCTAACCCTCCTTTTGTTTTCTCATTCCTAATAGCAATGTATCTACTTTGTGCTTGCTCTGCCATTGCACTTTGAAAGTAGATGGCTTGCAATTTAGATTCAGAAAGAGAGAGAGAGAGAGAGAGAGAGAGAGAGAGAGAGAGAGAGAGAGAGAGAGAGAGAGAGAGAAAGAAAGAAAGAAAGAAAGAAAGAAAGAAAGAAAACCCTCCAAACTCGCTCCCATCGGGTCAATGCTGACTCATAGTGACCCTCTCTGGGTCACGAGATTGAAATTGCTGACCCGAGCAGGAAGCCCAGTTTTTCCTCCGGGGAGCTGCTCATGCTTTCTTACTGCCCACTAAGCAGATCGCAGCCTGAACAGGTGACCACAAGGCCACTAGAGTTCCTTCTAGATTCACAGATGAATGTAATTTTGCCTCAGGATAGTATTTTACTTTGGGCTTGATTTACAACTTTTAGGATGCTATGATGGGGTAAGAGTTGTCATTAATTGAATTTTAGATCAAAGCATTGTCAGCTCAGCTGCAGCATGCTTGTCAGTGGGTTGACAGCTATGTAATGACATAACCATCCCCCTGTGTAAGGTGACTTTATCAGTAGTCAGCCCAGGGGAGCAGGGTGAGATTCAGAGTCTCACTCCAGTTACCTTCATGTTTTGTTATCTTGACAAAAGTTGAGTTTCCTAGGGGTGTGCCCTGCATCACCCTTTATCTTACAATAGATGAGAGGAGAGTAAAGCTGGCAGAGAAAGAGGGCCGTCAACAATACCAAGGAAGGGATGTCAGGAGTGCCGTGTGCCCTTTAGCCACAGGGTCCACATTCTGAGAACATCCTTGGTCTGGGAGAAGATCAATGACAAAGAAGACCCCCAAGAGAAAACAGGCCCACCTATGTTCAAAGGAGACAAGGGCCACCACCCAGATCCCACAGAGAGAGAATTAATTCCCACAATGCTGATGGCTATAATTCAGACATAGTTCTGCTTGTTAAAGCCATCAACTAGTGGTATTTCTGCGACAGCAACGTTGGATAGCGAAGACACGACCAATATGTTACCGTGTTCTCTACCCTTCTTCCTTTCAATCACTTTCCCTCTCAATCACCCTCTAGTTCTAACTTCTCACGCACTGACTCTAGGCGATTTGTAACAGCAGATAGTTTGACGTGTTCATCTTTCTAGTTTGGGAAGTCCATGGTAAAGCTAGTTAAGTTCAGTTCTGTTCTATTTTTCAGACACATAAAATAGATTGTTCTGGCTAGTTCACTCACTTTAGCACACAATCCACTGTAAATGGACCATGAGATGATTTGGATATATTATTGAAAAAAGCAATCATAGACAGTTTAAATTTTCCCTTAGATTAAAAAAAATAACATGAGGTATTTGTATACATTTATACTAGCAATAGTTTTGTTTGTTCACATTATTTATAACTAAAATTCAAGAGCGGAAAAATAATATGCATAGTAAAATAATAGTTAAGATAATTTTAAAATATAAACTTAAAATTGTGCACATAAATGGTTTAAAGTAAATTATTTTAAAATTATCCTTATTTAGAATTTCATGTGTATGTATGTGCATATGTATGTGTATCTATACACACATATGCTATGAGTGTATGTGTGTGTTAAACATTCAATGTCGTTGAGTCATTTCTGACGTATACTTGTATTCAAACTTTTTGTCGGTAAAAAAGACAAAAAAAGATAATGTGATTATTTTCCTGGGAACTTTTTGAAGTTCTTTTCATTTTTCATGGTTTTTATTTCCCTTGCAGGAAATTCCTCATAATTTGAGTTAAATCTTCCCCCAAGAAGCTAATGGTGTTTAATTTTCTCTGTTACATTTCATAAGAAAATTAATGTCTTTGAGGCATCATTTTCTTTTGGATAGGTATATTTGCCCTTTCTTAAGTCCCAAATAAAAACAAAACCAAAAAATACCCTATAAGCCAAAACTCCTTCTCAGTAATTAAATGATAAAAATAAGCCATCAGTGGCACCATGAACCCTTAAAATATATTTATGTGTTCATAATGGCTTCCATCAACTGCAATAACATGGGCTAAAGCTTTGCTTTCCTTTCAGTTTTTTAATTTAATGGTTTTTAACGTATTGCTGGCATGCTGTAATGTTCACCTTTGGAAACACTGCTCATCTACTCTGATAGTCAGTGCTCATTTGCATGGAATGGACATATAGAATATATAAAAGTAAGCTACTTTCAGCAAAGTTCACTTAACATTATGAAAATGAGATGTATAAATGCTAATCTTTTATGAATAAGGGTTTTTTCTCTTACATATCTTAATAGGATCAATAACAAACACTCAGAAAAATACTGGAAAATTGCACTTAAATCAGTATTATCACCATTTGGCATTAGTGTAGGGAAAAATGGTAGTCATTGTTTTATAATACTGCTTATATTAATATTTTTATAATGCTTACTAATCACTTGCCTAGTAAATGATCTGAATCCCTAGCAGCAGAAAGCACACATTTCTCATGTATTTGTAGCTCACTGAATGCATTTAGCTACCAGCATAATATTTGATGATAATAATGTGAATAGTTAGGTGATAGGCCCAATGGTCAGGGAGCTTATTCCTCAGGAATGACACAAGTCTACAGACAAATGGCACCAGATTTCCAACTCATTAGTAAATTTACCAAGATTTTGTGGGCAAATTTGAAGAGATATTAAAATAAGCAAAGGAAACTATAAAAGGCAAATGAAATGACAAGGATCATATTCCATCATATAACAAACTTGCTGCTTTTGCCACCGAATCATTAACAGCAAATTATTTAGCATTCATCATGTGATGAAAGAAATCCATTAATTGACATGATCCTTTAAGTGACTCAAATCATAGTAGGGTGAATTGCTGTAGTTATTGAAAATATTTTGTTATATATCTCATTTATCATATATCTCACAATTTCCAGTAGACCTGGTGGTGTCGTGGTACCTCATTGGGTTACTCACTGAAAGGTCAGTGGTTTGAAACCACCAGCTGCTCCACAGGAGAAAGATTAGGTTTTCTACTTCTGTGGACATTTAGTCTCTAGAACTCACAGTGTCAGTTCTACCCTGTCCTTCCTATGGATTCTCTGTGAGTCAGGATCAACTCCACAGTGGTTATTTGGTTTCTACGTGTTAATGTATCACATTTTTACATATATACAATTATGTAAATTAGCTCAGACATACAAAATTAATACATATTTTAATAGTTATAAACCATGTAGTATGTGTTTAAGACTGTTTTAATAGAATTTTAACTATTAACACAATTAATCCTCATACCAAATAAAGTGTATTTCAATATGATCTTTACTTTATTGATGATAAATATGCGTTTAGGTACTTTACCCAAAAATCACATAGAGAGAAAATTTCATAGCCAGGATTTAAACTCAGGAACTTGACTTCAGATGTCCTAACCAGTAACAGACATACTAGACAGATTTAAGGGCATAAACCAAGTAAGCTGAAGGGGCTTGGGTTAAGACATAGATCTGATTCCACCAAGCTCAGAGGCCGTACTGTTACACAGTTATGGTAGATTGATGGAATATTTGAAGAATATATATATCTCACACCAGATGACCACTTGAAATTGTGGGATTTTCGTATTTCAAAGTTCCAGAATCACTGTCACAGTTCTTTGCACGTTGTATTTCTTCGTTTACAGTGCCTGACCCAAGCCATGGTATTTTCAGTGCCTCCAATGAAACACAGCAATGATGAACCTATAGTGACAGCAAGTAAAATAAGGGTGGTTGGTTGACACAGTGGAGGTGGGCATTGGGTAGGGGTAATAGTAGAAGGTAGTTGATGTCAAGGAGTTCAAAAGGAAAAGACTGTTTTGAAATTGATGTGGCAACAATTATACAATGCTGCTTGATGTGATTCAACGATGGAATGATATGATATCTGTATTAACTCCACATAAAATGGTCTTAAACAATAAAAATAAATTAAAAAAGGAAAGTATAGGAGAGCACTTGTTTGTAAGCATTGTCCATATAACAAGGTAAAGAAAACAAGCTATAAATTGCTCAAATTTAATATGGAGCAGCAGAGACACCATATAGATGTGTCTAATTATTGATGCAGGAAGTTCATGAAAGTCAAATCAACAGGTACCAAATCTGTGATGGGAATGCCTGACAAATTTGTCTTCAATCCATCCATCTTTCTCGTAACCACCCAGGAATACATTGGAGAGTTTAATTCATGGCTTCTTCCTTACAAATCTTTTTTTAAATTTTTATATCCTCTTGGAAAGCAGATTTTCTATCAAGGAGCGTGAGTTAGTCTATTGAATGAGAGAAGAGAACATCGGGATAGAGCTACACAGACAACATTCCATGAAGGAACAAATTCAAGCTACACTGAATACATTAGCCAGATACTAGATTCAGGGAATTGATGGAATGCCAATTGATGGAAAGCCAAATTTATGCAAAACCACCTGAGGAAACACTGAAAGCACTCACTCATCTATGCCAAGATTTGGAAATTTGTAAGAGATCCTTATTTGGGCCATTCCAAAGAGAGGGGGCCCAACAGAATATACAATTTAATGAACAGTATCATTAATATTCCATTAAAGTAAAATGTTGCTGAAGATTATTCAACAATGATTGCAGCAGTACCTTGACAGGAGCTGCCTGAAATTCAAGGCAAATTTAGAAGTGGATTTCATTACTGAGGTAGATGGACCTTTGTTGAAAACAGCGAATATCAGAGAGATGTTTACTTTGGTTTTAAAACAATGCAAAAGCATTTGATTGTGTGTATGATAAAAACTATGGATAACAGTGAGAAGAAAGGGAATTTAAGAACCCTCCATTGTGCGGATGTGGTACCTGTTTGTGGGCCCAGCGGCAGATGCTCCGATAGAACGGGGATATTGCATGGTTGTAAATTAGGAAATATGTGTGTCAAGATTGTATTCTTTCATTAATTTATTCAATGTGTATTCTGAGCAAATAATCTCCGAAGAAGAAGCTTTCTTGCTGAAAGTGAGGAGGACTGGAAGCACTTTCCGATGAAGATCAGGGTCCCTGTCTTTAGTACGAATTGCAGCACCCACGTAAAGAAAACACTACTCCTCGCGACTATACCAACAGAGGACATCGCGATAAAGGGAGAGAAGGTGATTGTGAGGATTCCATCTTGCCTGGACCCACAGTGAATTTTCATGGCGGCAGCAGGCAAGAACTCAACTGACATATTGTACTGGGCAAATCTGATGGACAAGATCTCTGTAAATGTGAAAACACAAAGATGTTACTTTGAGGACTAACGAATGACTGACCCAAGCCATGATATGTTCAATTGCCACTAATGTATGTGAAAGTTGGGCATTGAAGAAGGAAGATCGAAGAATTGCTGCCTTTGAATCACGATCTTGCTGAAGGATACTGCAAGCAATGTCAACTGTCAGAAGAGCAAAGACCTCCGTCTAGGTGAAAAGAACCAGAATGCTTTTTAGACATATTGACAGGTACCTTTCCCCAGAGTTCACCTGGAGAAAGTGCCTTTTCTTGAGAGTTCTTAATGACTACAAGGAGAAAAGAAAATTCCTTCTTAGAAATGTTAGCATATTTCTATTTTCTAGTTAATTACTGGAATCTGGAATATGTTTTGGACTGATCAATCCTCTGGATAAATTTTGGCAGACTTTACCAAAAAAGAGAAAAATTTTATGCAAAATAAATTCTCGCTGAAAAGGTAAATTAAGACTAGAAAAATGTGAGTGTTTATCTGTCTTATTCTATTAAATTCATTATTTAATACATATTTACCAAGCATTAAGATATTTCATGTGTGTTTTAAACCCCAACCATCCAATATCCTTCTTAGCAACTCACAGTTTGGCACAGTGCTTTAAAGTAAGAAATTCACACAATAGTTGCCTGGCTAATTGAGCTGGGAACACTTTCATTGTTGGATGCTTGTGGGATGAAACTCCCGTGAACAAGCATCATGGAAGCTCCATTTTCCAATGAAACAGTGACATGCAAGATAATAACTTAGTTGCAAGCGTGAAAATTGAGTTAATACAGCATCTGTAAAAAATGAACCAATACTTTTCAAAATATATTTCACTAGATCACGCGTTGTCATCTAGATAACTGATTCATGGACATGCCACGTGGGTCAGAGTCAAACTTTCCCACGGAGTTTTCATTGACTGATTTTTGAGAAGTCAATTACCAAACCTTAGGCTGAGGTGCCTCTGGATGAACTTGAATTTCTAACCTTTGGGTTTTCAGTTGAACTTGTTAATTGGCCCCCTCAGCGACTCCAAATGCTTACATATGTTAAAGAAAGAAAAGAGGAGGGCAACATAGAAAAATAAATTTTAATGTAGCAGGATGTCAACAACTTATTTATATTGCTTCAGAGTCTAAGTTGCAACTCACTTTTAAGAAGCTATCGCTTGCATTAAGTTGCAGTATTATGCAATAATACTTATTATTATCTTTTAAAAAACTATTAAAGCGCTATTTCTTTTTCTTAACTACACACTTATTTAAGAGCAAATTTGTTCTTTATTTCCTTGAATCCAGAGAACATACCATACCAGATTGAGTAGAGAGGCATATATGAGAATATTAAAAAGATTTTAAAATGTAACAACTGATGATACTCATTAATATGTTTTCATTAATAAGTTTTGATTAATATGTTTGGGGAAATGAAATCATATTTTATGAAATATGTTATTTGACAAGTATTAACTCATCATTTATTTATGCTATAAAAACTAACTAATGAATTCATATTTTAATATGTTTCAAGTTTATATTTTTATTGAATATTTCTAATGGGGCAAATATAGACAGATGTCCTCAATGTTATTCAAGAATGTGAAGGGTTCTAAAGGAAAGGTAAGAACCACAGGGCAACATGTTACTGCTGCAGTTTGGTTGGTAAATTTCATATCTCATTCACTTTGGGTTACAATGCCAAGAAAGCAAACTCCTTCTCTCCTCTCCTCTCCTCTCCTCTCCTCTCCTCTCCTCTCCTCTCCTCTCCTCTCCTCTCCTCTCCTCTCCTCTCCTCTTCTCTTCTCTCTCTCTCTCTCTCTCTCTCTCTCTCTCTTTCTCTCTTTGTTTGTGTTAGCTCCATATAAGATTAGAATTATCATATTAAATTCCTGTCAAATGAATTAATCAAATATGTTCTGAATACTTACTAAGTAGTCATCTAAGTTCTTTGTATTTGGCAAGCACAGTGGGGGAGGAAGACAAATTTTATGTAATAAACATATTCCAGCAACATTTGAGCTTAATTTGCAGTTAAAAATAATTATTAATATGTTAAGAATGAAAACTTGTATCTCAGTAAAACATTTAACTTTGTGGACATCATATACAAGGTACAGATTATGGGATTCTGTGGAATTATAAATGGTTGAATAAACATAGCTAAGGAAATTAGTATATTTGCTTCATCCAGATGTCTGTTTATGAAGCTGACTTTGGAAATGCATCTTATTTAACAACTACGTTAATATGAAAGTTCATAGAGAGTAGTGGCTTTGAGCACAGATCTAAGGTTAAGCTTCTTAGGTTTAAATCTAGCTATGCAAATGACTTGACCATATGACCCTGAGCAATCTCTGTGCCTTGGTTTGCTCATTTTTAAAGTGTGGTTGAGAATAATATATACAGAGAACATAGGATCACATAGAAGACTAAACCATGCACACTTGTTCTGCAATGGCTGAAGAACTCATAGGCTGGCAATGTGAACACCCTGTATTCTCTGTGGTAGAAAAGGCTTGACAATCTGCTCCTCTACAGGAAATCCTAAGGTAGCACAACCCTTTCCAATAGGGTCACTATGAATTCAGACTTACTAAATGAAAAATAACAAGAATAATACAAATGACTTCTAAGTATTGGCTATATTTATCCATGTGAGTATCAGTAATGTTTCAATGTTTAGATATTGGTTAGTCCAGGTTGATTTGAGAAACAAATTCATAGACACTCATATGTGTATAAGAATGAGTTTCATACTAAAGAGCAATTGTGTTTTAAGAAAACATTCCAGCTCAGTCCAGATTAAGTCCATAAATCTGATATTAGGTCATATGTCCGATGCCAGTCTATCAATTCCTCTTCACACTCACACAACACATGCAATGATGATGAATCCAGGATGATCACTGGCCAGTAGGTGAAAAGTCTGTGGATCCAGTGGCAGTGGAAGCATCTCAGCACTGGTGTGGGTTTCCACGTGGCTCCTCCAGCTCAGAGCTCTGGATCCATCAGTGTAACTCCAGCTGGCATGTCCACAGGGATGTCTCAAAGGGAGTGTGTGTGTCCCACCTCCATTGAGGAAGACAGGAGTTCCCAGAATCCTCAGGAGAAGGCCATGCCCACACAGAGGCCACATTGGCTATGACCTGATTGACAGGCTAAACTCCACCCCTTAGTTCAAGTTGACAATAGATTATGTAACTGCCACAGAGATTATTTAATTTAATATTTCATTGTTTGGGAAATAATTATTTCTTAAAAGGTTGTCATTTCAAAATACAATAATCCACTTAAATTGAAAACCATAGGTACTATGCAGAAATAGTCTGGGGTAAATTCTTGTTCTGTGAGAAACTGCTGCAATGAAATGAAGAACTTTCTATCACTTAATGCATGCACTTATCAAAATTGTCTATGACATCAAGCTAGGAGAGGTGGACAGCTTGCTGGATAGCAAAATAAGAATTTGAAACAGGCTCAGTAGTCTTGAATATAGAGTCACGTCTGGTATGATTACATTTAACAGAGACAAAAATGTAGATCTTACATTTGGGATCCTAAAGAAGCAATATATATTCTGAGTAGTAATTAATTTTGCATGCAGTATTAGTCAAGAAATAAATCCTCCCACTTAAAAAAATACACATGAATGTAACTTTAGGCCTTATTTATAGTAATGTGAGTCTTGATAAAATGATACTACCCCTTTGCACTGATCAGTCTATAGTACACGATGTAGTTTCCGTACATAAAAAAGTAGGGCATATTTCAACTTTGTCATTATGAAACTGGGTTGATTTGCAATGGTCATATTAGCAAATAAGGGATCTTAGAAATGGTCATTTATTTTGACTCTATAATATTCACTAAGTTTACCCTTTCCTTGTGCTCCACACAAATAGCTGCTGGGATAAGCCACTGTATTAGAAGTCATCATCCCCAGACACAGCTAGCTTGTTCCTGTCCTCTCTCAAGTTCACATCCAGTCCTAGCATTATCCATATATTTTGTACAGGATTCAGCCTCTGCTTTTTCTCATTCTAAGATCTTTCTAGTTTGTCACCTTCTGGATTTCCTTTCTTCAACTAAATGAGGTAGACTTTGCTTCCTACTTATTACCCAAATCTTCCAAAATAAAACGAACATTTGTGATAAAGGTGTACATTTGCCCAAACCACTGGCGATTGCCCACAAATGGCAAACCTGAAAGTAAAAGTAGAAGGTATGAACAGGAGAAGGAGTTTTGTTTAAAAACAACTTCCTAACAAATGAACTTGCTTGAAATTGAAGTAAGCCTTGTCAGGAAATAATGATATCTTTACTTCCTTTTCCCCCCAGCTTTTTTCTTTACTTTTTAAATCATTTTATTAGCGGCTCATACAACGCTTATCACAATCCATAATGCATCAATTATGTAAAGCACATTTGTACATTCATTGTCCTCATCATTCTCAAAACATTTGCTCTCTATCTAAGCTCCTGGCATCAGCTCCCCCTCCCTCCCCGCTGCCCTCTCCCTCCTGAAGGCTTGATAATATATAAATTATTATTTAGTCATATCTTGCACTGTCCGACATCTCCCTTTACCCACTTTTCTGTTGTATGACCCCCAGGGAGGAGGTTGTATGTAGATCCTTGTAATCGGTTCCCCCTTTCTACCCCACCCTTCCTCCACCCTCCCAGTTTCGCCACTCTTACTACTGGTCCTGAAGGGATCGTTCATCCTGGATTCCCTGTGTTTCCAGTTCCTATCTGTACCAGTGCACATCCTCTGGTCTAGCCAGATTTGCAAGGTAGAGTTTTTACTTCTACGGATGAAAACGTTCTGACTCACACTGACAGAGCAGAATAGAATGAAATAATGTCCTGTGTGATCCTTGCCCTGTTTGAGATGATTATCACAGCCCTATGGGACTGCCCTTTCCTCTTTGACCCTCTACTTCTCATTCTTCAATATGTTATCCATAATTCAAGAGCTGATTTCCTTTGCATTGTCAATAAAACACAAGTCAACATCTGTCTGGTATTCTGTGTTTACATTCAAGATTCATCTGATATTTCTTCTTTCAAGTCCTCTTAAATCTGGCCTGAATGGCAGTTCCTGTCATTTTATTTGATGCTTCTTAGTTCATTTGATGGCTCAATGTTGCAGCTAGGAGCTTGATTTTTCATTTGTTATCTGTAGAAATGCTGAACATCTTCTTCCCGTTGTCGCTTTCTATTTGGAGGTCTTTAATCTGTTTTATGAAACTGCCCTTTGAAATCTGTTCAACTCTTTTACCTTATTAATTCTCTCATACATTTAGCTACTCTATGTTTAACTCTCTCCTGACATTCATTTAGTCTTTTCTTCATTTCTTATCTTTTTAATTATATTTTGCTTTCTTCATGTATGTCATCACATGTCTTATCCGATCTTCAATATTTAATGTTCAATGTGTTAAATCTAGTTTTCCCTGCCCCCAAAACAGTTTTATTGGCACATAATTTACATATCCTACTATTGACTAGTTCAATTGTTCAAGCATATCAAGGGGAATTGTACAATTACCTCCACATCAGTCTTAGAACATTCCCTCCCCCTCCCCTAAGGTGAAATCGCCTTTAAAATGAGTTATGCAATCCAATCCGTACTGGTGTTCCCTCTCCCTTCTGCCTTCATTATTTACTCCCAAGATCCCCTTTCCCTCTTGTCACTGGTGCCCTGCTCCCCCCATTCCCTAAATCCCTTGTATTAGTTACCATTATGCATCCACTCTTGAGAGATAAGGGTCTGATTTTACATGAATTATTAGAAGAGAGTATGTAACAAATTCAATCGAAATGTGTTTGCCACTTTGTCAATCAGAAATAAATAAATCTACATATGGTAATGTGAACATAGCTATCCTTTGGTCAATTCCGTAAAACATTGAGAATTACTGATGATTCAAGGAACAAACTGAGGTCAACTCAGATAACTGCAATAAGTTATATTCATTTCAGGAATCATCTATATAAACACTTTATTTCTCATAGGGATGTATCTAGTTAAAAATAATGAACTCAGCTGTTATGGGGCAATTCAACAATTTAAAACACCAAAAGCAAGTTAAAAAAGAAAAAAAAGTTTCAACAATTCAAAGATTACTACATTATACAGTAAAAACATATACAATAACATTCACACAATTTGTGTAATGTGTGTGTGTTTTAGGCTGTAGATTTTTATATATTCCTTCATTAACTTAGAAAAAATTGATGCCAGGTTCTATTTTGTATATAGCAATGAAGAACTTCTTTGCATTTGACTTAAGTTAGATGATACAAATTTTGTAGATATGATATATATCATAGTATGTAACTGAATAATTCCGACATGGTGTTGTCTTCATAGACAGCAGATTTCTCACAGTGGCTATACTCTCCTTCTCTGAATTGGTGAATCAGATCTGCGTTATCATAGTCTATTCTTGCTAATGAGGTTCAACACGCTCTATCAGCCCTATTGTACCGATTTCCCTATAGCAAAGTTCCATTCTCTTCTGTAATATATAGACTCTATAGGCTTTTTCTGAGTCAGAATTCATTCAATGGCAGTGATATTTTGTTTGGAGATCTTCTCTTCATTGGCCTTTTTTTTCCCGGTAGGACTTCATAGCTTTGATTGTTTTGTTAATACATATTACATACCAATGGATCAAACATTAAGTAGAAGCTGAGGAGACAATGATAAGCAAAACAAGTTCTGCATCTAAGAAATTAGCTTTTAAATAAGAATGATTAAAAATTGATAAATAATATGGAGAGAATTTTAATAGTGGAGAACATTTTATATTTTATATCATGTATCATGCTAAAATGTACTAATATGCAGGAAGAAATATTTATGACATTTCCACCAACTTTACTGATAAAGAGAAAGTAATCGAAGGGAAATGGTTAAGCTTTGTTTTAAAGTCGAAGTGGTACTGTATGAGAGCAAGACCATCACTGAAAGCACATACAGGGGAAAAGGAGAGTAAAGCTCAGCCAGAAGAAAAAGGCACAGTGGTTAAGCTGAAAATTCACGGCGGATGAGTGGCAGGCCATTAATTAAAGGTAACATCTCTTTAATTCGGGAACTGAACTCAACAGCAAGCATTTTCTTGGTCAACCATGTGTACCAGGTAGAACAGCCCCACCCAAAGCAATTTTTCTTATTTAACCTGATTTTTGACATTCTAGCCTTGGCCTCTAGCCCCTTAACTTTTTTTTTACTTACTATATTTTACCTATTATTTAGATTCAACCTCTCCTGGTCCGCAGGCATATTTGACTTTATCGTGCAATTCAAATGGGTGATACTACACAAGGCTACGTGGAATTATGAATTATTTTTTGTTTCATTTCTACCATTTGATGTAACCAGCTTTCTTTTCTAAATGTAATTATATGCCGCATCTTTTGCAATACTATCATAAAGCTGGAAATAGGCAATGAAAAGGTTGTTACCAACCATGTCCTTACAAGTATTATAATGTTTAAATTAAGCATGAAAAAGAGGCCAGGGAGCTATGTAAATGTGATGATTAGGATTCAGTTTATTCCTACCGTCAGATATTATCAGAGATGATCTATAGACCAGAAATGTCTGCACTGGTTATAGACTTAATTATTTTTCACAAAATAGAATGAGATATTTCTGAATGAACATATTAAAAATCACTACATAATAAAAATCATGTTGATGCAATCCAGAAAAAAAACAAGATGTGCATTCTTAAGGTAAATGTTCTACTTAGATCTAAAAGGCAATGTTATTTATTATATATTAACAGCAAAACTAGGTAGATTTCTGAGTAATTCTATAAATAATGTTATAGAATCACCATCTTGAGCTGATTAATTAGTTCATTAAAACATTCCATCTCACCAAAAAGCAGTTTTTCTCGATTATTGTCAGCTGTGTGATTGAATGACATGCAAAATCTCTTGGTATTTTATGGGTATGTGATCCTTGGCATTCAATAATGAAACTGCTCTTCCGTGTTTGTAGAAGAAGAGCATTCAATTTTCATGGAAATGTCAGAAAGATTATATTGTTTTCTTCTATTTATTTTTATTGTTTTGGTCTAGGATATATTTGAAAGCCTGTCAATGGTGTCCTTTGCAGTTATTTCAAAAGGCATAAAACAATTGGCACAAGTTGAGAATGCTGATTCTTGTTGATATCAAAAGATATTATTTTTAAATGAAAGATAATGAGATTCTTACATGTTCAGTCTAATAAGAAATATTGCAAGTTATAAATATTTCCCTTTTTTATATTAATTTTACCAACCTCTCATTAAATCTCAGAAATGGAAAAAAATGTAGAAAGAGTGAACACATCATGTGTAACTATTATGTAGGCTAAGAACTTGGTATGTGATAGGCAGTTAATAAAAGTCTAATGTTTTAATTAATTAATGAATATTAATATTTTGAGAGTTCCCTTTGCCTAAATCACTCTCTGGCTTCATTACAACTATTTGAACTGCTTCATCCATGAAATAATTTTTTTACACCTCACTGTGTTTCTAACTAATTTGAACCAACATTACACTATTTAGTACTCCTGTTTAATTTTAACATATTTATTGATCTACTGTTTTTAAGGACTTGACATTTATTAAGTTTTCATGTTTGTTACATCATGGAAGATTATCAGACTGGTTAGAAAGAAGAAAGAGGGCTAAATAGAGCCTTTAAGGGGAAAAATAGGAAAGAGAAAAAATAAGCATCAGCTAAACGAAGAGACTCATCAGTTATTTCTACTTTCATTCAGACATTCCGGAATAAATGTTTGTGAGCCGACCAGATGGCAGAGTATAAAAGATATTGATCAATAAATATTATGATAGATAGTACCAAACATTACAAATAGGGGACGGTGAGAATGCATAGAAGAGCTGTGAATTGCATTAGGGATACTGTGAAGTGTGCTAACCTGAGAAATATTAGTGAGAGATACAACATAAATTGCTAATTATCCCCATTCTCTACTTCCCCCTTTACAACTGTCAATGGACTTCCTGATATTGAATCACCTCTAACAGAGTATATTGACCTTCATACATCGATTATGATTCCCAAGGTGGATCATATGAGTAAGTTATCTTGAATGCAATATTAATTGGAATTATGTATACACTTTCTATTTTACTTCTTAATGGGATTACGTGTGCATGTGATTGTAAACCAGCATTGAAAGTCAAGCACAACACTCTTGGGAATGAAATGAAAAGTCATGTAGCAGAAACTATCAAAGAAACAAAGCTAAATATCGAATAGTATGGAAATAGCAAAGGGGCCCTAGTGGGTCTTCAATGGAAGTGTTGGATGGCTAACCACAAGGTTGGTTGTTCACTTCCATCAACTGACCAGCAAAAGAAAGATACATCTATTTGCTCCAAAAACAAGAGGGACAGCCTCAGAAATGCTATAGAGGGACACTATGATTTGGAAATCAACTCTATGGCCGTGGATTTGTTTGTTTTTTATTGGTAATGTACAGAAGGAGCCTCTCAATCTGTGGTGTTCAAACTGACTTATCATTTCTGTGAACCCAATAATAGATTGAATTTGACCATAAGTCCTAGTTTGCTACCTTTCATCCAGGTCTCCACATACATCTATACACATTAGAAAGAATAGAATTTATACACATTAGAAAGAATAGAATTTACATAAAACTACAAAATGTGTTTTGTTCACTGATAATGCACCTGGCAGAAATGCTACACTGGTGTGTAAGTACAGACACACGAAGTAGAAGATAAGATGATATAAAGACATGACCACAAGGCACTACTGGAACATGATGTTTCAGTATTCAATAGTCCATCGCACCCATCTTATTTGTTAATACCCTGTTTCCCCAAAATAAGACCTACTTACAGTTTTGCCTCGCCCTGAATTATAAAGTACTCCCCGAAAATAAGGCCCCCTGAAGCCACCGTAACTCTGGACTCTGGACCGTAGCAGTGAGTGCCGCCATGCAGCTCACTGTTGGCTATAGTGCTGCCGGAGCAGACAGGAAGTGCGAGGTCTCTTTTAATAAAACAATAAACAATAAATGTGTACCATATTCTTCTTCATGGAAAAATAAGACATCTCCTGAAAATAAGACCTAGCACATCTTTGGGAGCGAAAATTAATATAAGACACTGTCTTATTTTTGGGGAAACTGGGTATAGCTTTGATCAGTAAAGTTACTTGTCTTTTCCCTTAAGTATTAACATTTTACACAAACCCTCCTTGGACACTGAAATAATACCTGTTCCTTACTTTGAGAGGAATGTACAGACAACTATTTACCAACAAACAACTCTGCTGCCATTTAGTTAAGGCTGATTCATAGCTCCCCCTGGAGGTTTCAAATAATGTGCTTATAGGAGCAGAAAGCTCAAGAGTCCATGTAGTGTGGATAGAGCAGGTTTACCATTTCTTTGAGGTCGAAACATTTTCTTCCCTGCAAAAATGCTATTTTGAATTATGCATTGTGCTGTGCCAGTGCCAATCACCATGTTCCAAATGAGAGCTAACTCAGAACACAATGATTAACATAATCCATTTTATGTATTTGTGCTATGTTCTCTCTAACAATAGGGCAGAGAGTAGAGGGTTCTGAATAGAAAGTTGGCACTAAGAAATAGAGTGTCCAAACCATTCCCTTTGGACATGCCATTAAGGAAGACCGAGTGCTAACGAGGACATCGGGATTAGTGAAGCAGAGGACCAACCAAAGCAAAGGAAATCCTCAATGAGATGGATAGACACTGTCCACCACAGTGGACCTAGATACACCGATAATCATAAGGACTGTGCAGAAATATGCAACCTCTCCACCTGTTACAATTACTGTCTACATGCGTCAGAGATGACTCAGTGGCAATTAAAAGCAAAAACACAAAAAATAATTGCATAAGAATATAAAACAGCCCATTGTTTTTAGTTGCTAAACATCTTCTGATAAAGATCCATCTCGTTTAAATGGAAATGTATTTATAGCTTTCTAGGGACTCAAAAGCTCTCTTTATATGGTAGGAAATCCTCCTTCCAAATCCATCTACCATCATTTCAACAATATGTCCACCTGCTGGTCTCTAGTAATATAAAAATAGACTTTATAAGCACAACTACTCTGTCCTTTTTTATTTCTATAACCCATGGTATAGAACAACATAAAGCAGATAACAGGTGATCAACATATTTTTAATATGCTGAAAATAAGTGAATGGACCAATTCTGGATAGACAAAGAATGGAATCTTTTCAAGATGTTAAAATCAATTCTGCATGTTTTAATGGTTTTAAATGCAAGTTTTCTTTTAAGAAGTGACTAAATCCAAAAGGTCTAATAGGATTTAGAAGAAAGAGCATATGCCATGAGTAAGAGAATTAATAAGAATTTATTTAAATTGATGGGAGAATCTATGATATTTACTCTGTGATCATAGCTTAGAATGGCATAATGTTTTGCAGTTTCCAAGTACTTTTACATATGTAATCTCATTATACAGGTCCTTGTTTTTCCTAGCTTAATGGAAGCCAGGGATGCATGAAAGCTTAATTAGAGACAGAAGGAAAACACATTCTTTTCCCAATGATCCATATGTGCATGGTGAGAGAAGGAAAAAAAGGTTTTGTATTTTTTTAAATATCATCTTGGAAGTTGCAATTTCAACCATCATTTACAATGGAAAATGGTTCTAGCTGCCAACTCAACAGCCTTTTCCAAGTAAGGCATTGAGTAAGGAGCAAAATGTCTTGTCTGTGAAAAAAAAAATACATATCCATGGTTAGGCATCGGAAGGCCACCTCCAGATAAGGGAATGAACATGTGTTCATTCAATCTAACCCTTTAGAATGTAATCCCTCATATGGTACTCCCATGACTCATTATCTGGGTTGAGAGCATCTCTGAGCACTAGGACTCATGCCAAGTTCACAAGTAAGAACATACTAGCACATTTAAATGGGAATTAAAAACAATACTCAGTAGATATAGAAAGCTAAATTGCCCTTTCCTTCATAATTTATGTTCAATATTTCTAAACTGGCCAGGATATTGCTTCAACAAGCACATGGCACATTTTGTACAATGCCTTTATTACCCTCAGAGCAAAGTAAACACGAAGGAAATGAGAATTCCACTAGCTATATGGGGATTTTCCCAATGCTAAGTCAGGAAATATATTTATCTAATATATATATATCTAATATATATAATCTTTGTGATTTTTACTATGTCCAATGCATTTAATAATGCATTTACATGAGTCAAGTGGGCCAATTTGATCTCTACTCTGATATATATTTTATCAACTTGACCTTCCTGGAGATAAATATAAACATGAAAATATGTTAATAATATTTTTGTTGCTTATAATATACCATAAATTGCTGTTTTGAATTTTTTTCATCCCTACTCTCTGTCATACATTGCAATTTTAACATATGTATCTGTGTGTGTGTGTGTGTGTGTGTGTCTGACTAAATGAACCCAAGTGTATCACTTGTTCAGTGTTTATCTACTCTGTCAGAAAAAGATATGAAGATCTAACTGCTTCTTTTCAGATTACAGTAATACTATTTAATCTGGAAATACTATGAGGCAGTTTATATTTTTTTTATAGATTTGCTTCGATTGGAATCAACATAATGACACACAAAATCAACAGCATAATTTTAATTCAAACTTTTTTTTCAGAATTCCTGATAGTCAACTCAGAATATTTATTTCAAATTATTTGATCTTAATGCCAGAAATACCTAAAATGATATGGTTTAGAAATTAAGTTGAAACCCACTCATTTCTGCATCCTCTATAAAATTGTCCTTTTATATCAATGGAGCACAGATATCCCTTTTTGTAAACTACGGTAATTTCTGTCAGCATCTCAGTGCTATATGATTTATGATCTATAATTGGACATCCTATCGTACTTCTTTAGTATATAGACTTGTAAAATAATGGTGTTTCATAAGTTTTCATATTTGTCCTTGTGTTAGGCAGGGTTGATCAGAGAAACAAATTCAGTGACACTCATATATGTATAAGAATGAGACTTTTATTAAGAAGTAATTGTTTATCAGGAAAACATCCTGGCCCACTCCAACTCAAGTTCGTAAGTCCAATACTGTCCATAAGTCCCTTTTCAGATACACAAAGCCACATGCAATGATACCAAATGTAGAAATATCACAGGCTGGTAGGTGCAAAGTCTTGTGGATCCAGTGGCAATGGATGTATCTCCAGGGCTCTGGCAGGTCTCAGAGTAGGATCCCAGGATCCTACTTATGAGAAACCCATACCCACAAGGTGTCACCATCAGGCAGTGATCTGATTGACACTATTATATATACTCAAGTTACCATGAAATTATGAAATTACTACAGTCCTCTTGCTTTTGACATATTTTATAGCCAAAATAATACATTGTGTTTAAAACAGCTCTAAACCCGTCGAACCCCAGGAACAGCTTGCACCCTCAACTTCTTAGAGGGACAAGTGGCATTCAGCTGCCAAGATGAGTGATAACAGGTCTGTGATGCCCTTAGATGTCTGGGTCTTTCCATGGACTACACTGACTGGCTCAGTATGTGCCTACCCTATGCCAGGAGGTGCAGGTAACCCATGGAACTCCACTCTGTGTTAGTGTGGGTTGGCTAGAGAAACAAATTCATAGACACTCGTGTATAAGAAAGAGCTTTATATAAAAGAACAATTGTATATTGAGAAAATATTCTAACCCAGTTCAGATCAAGTTCATAAGTCTGATATTAGCCCATATGTCTGAAACCAATCTATAAATTCCTCTTCAGACTCTCTGTTTGGTATTACTGATGAAAAGACACATGGAGCTACTCTAGAGGCCTGGAGCTGGAGGAGCCAAGTGGAGTTCCACGCCAGCGCTGAGATGCTTACACCACCACTGGATACACTAAATTTTCCACCCACTGGCCTGTGATCTTCCTGCATTTGGCATCATTGCATGCATTGTGTGAGTCTGAATCTTAGTACACTATAACATTCCCACATATAGTGATTTAACTAAAACTTTTAAACGTATACTCTATTCTAAGCCGTAATCAAAGTACATATTCTCTATTGATTTATGTAATTTCTCCTTATTCTTTCTTACTCTTTCTCTCCTTTTCTTGATTTCTTCCCTCTTTCCTTTATTTCTTTATTCCTTTCTTTTGTTTTTCCCACCGCCACCACCATCATCTACTTATCTTGAATTCCTACATTTTTTAAGGATGTGTATGTATATGTACACCAAAACCGAAACAAACAAAACCCACTACCTTAGAGTAGATGTTGACCCAAAGGGACACTGTGGAACAGAATGGACCTGATCCTTAAGGGTTTCCAAGATTGTAAATGTTTATGGGCGCAAACAGCAACATTGTTCTCCTGCAAAACAGCTGGTGGGTTTGAACTAGTGACCTTGTGGTTGTGCCCAATGTACCCACTGGCCTATCAGAGCTCCTTATACCGATACATAAATACTCTGAACTCAAGAATTCTTGTTTATGATGGTAATGTCTTTTGGTAGAATATTGATATTTTCTGTTCTGTCTCCAAGGAAGGGTTTTACTTTTAGTTCACAGCCAAAGTCAGTTAATATAATCAATACATTCATGAATACATTATAAAATATTTTGCACTGAGAATAAGAATCAAGGATTCATGAAGGCGGAGGGGTGGTTAATAAAGGGGGAAAATGAGCTGAAATTAAAGGCTCAAGTAGAAAGCAAATACTTTGAGAGACGATGGCAACCAATGTACAAATGTGCTTGACATAATTGATGTATTTATGGATTGTGATAAGAATTGTACGAGCCCCCAATAAAATGATTTTAAAACTAGAATAAAACTTTCAGAGAGGCATTGGGCGTTAACTTATGACCCTTGATCATATCTTGCATTTTGCAAACTTTTTCTGAAAAGAGAATATGGCTGATTGCCTTACCTAGAGATTATTCCGAGAACTCTGACATTATGGGGCTCTATCAAACTTTTTTTTGCTTTAATTTGCTTTTTAAACTTGCCAAGAACTAGTTCAATTCGAACTGGGATGTGCAGAACAAAAAGAACTAATTGGAAATTTGTACTGAAGGTAAGATTTTTTTAGAAGCCTTTGTTTCAAATAACTGCTTTCTAAACCAAGGACAAAGAAGCGTGGTTTGCTTGGCAAAACTTTTAGAAATCTCTTTTGTCAATTTAATCATGCACCACATATAATTGCCATTGAATTGGGTCTGACCAATTTTTTTTTAACAAAACAATCTTATCACCTTCAAAGTACTTTCCATTACACTCGATACTTTTGTCAAATCTGTGATTCCATTCTTGGAAACATTTTTCAAACTCATCTGTTTGAATGGCTGACAACAGCTCCCTCATTTTTTTCTTCACCTCTCCTACATCCTCAAGTCGCTGTCCTTTCATGTCCTTTTCACATTTGTGGAAACAAAAAGAAGCCACACAGAGCGAGGTCAGGTGACTAAGGTGTGTGGGGCAGGAGAGGCATCATGTTTTTGTCAAACTTGGCACACTGAAATGACTGCTTAAGCAAGTTGCATTGTCATGGTGGCAAAACCAGTCGCCCACCTGCCACAAATCAGGCCTTTTTTGATCACACACTGTTATGCAATCTTTTCAGAAGCTCTAAACAGAAAGCTGGTGATTAACAGTCTGACCTGGTGAACGAAATCCAAATTTGATACAAGCCAGCATTATTGTCTGTTCAAGAAGTTGGTGAACATCCAGAATGAGTTTTGTCATCAATCAACATTTCATCTTTTTTGAAATGAGAAGACCACTCGTACACTTGAGTTTTCCCCGTAGTGTTGTCATTGCAAGCTGTGTTCAACATCACAACCATTTCTGTGGCATTTTTCCCGAGCAGGAAACACAATTTCCCAACCACATGCTACTCACTTAAATGAAGTTCAAACAAAATTGCTTTTATGAAACAAATTCACTGTGACCAGAGAGGACCTTCCCAGGAGAAGCCACGGGGTGCACTATCTCAGAGCAAGTTGCTTGATGATGGCTTAGTGGGAAAAATGCATAGTACTAAAGTTCTGCCCAGTGGTGCTGTTTCCTTTCTTTCTTTCTTTTTTTTTTTTTTTTGAAGAATACCCCTCATATTTCTAGGTCAAGCGTAGGATGCTAATGACTTCCTAAACTGTATTTTACGAATTTGTGTCATTTCTCAGCACCTTTGCATTTCAGTATTGCATTGTGGCATAGTTATGTCTAAGAATTTTCAAATGCTGCATCACTTTCTATGCAGAACACGTTTTATTTCTTCCAACTTAGATGCAGAAAAATCAAACAAATAGGGAAAATTCCAGGAAAGAATAGTTACTTAAATTCCCTCATGTATGTTGTGCTGGGGTATACATTTTGAACTATCCTTTGGCGCTTCCACTTTATAAACAGATTTGATTTTGATAGAGATGCTTGTTAGAGGTGTTGGGAAATTGTACAGGAAGCTGGGACAGATAAGAAAGGACATTCTGCTTCTTGTCTTGCTTTGCTCCCAGGCTGCTTCAGGTCTTTAGTCGTGCCTCTGCTAATCAGCATGGAAACGTTCACAAACCAGTACCGTCAACAGAAAAATCATCAACCTTGAAAACAAGCCTGAGCTCCCCGATTCTTGTCCCTGTGTCTCTCCTTCTGCTCTCATGGGAGAGAACCAGCTCCGCTCAGAGCTGCAAGCATCAGCAACTTAGCTTTGTGGAACAGATGGTGTGGATGGGGCTTGTTCACAATGGATGTGTATAGTTTCCACTGAAAACCACAGCCCTGTAGATCTGCTAGACAAATGTCGACGGAACTTCCCTGTTGAGTTGTAGGCATGAAATTCTAATCCTCTCCTCCAATATAGAAATGTTCAATGTATGAATGCCCTGCCTTAAAAAAATGGATGTTAGCTAGACATCACTTAGTTTTTACTCCTTGCATTTAAGGATGCAGCTCTTTTTCATCTGGGCTTTTAAAAAACCTGACACCAATTTAGTGATTTAATGACAAGTTTTAATAAAATTTTTTTCTTGTTATTAGTTTTTTTCCATTTAGCAAATTGTATTGGCAAGCACAAAATCATACATATTTGAAGTAAAGAATCTGTCAAGTTTTTAAATTATATATACAGTTAGGATACCATCCTCAGAATCACAAAAAATAAACATAAACATATACATACCCCCCCCCGACATCCATCTCTTCCTGGGAGTAAATGACCACTCATTTTCAAATATATCTTAGCTTGCATTTATATATATGTTGTTGTTAGGCGCCATCGAGTCTCTTCATAGCGACCTTTGCATTATGTACAACAAAATGAAACATATCCCAGTTCTTGGCCACTTTACATACACAAATGGCAATGTGTAGTGCTTTGACAGATTTTAGTCTTGCTTCTTTCATTCACTATAATTATTTGAAGAGTCTTGCTGAATGCCTGTTGTAATGGCTACTAGCAACATAGTCCTTCGAATTACTGAGAAGTATTCCATTGTATAGATGCACTAGAGTTTGTTTACCCCTTCACCAGATAATAGACAATTCCATTGTGGTCAGTTTTGATCTCTAACGAATGCATTTGCTATGATAATTTAAGTACATTTCATTGTGTGGGCATATGTTTTTATTTAACCTGTGGAAATACATTTTAACTTACTAGATCATATGGAAATTATATTTATATACATAACCATTAGCAATCTACCACATAGACGTCAAAGTTTTTTTGCCATTTTTAATGACCCTTAAAGAAATGTCTAAAAGTTTCAATTTTGTCTACTTTTTTCCCCAAATTAATATAGTGTGTTTTTATTTGTGTTTAATTTTGCCACTTTCAGGTGTATTCTATTAACTTGTAGTATTATTTGCAATTCCTTTCAGAATAATGATGTTGAATATTTTCCAGTGCTTCTTATGATCCCATCTCACCAGCTGCTCCAAGGGAGAAAAATGAGTCAATATGCTTCCATACAGGTTACAGCTTTGGAAACTACACGGACAGTTCTACTCTGTTCTGTAGGATCACTGTGAATCAAAATGAGCTTGACATCAATGGTCTTTACGTTTACATTTTCGTTGATTAAATATCTTTTAATATTACTCCCTTTTCTTGCATCATTTATTTATTATTACTATTTAATTGATTTTTATGAATTCTATTCAAGTAATTTATCAGATACATGTTTAGGAAATAATTTCTCCCAATTTGGGTTCATGCTTTTTTTCTTGTTACAGCTTTTGGAGAACAGTACTTAATTTTGATAAAGTATACTTTATTATGGTTTTATTCCCTTGGATATTTATTTTGAAATTATACCTAAGAAAATCACACAGGGCTTCTCAATTTTTTCTCTACTGATTTTTGATACAGATATTGATTAGTCAAGAGCTTTCCTTTGCATTGTAGGATATTGCGATTGGTAAGTTTATTGTGCTAACCTGGCTAACAAATACAGGTGGGGTTAATTGAAGGACAGTTTAATAGAAGGGTGGAGTTCTAAATGGCTTGGTGACCCTCACCTTTCTTGTCTCTTGCTCTTTGATGATCGGACCATTGTGCAACTGCCTTAGCTGGTTCTCTGCCTCAACTTGTGAGATCCATTAACTGTGGAATACCCAACCTGTGGACTGTGTCACTATAGTTTGAGTTTCCTTCAAGACCTGCTTCACCTAGCTACTGGTGTCTACTTCGCTTGAGCTGGGGACTGTAGGACCCTGACGTCTGGCTGACTGATGGAGACCTGCCTTGCTGTTTGCTGCCTGTGGCTGGATTGTCTGAAATGCTCTACAGAGGACTCAGCTGCTTGCTTCCTGGACAGCTGTTTGCTTCCTTGACTTCCTTGGTGGCCCTGACTTGAAGGACTAACTGCCAGTGTATTAGCTGTCTCACGGAAATGAATTGCACTGAGCCATTTGGGCTGATCTACAGACTAATTAGCTATTTATTTCTTATCTTCTATCTATCTATCTATCATCTATCTATCTATCTATCTATCTATCTATCTATCTATCTATCTATCTATCTATCTAATCATAAGTGTCCTGGTCTTATTTCTACAGAGAACTAAACTAGGTCTAACTCAAATGTTTAGCAATATATGTAGTCTTAACCTACTAATGCCAAGAGCATCTACTCTCTATTTCATGCAAACACAACTGATTTAGATACTTTCAAATGTCCTAAAAGGACAAAATTGCCACTGGTTGGGAACCCTGGTCTCACTGAAGATCACCCTTTCCTCATGAGGTTTTTAGAATTATAATTTGAATTCAGGCAGGTTCTCTATTTTGAGGCAGTAGTGATTTGTATGTGATGTGTGTGTGGAATTCAACTTCAATTTATTGTATATGTATATTTAATTGCTCATTTTATTTGATAAAATGATAATTCATTCTTCACTGATTTGTATTTGTTTAATTTTTGTAAAAAAAGGTCAGCTGTCCTTATATCATTGCTGATGTCAGATGGCTCTTGCTGAAAACAGAAAATACCAGAAAGATGTTTACTTGTGGGTTATTGTTTTTTTTTTTTTTACTCTGCCGAGGCATTGAACTGTGTTGATCATAATAAACTATAGATAACTTTGAGAAGAATGAGAATTCCAGAACACTTCATCGTGTTCATGCAGAACTAATATGTGGATCAAGAGGCTGTTACAAACAGAAAAAGATTGCATGGTTTAAGATCATGCAAGGTGTTTGTCAGGGTTGTACTCACTAATTATACTTATTCAATCTGTATGCTGTACCAGTCATCAGAGAGGTTGAAGAAGAATGCAATATCAGGATTAGAGGAAGGCTTATTAACAACATGTTATATACAGATGACAGAACCTTGTTTTCTGAAAGTGAGGAGGATATGAGCCACTTGCTGATAAAAATCAAGGATTGTAGCCTTCAGTAAGGATTACAACTCAATGTTAAGAAGACCCAAATCTTCAAGACTGGCTCAATAGGAAACACGATGATAAATGGAGAAAAGATTGAAATTGTCAAGAATTTTGTCTTAGTTGGATCCACAATCAAGGCTCATGGAAACAGTGGTCAAGAGATCAAAAGATGCATTGCTTAAGATAAAGCTACTGCACAAAATCTCTTTAGTGTAATGACAAGCAAGAATGTTACTTTTAGGACTTAGTTGCATCTGACCCAAACCATGATTATTTTCAATTGCCTCATATGCATGTGAAAGATGGACATTGAACAAGGAAGAGTAAAGAAGGATTGATGCCTTTGTTGATAAACGTTGTCTCTATAAATTGCTTTTCTTTAATATTTTATATTAGTGGAAACATAGAATATTTGTCTTTTTGTATTTGAATTAATTTCACTTATTGTAATATTTTAAAGTTATTCATACTTACTCCACTGTGCCAATCCATCTCATTGATTATCATTCTCATTAGAATATTAAAACCAAAATTAAGGAAAAATTAGGTGGTATTGCATCATACTTAAAACACCCCATTAAAACAGACTACAACAGAAATCTTTTTTTAAAAAAACATTTTATTAGGGGTTCATATAACTCTTATCACAATCCATACATATACATATATCAATTTTATAAAGCACATCTGTACATTCTTTGCCCTAATCATTTTCAAAGCATTTGCTCTCCACTTAAGCCCTTTGCATCAGGTCCTCTTTTTTCCCCCTCCCTCTCCACTCCCCCCTCCCTCATGAGCATTTGATAATTTATAGATTATTATTTTGTCATATCTTTCCCTATCCGGTGTCTCCCTTCACCCTCTTCTCTGTTGTCTGTCTCCCAGGGAGGAGGTCACATGTAGATTCTTGTAATCAGTTCCCCCTTTCCAACCCACTCACCCTCTACTCTCCCAGTATTGCCCCTCACACCCCTGGTCCTGAAGGTATCATCCACCCTGGATTCCCTGTGCCTCCAGCTCCTATCTGCACCAGTGTACAACCTCTGCTCTATCCAGACTTGCAAGGTAGAATTCGGATCATGGTAGTTGGGGTCGGAGGAAGCATCCAGGATCTGGGGGAAAGCTACATCACACCCTGACTGACTCATCTCCTCCCCTAGTCCCCTCTGTGAGGGGCATAAATCTTCATGGAAGTAAAATGCTACATCTCTCTCCTACAGAGAATCTGGTGGGTTTAAATAAACTACCTTTCTATTAGCAAGTAAGTGTTTAACCACGGCAACATGAGGGCTCCTGCTTTGGAATATTTCTTAGTTTAAAGATAAATGAAGACTTGGCATTTCCTTGGAACCATGATCATGACACCATTACTCTTGAATTTGTCTTTCCCATTGTAATAAACTATACGATTGTCTAATCAAAATGGCCAATCCCAATCCATTTCATCTCACCAATGCTTACGATACATATCTATAAATGTTCCACTTTATGATGACTTTTAAATTACCTAGAGCTACACTTCATTTATTCTATGTATTTATTCTTAATGGAGATTTGCATGCTTCCATGTAATCAGTAGTTCCACATCAACAGGTAAAAGTCTTGAAGGTCTATGAAAGTCATTCAAGTGGACTCTGCTTTGAGGAGGCATCTCTTTCCCAGTCGTATTTTGAGTGCCTTTCTACATGAGACACTCATTTTCTGCCACTATATCAGATACTATTCTCCTGCTGTCCATAAAGATTTCAATGATCAATTATTTACAAGTCCATTGCTAGGTTCTTCTTCCTATTGTACATTTGTCTGGTAGCTGAAACCTGTCCACCATAGATGATGCTACAGATACCTGAAATACGGATGGCACGGATTCATAGTCATAGCAACAAAAATCCTCTATAGTACAACTGACAGATGAGTGGTGGTTATATGCTAGGCCTTCAAAAGCTGGTGGGGAAAATCATCTCTTAATTCCATTTCTATGCAAACATTTTGAAGCCTCATCACATATATTCATTGGTTGTGCTTTTTTCAGGGAGCTGTAAGTTGTCACATATTTTTATTTTTTCTGGAAATGTTTGGGAAAAATAGTTTATACAGAGCAACATCCCTCTATAAACACCCATTCATTATGCCTCATATCTTATGAATATGTTTCTTTTTAAAAATGTGTTTGAATACTCACATAACAGAATAGACCGCCATGATGATCACTGTTAAGCATTTAACCGAGAGGATCATCTTGGTGGACCCAGTCTCATCACATCATTCCAAAAAGGAGGAGGAATCGTACCAGAGCATTGGACAGCTTAGCAAGAGAAGGAACAATTCAACCTTTGTTGCTAATTTTGAAGATGGTGAATTTGAGCAATAAACCAAGGAATGTGTGACGTATGTAACAGCTGGAAAATCAAGGAAATCCTTTGAGCCAACAAAAGGAAACTTATGTTGGCACCATGATTTAGGATCCAGTTAGATCTGTGTCAAATTTCGGACCTACTGGATAATAAAATAATATATAAAGGGGTTCAAAAAGTTTGTGGGAAATATTTTTTCCAATTCAATTTTTCCACAACATTTTGAAACCCCCACAGATTTGTCTTATTTTAAAACACTGAAATTGTAGTTAATAATAAGGAACAATAGAAAATTAATATAGTGGGTATATTTTTGTTTAAAACTAAAATAGAAAATATTAAAGATCATTTGTCAAAAAGTTCATAATTCTAGACCTAAATATTTTATAGGTTTAAATTTTTCCATTTTTAAAATTTCACTTTATAAGAATTTTGCTAAGATGCAGAGTTGCCAGGTCATTTAATGTATATTTTAGGTATACATTTATTCATAGTATTTTAAATTCCCATAACATCTTAACCAAGATTTTTTATTACTCAATTTAAAAACTCTAAATTATATTTAAAATTATTATTATTGTACCCTATGGCTTAGGGGGCTACATATTAGGTTTCTAACAAACAGGTCAGCAATTCAAAATCACTAGCTGTCTCAGAGGAGGAGAAAGATCGCTTTCTATGCTTGTAATATTTTACAGTCTTAGGAAACCTACAGGAGCAACTCTACTCTGTCCTATAGGGTAAGTATGGTTTGAAATCAATTCAGCAGCAGATTGACTTTGAACAATCCTGGTGCTGTTGTTAGGTGCAGCCAGTAGGTTGTGACTTATAGTGACCCTATGAACAACCGAAGGAAACACTGCCCAGGCCTGCGCCATCATCATTTTTTCCACGTTTGAGCCCATTATTGAAACCACTATGTCAATCTTTCTTATGGAGGGACCTCTTCTTTTCTGCTGCCCCTCTACTTCACCAAGCATGATGTCTTCTAAAGGGACCGGTCCCTCCTGAGAACCAATCCAAAGTATGTGAGATGAAAGCTCCCCATCCTGCCCTCTATGGAGCATTCTAGTCGTACTTCTTCTGAGGCATAGCGGTGTCTTCTTTTGGCAGTATGTGGTAATTTCAATATTCTTTGACAGCACCGCTATTCAAATGCATTGATTCATCTTTGGGCTTCCTTATTCAATGTCCAACTTTCAAATGTATTTGAGACAATTGAAAATTCCATCCCATCTATTTCAGCTTCATGACAATAGAGTGCGAAGCATAGTGTGGTCCCTAAATTGTTCAAGGCATTTACAAATTCTTAAATGCAATTTTGTAATAGTCTCAAAAGATAAAAAAGAAAAGCATTGAATATACAGATACTCATATTAAAGCTTTTTAAGCAAGGTTAGGAGAAAAACTGTATAATATAAAATTATATACAGTTTTTTGCTGTTTTAGTTGCAATGATCAACTTTCTCTGTAGGAATAAAACAAGTATATTCATGATTGCCACTTAAATTCCACGACACACTCAAGACCGAGCAAATGAAATAGTCAAGCAGGTTTTATTCACAGGTGCTATGGTTGTGAATATGGTGTTGTTAGATCCCATCGAGTCTGTCCCAACCCATAGCAACCTCATGCACAGCAGAACAAAATATTGTCGGATCCTGTGCCATCCTCACAATCGTTCCTATGCTTGACAGCCACAGTGTCCATCCATCTCTTTGAAGGGCCTCTTTTTTTTTTAAGTACTCTTCTGCCTTACCAAGCACATGTCCAAAGTATGTAAGATGAAGTCTTGCCATCCTTGCCTCTAAGGAGCACTCTGGCTATACTTCCAAATCAGATCGGTTTGACATTTAGTAGTCCTCTCCAGCACGGCAATTCAAATGCATCACTTCTTCGTTGATCTTCTTTATTTGATGTCCAAAATACAATATATATATATAAAGGATCAATATATATGTGAATATATATGAAATTCATATATGTGAATATATATGAAATATATATGAAAGATAAAAAGATGAGCTGCATTAGGTAAATCTGCTGAACAAGGCCTCTTTAGAGTATTGAAATGCAAAGACGGTACTTTGAAGACTCAGGGGCTCCTAATCCAAGCCATGATATTGTTAATTTTCTCATGTGCATGTGAAAGTTGGATATTGAATAAATATTGTGAAAATAATAGCCCCCAAATAAACAAATACAGTGCAACCATCATACAAGGTAGTTTGTTATAAGCAAGGTCAAAGTAGAATTTAAAAATGGTTATCACGTGAAAATCCACCTCAAACAAAATTTAAATGAGGAGTGAAAAATAACATTAAAAGTATTAAAAATAAATGTAAAATAACCAGAAACCCATCACTGCTTAAATTTGATTTTATGCAAACAAAAATCCTTGCTCCATAAACTCCTCCTTAAATATTTTTACTTTAGTTTTACTTTTCCACATCTCTAATATGTAGCAAAATGTTTCATTCTTATGACATAAAAAATATTTTAGTAGTGGTAGTTAATATTTGCTGAGCAATTTGTCTCTGGAAGACACTGTGCTAAGTACTTAGCTTCTGTTAACATATTGAATACTCATAAGCACTTTATAAGCCGCTAGTTCTATTTCACACATGAGATATTAAGTGTTTAAGTAGCTTTCCCAGGTTTGCATAGCCTTAAAGAGACAGAGTTAAGATTCAAACCCAGGAAGACTCACTTCTGATTTGTTCTTCCCAGTGCTTTGTTCAAATATATTGAATTATAATTGGGTAGAGCTCTCATCTAACATTTTTTCTAAAGTGCAAAATAACTAGATAAGAAAATTGATTTGTACTCTTACCACCTTTGCCTTTGACTTGCTTTAGGCTCTTTTACGGTTGTAGACTAGACTTTCTTTATGTATGCACATCTGTGGACATGGTAGTTATAAATACATAAGTGGAAGGTCTGAAGCTTTTTTACCCTTTGGCCATGTAGCTTCTCCGTAATATCTCTTCTACTATAAAATCAGTTAAAAGGTTAGCATTATTCAGTCAAGCTCAGTTTGGCAGTTAGAATAGGTTGGTAAAGATGACTGGATCTATTTTTATATTAGCGTAAATTATTGTATGTCAATATTTATGTGATTTTTAATGATCATGGCTTAGCCTGTAAAAACATTCTGAATAATTATAAGTGAATTTCAATGCATGTCTAAGAAAAAAAATCTGACTAACATTTTTCTTAAAACATACTTACAGATTTTATTGTAAATTAGATGGGGTTTTACATTTCAGATAATCAATTCTGCATAAAAAAATTAAACTACTTATCAAATCCCCCAATAAATTCCCCTAGCCCCAATAGGTTTCCGTACCCACCTCCTTTAATTTTGTTTCTTCTTCTTCTGAAAAGTCTGACTACCTTTTATGTTATATTATGGGCGGGTTGGTCTATTAAGTAAGATATTTGAGGTTGAAATGTGGGACTAAATTAGAAACTTTAAGATGCAGACAAGAAAAGTAGAGAAATTTTAACTGGACATCAGCCATGTGTTAAAAGCGTTTTTAGTTTTTGGAGCGATTCAAAGGATTTTTGGAATTGGCCATAAAAAAATAAAAGAAGTTAAACTCACTGCTTTGAGTCAATTCCAACCTATAAAACTCCTATAAGGCCAACTAGAACTGCCCCAGTGGCTCTCTGAGACCGTTATCTCTTTATGGGACTAGGAAGCCTCTTCTTTCTCCCTTTTCAAACTGACGACCTGGCAAAGGGCAGTCCAGGGTTCACCCACCATAGTCGTCAGTCAAAAGCACCATGCAAATAACATTGTGGCCAATAATATTGTCACAGGAATTATTGTTTACTTCCAATATAAGATTTGAACTCTAATAATCTCTAATAATCTATACACACCTTGATTATTTGTGACTTTGTAGAAAATTCAGGTTTACAGTGAGGGCTCAACTGTGTGGGCTTCATCTCCAGTAGAGAAATCATCATGTGTTCAGTAGTCAATGAAATAACTATTCTGTTATGCTATGCTCTCTCAAACTCTGGCCCCTAAGACCAAGGGACAGCCATATTTTGAGCATCCAGAACTATTGATAATTCATACAGCATCCATTTATTCTTATGATCAAGACTGGATAGCAACAACATTAATGAAATGCCCTGAACAACTGTGACTAAACTTTTCAACATCACCCTTGCTTATCTAGCCAGCTACCCAAAGAACTTCCGGTTCTTGTCATAAGTCTTACTGTTACCCTTCAAACTCTCAACTATATTTTTTAATTAGATGACCTTGGGACTTCGTAATCACTGATGATTTAATTGAAGAATGAAATATCAGCCTTTAATCTGGATCTAAACTTTTTTTTTCACGTGAGTCAAGTTCTTAATGATTCACACAAGGTGTTAGATACTTAATTATTCTCTCGTTCAATTTATTATACATGAAGCATATAAGTCAGATTTATTGTATTCTTCCTATATATTAATGGGGATTGTTAGCAGAGCTCCATTATATAGCACTGACTCCCTGATGTCAGAGAACCATTCTTGTTGGAATATTTTACATAAAAATGAGCCAGCAAATCATTCAAATGACTTTGCAAAATAGAGGAAACAGAGTGAGCTGTTTTTTTTTAATTCTTTAGAACACAATTAAATGTTATGGCTGTTTAAAAGCAAGCATCATATAAAAGCTGCTGCTTGTGAGGCAGGCAATAATCTGCAGGTCCTCTTCATCTCATAGTAAACTAATTTTCCCTTTCTTTCCCATATCACTACTTAGATGACTATTTCACTGGATTAAAGATTTTACAAGGCCATTTTTAAACCACATGATAACTCGAAGGGAATATTTATGTGGCTTCTGCCTCAAGAGCCCTTAAGCAAAAGAATTAAAGTCAAAAAGTTAGATGTTGCCCAAAACATCTTTTTTTTTATACAAACGTCAAGCAAGCTTCAGTTGGGTCTGGATAACCAGGCACTCCTAGTGTGGGACCTTCAGGGTAGATTTCCTTCATTTTAA
Organism: Tenrec ecaudatus; assembly: GCF_050624435.1. Lineage (NCBI taxonomy): Eukaryota > Metazoa > Chordata > Mammalia > Afrosoricida > Tenrecidae > Tenrec > Tenrec ecaudatus. Next base: position 155,858,065 of record NC_134535.1, on the reverse strand, counting down.
TTTTTGTTTTCACATTTCTTGGGATAATTCAGCACAGTATTGTATAAAATTATGATTCTCAAATTATGGCACTAATACAAAAAAGAATATTGCTCTTGTACTTTTTTCATGGCTGGAAACAATGGAGAAGAGTATTCTGAAGGAACAATGTTCTTTATGTCTCTGGAAAGGTAGATGTAAGAAAGGCTGCCTACTACTCCCTACTTTTTTATCATGCAAACAGAATTCTATTTGGGGTTTTTATTTGTTTGTCTGTTTTATATTACTGTGATTCATTACAAATAGTCCTGGCCAAGTGCCTAAATGCTTGACTCATACTGGTTTTCACGTTATTGAGTAAAACAGAAGAAAAGTAAAAATTCCCAAGTGAATAATTCAAACAGTGCTTCTCTTCCCACCACAGCAGAAATAGGGTTATCTGAAGAGCGTATATTTCAGGATGAAAAGAAAGAAAGAAAGAAATCTCTGATGTTTAATTTTTAGATCTCCCTCCAAAATACATTTTCCTTGACAGTTTAATTGCCAAAGAGCAGAAAGATTCCTTTTTCTGGTGAACAGGTACTTGGTTTGGGGACTATCTCCTTTTTTGCTGTTGTTGGGTGTCTTCAAGTCAGTTCCGACTCATAGCAACCTTGAGCACCACAGACTAAAACACTGGCCTGTCCTGAACCACCCTCACACCTGTTGTTATGTTAGACCCCATTGTTGTAGCCATGCTCTCAATGGATCTCTGTGTGGCCTTCCTCTGGTTCACTACCCTTGTACTTTACCAAGAACGATGTGAGGGCTAATCTTGACCAAGCGTGAGGGCTAATCTGATCTCTCCTCTTAGCATCTGCAAACTACTTCATGATATCTTTCCTTATGGCAAAGGAAGAGCTGTCTTTTCTACTCATAATTTTGATTCAATCTTTAAGGAACGATGAATGAATGATATTAACAAGTGATATTAGCAAAGATTAACAAACGATATGAACAAACGGAAGCGAAGCACCGATGTTACATGTTTGCACATTGCGGGGAGGTGGGTTGCTTTTCAAAATTTCAAAAACAGATTGAGGGCTTTAAGAATTGATGCGCATTAATAATGAAAATCTCAGATAACATATCTCCAGGGCCAGTCACTGAGCTGTAGATAGCACAGCCACCTGAATCCCTTCAAATGATTACACACAAACTCTCAGGAATTTGAAAATGAGAACTTTGAGGTAAAAATGTTGGTTTTATACAAATCATATATGATATGTGTTCATGAGTAAAACCTCGAGGCAGAGATTTGCGAAAGTTAAGATTGAATTATTTTCAATAAGTAAAAGGGAATTCATGTTAACGGTTAAATCTGTGGTAGCTCTATAATATCATCATTTATAGGAAAATAGTTTCAAAATTATCTTCAAATTGTTGCTGAGAGCAAGTGCAGAGTTTCCAGCCTCTCCACCCATTGTATCCTGGCCTTCTTGCAAGAAAGATTTCAGGCAAGGCACAAAATTCAGACTAGAGTTAAAGAAAAGTTTTGGACAGGGTGAATTTTTTGAAGGGGATATTTTGGAAAAGAAGCCCAAAGGGCCCTTCACTAGTCTAAAAGGCTTGGCAGAATGAGGCATCAAACCTTCAATTCTGCTAACGGGACCTACCACTACAGGCTGGCTTTCTGGCAGGTCCTCTGTTGTTGACTAGTCCTCTGTAGTGTACTTCTTCTTTCCAGGTATGTGCACCACAGTACTCTAGCACCCCAGACTTCATGTTGTGCCTTTCTTCTGACCCCAACCCCCCAAGTCTATCTATTCAATCACTGAGGAACTAGTGGGCATATCCTTTCTCTACCCAGCCTTTCCACTTTCTAAAGTCTCTTCCATTGATGAGAATGTCTCTTAGCTGCTCTTTGTTGTCCTTTGTGTGAAAAAAAAATGTGTCTCCACTTCTCCTTTGTGTTATAATTTCTGCCAGATTCCTGCCATCATCCATCATCACCTCTTCTTCCCTTTGCCCTCCTTTGTCGAGCTAACAAAATTATACAACTAGGAAGCTCCATCATTTTCTTCATCTTTTTAAAGCAAATCAAATGTGAATACAGCAACAATCTATGTTCTTATAGTGTTCAAAAATGTCTTAAATGAGCAGTTGATGTCGAGTGGGGTTTGGGCACGAGAGACCCTCCGATACGGAGTGGAGTTCAAGAGAAAGACTTTATCACCATCTAGCCAGCACAAAACATTTGGAAAGTGCAAACAGGTAGGACAACTTGAGTTTTACAAGGAGCAGGGAGGAAGACAGTGGCAGAGCTCGTGCTTAGAGGCTTTGGACAGCCTTAAGAACAGAATATGTTCGGTTTCTGGAGTTGGTAAGACCTTGGTTCTTCGCTTCAAACGATGAAAGAATTCACACCAAAGCCCATTTTGTAAACCAGGTGGGATTTTCTGAAGGACAGGACAAGTTTCAGGTTTCACAGTCTCAAAGGGGTTCACAACTGTGTCCCAACAACCACATGGACAAGAGCATCCATATGTGCAGATCTTGGGGGGATCCCAGGAGGCCAGAGCCCAGAACTCTAGAGGCTGAAAGCATGTGGATCAAGACACTGGGGGACTTGAGTAGGCCCAGAGGGGGTGCATATGTTCCTGCACAGTGGAGGGAGACACACCCCTCTACCTGCTTCTGACCAGGAGCAGGGTAAGAGAGGTTCACAGCGTGTACTCCCTGCCTTCATTCTAGCCACCCCATGGCTGGGGGAATGCGTGGTTGAAGTATTATTGACCCCATTGGCTGCGTTTGCCACCTGTGTGATGTCATGAACCTGTCCCTGGTTTGGCCCACCCAGGTGTACCTCCCACCTGACTCTGGGGCTTGAGTACAAGCATGCTCAGTTTGAGTTCTTCATCCGTGTCTAAAGGTGATCTGATTTCTTTCCAGCCTCCTCTACAGAGACCTTTATAAGCATGGGAAAGACAATATCTTGTCCCTAGGCTAGCTACCTAAAAAAAACTTCTTCTGTTAGGCGATTCTGCATGATGGAGGTGCACGTTTGATTTGTTCTGGACTCATGAGCAAAGCAGAATTTTATCTCCTTCTTGCCTTTTGATGGCATAAGGAAACAGGGCAACATTTATTCTGGCTGCTTAAGGCTGAGTTGAAGCATTAATATAGCAGATAGGAGAGGTATTAAGGGGCAGGTATTGTTTTTTAGAATTGAGTAGAAGCATCTGTGCAGCTAAAGAAGTGGTGGTTGCCTGTAAATGGCTCATTATGAAAGAGAAGGTTGAGAAGGGCCAAGACCGACCTCCATCTGAGGGAGTACCACAGAAAATGAAAATAGATAGTCTGGTGTGGGAAAGGAACTGACCTACCACACCACACCCAGAAAAAATTGAAGCAAAAGAATGAGGAGGAACAGAGCGGAGCACACCTGGGCCCACCAAACTCAGAGGACAATAGCTTGACTCAAAGGGCCCAATGTACAGAGAGGACCATATAGCCAGCCCCATGGCGAGATGTGACATCCTACACTGATCCATGGCCCTACACAGGACAACACCTGAGACACAGTGGGGGATGTGTGACTGAGATGACCCCACCACACTGAGGCAAAACACTGGGGGTGTGCAATGGAGCTGCTGGGGAAGCAGAGATAGGAGGTCCTGAGGGAGTATAAAGGATGGACTTGGGGGTCAGGATGTGCCATCCCATCAGACTCATCCTGAAAACACTCCTAAAGGTCAACAAACAGACCTTGACCTACTAACATGCTTTTTGTTTTGTTTTTTTCTCTTCTTTTAAATTTTGTATGTCAGTGGCTTTTTTTGTTTGTTAGTGTGTCGGTGTTGCTGCTGTCGACACCATGTTCTTATGTGCCATTTTGATGCTGTCAAAGCCATCCACATTTCGATGCACATATTAATATATCTGCAGGTCGTCCTAGATAAGATCATCTGGACAAACAATGTGTGAAGAAAATAACGGGACCAACAGTCCCAGAGGGACATGAGAGTTTGGGAGGTAGGAGAAGGGAGGAGGTGTTGGTCAACCCAGGGACAAGGGAACAACCAGTGGTTCAAAACCAGTGGAGGGAGGGGATGGGAGGACTGGTAGGAAGTGACCAACGGCAAGGCAACTGAGAGGAATTGCTGAAACCAGAATGAAGACTGAACATGATAGTAGGACAGGAGGAAAGCACACGGAAATAGAGGAAAGTAGTAGGAGGCAAAGGGCATACATAGATGCCTAAATACAAACATGTACATATGTAAATATATTTATGATTATGGGAAAATAGACCTATGTGCATATATTTATAGGTTTAGTAGTAGGGTAGCAGGTAGACATTGGACCTCCTCATGCACATTCCCTCAATAAAAGAGCACCTTACTCAGCTAAATGGTCATTCCGTGATACCCACCTTCCCGACATAATCGCTGAAGACAGATGTGTGCATAAGCAAATGTGGTGAAGAAAGCTGATGGTGCCCGGCTATCAAAAGATATAGCATCTGGGGTTTTAAAGGCTTGAAGGCAAACAAGTGGCCATCTAGCTCAGAAGCAACAAAGCCCACAGAGAAGAAGCACACAAGCCTAAGTGAACACAGGTTGTTGAAGGGATCAGATAGTAGACACTAAAGAACAAAAACCATCATTGTGTGATCACCTTCCCCACATAAACGCTGAAGACAAACGTATGCATAAGTAAGTGTGGTGAAGAAGGCTGGTGGTACCTGGCTATCGAGAGGTATAGCGTCTGAGAACTTAAAGGCTTGGAAGTAAACAAGCGGCCATCTTGCCCAGAAGCAACAAAGCCCATATGGAAGGAGCACACCAACATGTGTGATCACGAAGGGCCGAGGAGCCCAGGTTTAAAGCACCCAAAGGTGGGGGGGGGGGGAATCATACCATCGTGAATGAAGGGAGTGCGTGATGGGGACCCAATGTCCATCTGTAGACAACTGGACATCCCTTGCAGAGGAGTAGTAGGGAGATGAGTCACTCAGGGTTTCGTGTAGCAATAATGAAACCCACAATCTTACTCTAGTTCTTAAACACTTTCTCCCCCAACCATCATGATCCCAATTTGACCTTGCAAACCTGGTTAGACCAGACGAAGCACAGTGGTACAGATGGGAACTGGAAACACAGGGAATCTAGGACAGATGAACCCCTAAGAACCAACGTTGAGAGTAGCGATACTGGGAGGGAAGGGGGTTAGAAAGGTGGGGATGGGCAACAGAAAAGTGGGTGAAGGGAGATGCGAGGGAGTATAAGATAAAATAATAATTTATAAATTATTAAGGGCTCAGTAGGGAGGGCGATTGAGGAGAGAGGGGGAGGGAAAAAGGAAAATGAGGAGATGATTCCAGGAACCCAAGCAGAAGGAGAATTTTCAGAATGATGAGGGCAATGAATGTATAAGTGTGCTTTATACAATTTATGTATGTATGGATTGTGATGAGTTGTATGAGCCCCAATAAAATGATTTAAAAATATATAATTAGGGACAAGAGTAGGCATGAGCCAATGTCCCCATGGGGAGTTATTCCATGAAGAATCCTTGTGTTTGAGAAAGCAGCTGGCTCATTCTAGAGACTGATTCATTCTCATATAAATTCTGATGTGTTTTTGGAGCAACAGGTTTCCTGTAAAAAAAAAACCACAAACAGACCTCCTTCTCTTATGGAAAGGAGATCTATCCCCTGGACTTGGAGTTCAATTGTGGCTCAGGAGTTGAGTTGGTCTTTATGTTAATTTCAAAATATCTAAACCAAACTCACTGCCATTGAGGGCTACCAACTCATAGTGACATCATAGCACAGGGTAGAGCTGGCCCTATGAGTGTCCAAGATTATAACTTTTTATGGGTGTAGTAAACCTTTATCTTTCTTTGGCAGAGTGACTAGTAGCTTTGATTTACTGACCTTACAAATAACTACTCCAAGGTCTAAAGACTACTTGGTCAGATATCGTGGTGATTAGCCAGATCTTTCGAGAGGAGCATGTAATTGTGTAAAGTCAGGCTTGGGCCTGGCGTATCCGTTTTGACATCAGTGGTTATACCGAGCCTAAGTAGGGGGGGGAATTAACTGTATTGCTCAGGTTTGGCCAACAAGGACTGACAAAGGTACCAGGATGGGGCATTTCTTGTAGTGGGAAATGTCTGGGAGAAGGAAGTGTAGCTGCATATCCCAGTCTAATTGTTAGTCAGCCATACATAGGGGAGGCCCTCACGAAAAAGCAGTTAACTGATCTAAGCAGGTGATTAAATGAATAAAGAGGAGAAACTCCAAAGTCCCTGAATATTTTCCATTAGAAAACTCAGAATGCTGGAGGGATTAAATGAGGAATTGAATCTCAGGGCTGTTGGATAAAAGTTGCTGGAAACGATGGAATTTCTATTTGTATAAGTAATAAGTCCTGTTTTCAGTGGGGTCTGGAAATTGCAGGTAGTCACTAATAGTTTCTCTGCGAAGTTGGAGTCATGATGGGAACTTAACCGGTTTAGAAGGGAGACTGGCAAAAGAGACTGCTTCAATTTTGTGCCTGGCAGACAGACAGAAGGAAGACCAGTGTACTGCATGAAATTTGTGAACCATTTGCTTCGGTGAGCTGCCGCTACATTTAGAAGACAGTCGCCGCCTGCTTGAAGTTATGTGTCATTGTTTAGAGACAAGTCAAAGGCTCTAGGTAGGGTCAGGTAATTGCTCTAGGATCCTTAGGGCGACTGGACAGGACTCCCAGGTCCAAATAATCAATGACTTGGTGAGATCAGGGAGGGAGCACGCAGGGACCTGCGTCAAAGTGTGTTTTAATGTTATACAAGTGGTGGGGATGGGTTGAGAGCAAACTAAGGGTTCTGAGAGGGACTTAGGGCTGTGGTCAACAAAGTTTCCTGTAGGAGAGAGAAATCAGAGACTAAAACGCGGAGGAAGTTTGCGAAGCCTGAGAAGGTAGGGAGCTCTTGTTGGGTGGTGGTGGTCTCAGAGTTCTTAACTTCAATGTTAACATTTCAGAACAGGAAAGGGGACCCCCGGGATCTGGTGGGATCAAGGCCGGAAGCAACAGAGAGTGGATGTAGGTGGCAGGCGTCTGGGGAGTTTTGAGTGGGTGCTATGGTGGAAAGTATAAAAGCGATTCTAGTTTGGAACTGGGCTACGGGGTCTTGACCTGGTGAGGGGCTGGGTATTGGGGAGGATGCAAAAGGCATGCGTGGAGGTATATGCTTTTTAAATTGACACAAAGTGAAGGGGTTTTCTTTAGGCGAGAGGAGGAGCCTTTAGCTCTGAGACCCTTCGCCATTGTGGTGTAGAAAGTGGTCCAGATCTCTCAGAATGTTAAAGTCAAATGTCCCATTTTCTGGGCAGAGAGAATGATTGAGGCTAGCTGATTTTAGGTAAAGTACTAGCCCCCTAAGATCTAATTTAGACACTTGGCCAAGAAGACACCCGAAGGGGTTTCTGCATGCGGAATAGACTGGTCCAGCTCCCAGGTTCCCCAGAAAGAGAAGCTCTGGAGACTCTCTGAAAGTGATCTGAGGGTGAGGGTGAAACAGACAGACAGCTGATGAGAAGGGAGGTTTCCCTCACACCTAGGTCTGTGAGGACCCTGCTGCCTCTCCTCCCCCACTCCCTACCCCACCCCTTTGGCAAGAATTCAGAGGACTGGTGTTGTGGCAAGTTTAAGGAAAATGGAACTCAGCGGGGTGTGGAAGGACAAAGGCATTGTGTGTCTAGACACTGAGTACTCACATTTTGGTCTAGTTAAGTTCCTTGAACCCCTTGTGGCAAGATTGGGTGGGGGTGGGGGATGGGGCAGGGAAAGAGACAGAAACAGAAACAGAGTCAGAGACAGAGAGTGACAGAGATACTCTTGCCAGAGATTGGAGGGGTTGGAAGCAGTCTGAGAGAGACTCCAGCTCAAGGATCAGGTACTGGGAGTATAAAGAGCCCTGGACAAGCTGCCACTTGCTGCCCATTACTTTTCGAATTGCAAAGCAAAACTGATTTCCTTTAGTTGGGGGTGTCCCTCAGTCAACACCACCAGGACTCCATGATGAGGGGATTTACCATAAGAAATCATAAGGCACAGAGCTGAATTCTGGGGAAAGATTTTCTTAAGGGCCTGCTGCTCTGGAAATGTGTCTTAGGGCCAATAGGCATGATGCCTAGGGCTTTATAGGAGGGTGTGCCTGAGAGTCTTTGGGCTGTCACAAGAGCAAACATTTTTGCTTTGGTTGGGCTATTTTGGTAGTGTAGCACTGCGCTTTGTTTGTAAGAGATTAATGAGAAAAGTAGATTTTTATTTCTCAAAGGTGCAGACTGCTGATTTCATGTCTTAATGAAATTAATCTAGAAAGACTTACATTTAGCACATCCTTTCCTTTGTTTATATAATGGATGTAATGAATATTTTATTTTGATTCAATTTTATTCTCAAAAAGTTGTATTAGTCAAAATTTCTCCCAGATTATTAAACAGTATAATAATTGTAATATTGAACAAATAATGGAAAACTTAATGGAAAGCAAAGCTTTATTATAATCAATAGAATTTAAGCTTGATTTAAAAAAAAAATGAACAGGATACTATAGTACAAGCAGAATGTTTTTGGACCATTTGAGATGGAAGAAAAGTAAATGTTGAAAGAGGCATGGATAAATTAAAGTACTTTAATTTATGTTCTGTTTAGAGAGTATCCTAATGAAAAATTTAAATTTTTCATTTCTCTGCATACAATTTTCCCTTCTTAATGATTTTTATTAGACTTTTGGGAAATGTGGGTAAAATTCCAAAATTCCATTAATTGTGCATGAACAGTGATATGAACAACATGAACATGTCCATATAACCAAAACCACTTAATTCTGAGTCTAGTTTCTTGAAAATTATATATTTTTTAGATTTTGAATGATGTATGTCTGTAAGACTCATATTTAAGTAACTAGAAATATATTGATTCAATTAATAATGAAAAGTATCTCATTTTAGATAAGGCACGCTGAGGAAGCAATGCTTTCTAAAATCAAACACCATGCCATTTGTTTGTCACGTGTCTAGTGGTTGTTTTAGGGAATATATTACCACGTGATGGCTGTGCAACAACTGCCAATACTGTGTTGTAGAGTTTGCAGAATCTTAGATTCTAGTCATGCTCTAGAGTCCAACAGAGGTCTGATAACATTTTAAATTGCCTGGGCGTAATTAAAGATGCAGGTAGGGGACAAAAGAAAGATATTATTTAAGAGACCAGAGTGATAGTATTTTGTAATTCAAAACGGCAGTAATAGCCTTATACTTATCATTTCTTGGAATGTAAATTTTACTCAAATGGTTACTTTATCAACTAGACTCTTTTTAAAAATATTTTTTTATATTTTAAGCCAATTTCCTGGGATCCAAGAGACTGATAAGTGCCTATAATCACAATATATTGAAGATAATTAAATGATGATGTAGCTCAGATAACACGTGTGCTTGCAGCCTGAATACTTAATTAAAAAACAAAACAACCAAAAAGGGCATCTTACTCCGGAGAATTTGAACATCTATATTTATACCTTCTTGACATGTTGTTTTTTTTGGGTGCGTGCGTGCCACTTTGAGCTTGTAAGTTAAATATAAATAATACTTTGGAAAAGGAAAAACAAAGGAAAATATACCTAAGTATTAAAGCAAATCAGCAACTCCAGTGGATTAAGAGTGATGAATTTAATGAACTGGTTTCAGCTAGTTCCTTAGTGCTAGATTTATATTTGACCTTCACCCGTTCTTCTCTCTCTTTGTTTTCTTAGGTTTTCTTCCTACATAAACAAGTACCTCTGTTTAACTGTGGTTTTACATCTTGAAGATATAAGCAAATTCATTTTTCTGTAGTCAATTTTGAGAACAAACAAGACTTTATTCATATGTAGTAATTGATGTAAAATACCCACATTACATCTGGATTAATCTGTGTATTTAAAATACCCTGTTCCAGGAAGCAGTCAGTAATCCTCTAAAGTCTAAGATTACTCCATTTAAAAGACTATTGCATCGGAATTAAAGTACGACTAAAATCTTAAATACTTAGAAATTCTTAGGCATTGGTCCAGGTAATTTAGCTGGCACCCCTAAGTCAAATCACTCTTACACCGAATGTCCGATGCAATCATCTAACTTCTTACATTGGGTCCTTGCACTCCTGTGGTAAGTCCAATTGATTCTCTGTTCTAATTGTGTATAAGGCAGATTGTATAGATCGTAAGTGTGCCAATCAAAGCTGATGTTTTTTCTTTTTAAGCATCAAGACTTGCTTTTGTGTTTTTAAACATAGACTCATAAGATCATATAGTGCGTCCAAAATAAAACCCTCATGCAAACCTTTATTTTCCAGACAAATAACAAAATATCTTCTCTCATATGTCTGATGAGCACTTATTTTATATGAATTCAATGTTTCATGGGTAAGAAATAATGACAGATAAGACATAAATTTTTTTAAATTTCAGATTTGTACCTACAAATCAGATTTGTACCTGGTTGTGGAAGTAGAGTGATAGATTCCTATAGTCTGGACTGGACTTTGGAAATTACAATGAGATGTTAAGCAGCCTTTGTTCTGCAAATTGAATTTGTTCATTGTTCTGCTCACTTCGAAGACTTTTCAAGACGCTTTTAGGAATTTTTCCCTGTCTTAAAATATGCATTGATTTTCTTTACTTAGAAATGATTTAAAAGTAGACAGTTTGTTTGTCGAAGATAATTCTATGCCATTACTTATTTCCTAATGGGTATACTTAATTCAATGCTGAGTTCAGAAAACTAAAAGTAGGAATATATACACTGGGAATAATATTCTTAAGTTGCCATTAGTATTTCTTTATCAATTACATAATAGCTTACAAACACACCAAACCTCCTTTTTCAGTTAGGTGAAGGCTGCTAAAAATACACGAAATGTGTGCCCTGTATGATTTGTCAAAATTTATGATGATGATGTACAATTTTCCTCAGTGGGATTCTGGACCACTAACTCTTTCATGCAATGATTACTTTCCCTCTATAATACAATTAGAATGTTTTTTTATGCAAGAGCAAAAGTAACAACATTCCATAATAGAAAGCTTAAATGAGGACACTACATATTGCATTAAACTATAACCTTTATATCAGAATAGAGATATGCACTAAAAAAAGAATTATATTATAAGGGGACAGGCCAGTTTATTAATTTCCCATGGCTGCTGTTACCAATTGCCACAAATGTAGTAGATTAAGACAAAAATTATTCTCACATAAATGAAATACTTTCTGAAATTCAAAAGTCTAAAATCAAGATGTTGGCAAGGTTGTATTTCTCCCAAAGGTTGAAGAGGTGTAAGGACAAGTGGCACTACATCATGTACAAGGAAGACCTTCCGATCAAGAAGCAAGTTTACATCACTTCAACTCAAGGTCATAGGTCCAAGGCTAGTTGGGACCCTCTTCAAACTCACAGAGCTGCAAGCCAGCTCCAGCAAAGGTGATATGAAAAGAGGGAGATCACGGGTCGGTTAGTGCACAGTCATGTGGATCGAAATTTGGGGGAAGCATAGCAGGGTGCCCCCCGCTCTCCGGGTTGGGTGGCCCACATAAGGCCTTCCCTGAAGGAAGACAGAATCCTTTTGAACGCCAGCAAGGTAGAAGTAAAGGTGGTAGAAAGGAATTGTCTCCTTTGTTCTTGCTCTTATGTAACAAGGCCATACCCCAAGAAAGTGTCATCAAGCAACCACTTGATTGACTGGTTTGACTCCACCCCTAGCAAGAGTGTCTAGTTGACATCTTTTCTTGCCTTTTCCGGCTTTCACCTGGTTCTTTGCCTTTTCCAGGTTGCCCACATTCTTTTGCTTGGCCTCTTCATCTTTAAAGTCGCAAGCATCCTCTAGGATGCCTGCTAAAATTCCTACATCTTCCATCTCTTATTTTGACCTTCTCACTTTTGTCATTACAACTGACCTAATAAACAATTCAGCATAACCTTCCAATTTCAGGTTCCTTCCCTTAATCACACCTACAGATGTATTTTTAACAAGCCAGGCGGCATATAGGTTCAAAGACAAGGACGTGACCACATTTGGGGTGCATTATTTTGTTTACCACAATTGGATTGAAATTTGGTGCGTGAAGTCAATCGGTACCTTACATCACTGGGAGTCTAGGCAGGAAACTGTTGGCTAGTTACGAAATAGAGCTGAGGGGAAGTGTCAGCAATATAGTAACAGGACTGTTTGCAAAGTTATGACCATGTGTGGGGAACTCAGGAGGGAAAGTAACAAATTTAAAAGTAGCAGCATTTAGCGTAAAGGTCCAGGAACCTTGAGAGCCATAGCAGTTCAATGCTGGGCTGTTAGCCACAGGGGAGGCATTTCAAAACCACCAGCGGCTGTACTCTAAGGGGCAGTTTGTTTTACCCTGTACTGAATCCACTTACCAGGCATGAGTTTTTGAAAGGCCTAAAGGCTCAATAAAATGTATCTGATACTGAAATGTGGAGTTCAAACTCATTGCCATCAAATGGATTCTGACTCGTAGACATCCTATGGGACATGGTAGAACTGCCCTTATGGGTAACTGAGACTGGAACTCTTTATGGGAATGAGAAGCCTTGAACCTCCTATAAGGAGCTGTGGCTTGAGAATCAGTTTGATAACCCAAAACAATTTGATTCGTTTTGGGTATAATTCATCTGTACTACTAATGTGTTTACTCTGTACATGCTTTCTCTTTTTTTCAATCCTTTGTTGTTGGTGGCTTGTCTGAAAGACAATACATCACAAAATTCCAAGCTACAGGAATTCACTGACTTTCCTTGCACATAAGTATTATGGACATCTTTGAACAAGGGTACTCTATGCTGAACTTCATTCCTCCAATACAATGTGAAAATGCTTGGCCTGTGGTCTCCATAGGGTACAGTGGAAGCAGTCAATGAATACATAACAGCATACTTAATATTTCAATAATATTTACCAGCAGTATGTCTTCAAACAAGCACAATCCTGAGAAACACATTAATCTGAAAACGTATTTCTCACTAGGGTAAGTTAATAATTGTATTTACAGTTCATGTGAAATGATACAGAAATGATGAGCCGAGAATTCTAAAATAAATAGATTTCTGCTCTGAGCATATTCAACTGATTAAATTTACAAAATTTAGGCCACTATCACTTCCATTACCAGAGAATATCTGATGTCCGAATCAAACTAACTTTTCAAAATTAGTAGATATATTTTAAATAACCTCTGTTCCAATCTAAGTCAGAAAAATAATCAATAAAATGCTGGTGTAATCATAGATATATTTCTTCTGTTTCATTCAAAGTAGTCATAGTCTACTAAAGTTTCACCAATAGTGAAATATAGCAAAATTGGGAGATATACATCTGATAGACAACTCTTTGATATTTAATACCCATAACATTGTTCAACTTTTCTTGTATCATTGTGTTTCACTAATAATTGGAACAATTTGATTGTTCATTTTCACAAAGTAGTACACAGCAGCAATTGCAAAAACAGAAAGCATAAATGTTCTATCACATGCAACATTCTCTACTTTTTAAGCTGCTGAATTTGAGAACACAGAATTCACAGACAATATTCAGTATTAAAAGGTTAATGAAGGCAGTGAATAGGCTACAATGCTGGTGAGCAATTCTCAGGATATAATTAGTTGTTCGGTTAGGATATGTTACAAAGGTTTTTCAGTGCTGATAATGAATGCTCAAAGGGCACACCACTTTCCTGTAAGCCTCAACTCAAAGACACTCATGGTCAGTGAATGCAGATTACTGAATGAAATGTCCCGGTGCTCTCTAATCCTGCAAGCCTCAATCCGAAGATACTCAGTTCCTGATCTGAGGGTCAAAAAACCCCAGATCTCCCAAGTAATTGCCACAAGCACCCCATTTTACAAGCCAGCTTCCTGACCCATAGCAATCAGCCCTTTCTATTTAACTCCCTATTATCTGTCTCCACCCCATTTAATGTTAAGGCTCCTGGTTCTGTGATCACTGCTCTTGTGCCACTCCTCTGATCTCTGATGTCAAAATGGTGTTCTGGATCCAGCAAGTTCATTGTGCAGCTATTTCCAGAAGTACTCCCGCTTCTGCCTTTTTCCGATAATGGGATCACCATCCCCTTCTGAGAGGACTCATTTTATATGCTAGGGATGGTAATCACAATGAACCCTGTTGACAAGCACTGACAAGGAAATCCTATCAGTATTTTCCAATGCCATCTTCTTTTATCTAGACCCATCAGGAAAAATTGTTTGATGGGCAGTACAGAGAATTAGTAGAAGAGAAAGCCATATTGAATAATTCACTGCCTGCAGTGTATACCATAAAGCATAGCTTAATAAATTTACCTACAAAATGTGCAATGAGTACCTCTTTTATTATTGAAGTAAGCTACCGTATATATTCGAGTATAAGCCGACCCAAAGATCAGCCAAGGCACCTAATTTTACCACAAAAACTGCATGAAAAATATGCTGGAAAACTTGAATTATACACGAGTATATATGTTAATGCAAAATAAAATGATACTTTGTATTTCCCCTTCTATTTGCTTCTAACACATTAAAAATAAATAGAATAAAATTGTTGCTATCTTTTGATTATCCAAGCATAAGTAAAATAATCAAAGAATAACATTAAAATGATAAAGTTTAAATACTATTATATATAGTCTTATTAATAACAATGAATATTAGGAAGCATTTGGTGAAATTATATCTCAAATATAAAATTCAAAACAATTGAGATATAGCTCAAGTAATTTTTAAAAATACATTATGGTCTCAAAATTATGTATCACAATAAAACAAAAAAAGTAAAAGCAAATTAATGCACGAGAACATAAAATAAGTAAAGAAAATAGAAACAAAAATCACTGCATTTAATATTTTTTTTAAAAACATAATATTTTCAAAAATAAAATTTTGTTTTTCGAAAATTATGAAAAACTGATAAATGTTTATTAAGTCTTCTCAAATAAGATAAGGCTCAGATTGCAATTATAAGTATTGGATTAGTAACTTAAATGAAATATAGAAACCGTCATTACTTTCTTGTATTAACTATAATATTTTTCCTTTAGATTGTATTCTTGAATTTGGCCATTCTAGTTTCTTACATTACACTTTAATACTCTAGATTTCCTTTTAAGTTCTGCTTGCCCACTGCAAACATATTTTGAACATTAAAACTTAATTTTTCTTTATAAAAAATAGTTCCTCGTGTCACTTCATTTTTGCCCCTCTAGCTCAATCAGATTTGTATCATCAAATTCTAAATATTTACTTATTAGATTATATTTAGTTTTGATTGAGATTTATTTCCACTGTGGTTGGGTAACACATTATTTCTGATTGTAAATTTTAAAATGTTGACGTTTTTAAAAAATATATAATCTACTTTAGGTGAAATAAATGTTATTCTGTCTTGGAGCAGCAGTTTTTTTTAAAAGGGAATGAATGATTGCACAGCTTGAAGAAAACAATAAATTTCATTAAATACATATAGAACCTACAGACAGAACCATTAAATACATACAGAACCATACATACAAAACCTGATGGGCTGGTATGTGTTCTTCTCTGTATAATCTTAATAACAACAACCAAAAATAAATGATAGAAAAGATTACAATGTGTTCTTGTCTAGTTGTCTGCATAAATATGAGGTCTTTTCTTCTCACTTAAAAATATGTTGAATACCTGTTGTCATAGATAAAAATGTCAAAGAGATAAGCAATCTAAGAGAGAGGCACCCAACCCCACCAAGAAAGAAGAGTTGGAGTGAAGTGGGTCCTTTGGACAAATGTACTTGCATTGGGAACCTCCTAGATTAAGGGGAAGATTTATTCCAAGTTCCAAGGTGTATGTTCTGTAAGGAATGGCAAGCCTATATATAATGAAAGAGACAAGGGTCTTCCTCTAAAACTGCGAACCAACAAATTTGGCTCCATTAATTCAGCATTCTAACCTTCTAAACTATGAGAAAACAAATAGGTTTGCTATAATCATTCACTACCCCAAGTTCCAGAGAGCCAAAATACAACATTGATTATATCCCATGCGAATTTTAAGAACATTTCAAGATCGTATTTGCTGGATTGGTCATTAATGGCAGAAAATCTGATGATCTATGGAATAACATCCAGAATACTATATGTGAGGAAAAAAGTAAAAGAGCAGAACACAATTTTAAATGACGTCTTGAGAGGACAAAGTAAAATAATGAAATTTACACAAACAAAACAAAAATCCCTAGAGTTAAAAAACCAAAAGGAAAAAAAAAAGTCAGCATACTTTAAGCTTAAAGAAATAAAGAAAAAATTAAGTCTGGAGTTTCAATATTGAAAGATTCTATGGGCAAAATATTTAACAAATTGTGAGGCATCAAAAGATCATGTGGAGAGGATACAGACTTACTGTACCAAAAAGAACTACTCAATCTTCAACCATTTCAGGAAGCATGGGATTGATTAATAACCAGTAATCAGTAGTACTGATAGAATTCCAAGGTGCACTTAAATTATTAGCCAAAAATAAGGTTCCAGGAATTAATGGAATACCGATGGAAATGTTTCAACAAGCTGATGAAGCACTGGAAAAACTCACTTATATATCAAGAAATGTGGAAGACAGCTAATTGGTCAACCGACTGGAAGAGAACCATATTTGTATCCATTCCAAAGAAAGATGACCCAACAGAATGCAGAAAGTATAGAACAATATCATTAATGTCACATGTGAGTAAAAATTTGCTGACAATGACCCAGCAAAGGTTGCAGAATATATTAAAAGGGAGCTGCCAGCAATTTCAGTTGGATTCAGAAGAGTTGGAACATGGGATCTCATTATTGATGTCAGATGGATCTTGGCTTCCACAGAGAATGCCAGAAAGTTAATTGTTTTTTATTGACTATTTAAAGGTATTCAATTTTGTGGATCATAACAAATTGTGGTTAGTCTTGAGATGGATGGGGATGCCAGAATACTTAATTGTGTTCATGAGGAATATATACATGGAGGTAGGTTTGGAAAAAGAACAAGGGAAGTTGCGTGGTTGAAATCAGGAAAGTTGTACATCAAGGCTGTATCCTCAGCATACTTATTCAATCTGTGTGCTGAGCAAATAATTAGAGAAGTTGCAGTATTTGTATTTAAGGATAGCTTATTAACAACTTTTGATGTGTAGATGACACAACTTTTACTTGCTTAAAGTGAGGATAACATGAAAAAAATCAAAGGAAAAATCAAAGATTCAACCTTCAGTATGGGTTACAAATCAATGTAAAGAAACCTCAAATCCTCACAAATGGACCAATAGGTAGCATCATGATGAGTAGAGAAATGATTGAAGGTGTCAAGGATTTGGTCTTGCTTGGATCCACAATCAATGATCATGGAAGCAGCAGTCAAGAGATCAAAGACTCATGACAATGGGTAAATTAGCTGCACAGACCTTTTTTAGAGTTGAAAAGCAAGGGTGCTCTTTTGAGGACTAAAATGTGTCTTAACCAAGCCATGTTACTCTCAATCACCTCATATGTGTGTGAATTTTGGAACTTGATGACGTAAGACTGAAGAAGAATCAATGCATTTGAATTGTGGTGCTGGCAAAGAATATTGACAGTACCATGAATGGCTAAAAGAACCGTGGGTCTTTGCAGTATAGACACTCCAGTACTGCAATCATTATTAGGAGCAGGCTTAAATACATTCTCTTCTTACAGCCTGCTGCATATGACAGATGTACACAACAAGACCGTGTAGGATTCCTTGAGTAAACAAAGGAACACTAATACTTCATTCAGTCAAGGATTTTATAGACAGGAGGGCAGGATGAGGCTGGGAACATGAAGTAACTGATAAGTTTTCAGACTGCTGTCTTGTGCAGCTTTAGTCAGGGAACAGGATGCAAGTGTCCATTGATCTCAGGAGGATGGACAGGCCAACCGTTGCTTCAGCAGCTCCTATGGCTAAGCCATCAGCATTCTCCAAGGAGCATTCTGACTGTCCTTCTTCCAAAACACGTTCTTCTGGCAGTCTAGGGGACTTTCATTCAAAGCTTCAAGTTTTTCAATTATCTTCCGCAAAATTTTACTTGCTTAATATAATATCCATGCTATCAAATTATAATAAAATGATAACATTTCATTTTAATACTTTGTCTTTGAAAGCTGCTCTTTGAAATTTTCATTCACCTCTTTTGTTCATCATTTCTTTCAGTGGCTGTAGCTACTCTACATTAAAGAGAAAACGCAGGAGTCTCTTCTGATTTCCATGCTAGTCTTTTCTTTCTTTCGTCTCTTGTTACTAACCTTTTGCGTTCTTTATGTATGATATATTTGTTGTCATCCCACAGCTCATCAGGTCTTTTGTCACTAATGTTCAGTGTGTCAAGTATATTTTCAAGAGATTTTCTAAATTAAAATGGGATATGCTCTTAGTCATATTTTGGTTGTTGTATATGTATGTTAATTTTCTTCAGTTTCTATCTGAATGTACATAGCCACAGTCAGCCCCTGATCATGTTTGTCTGATGGTGTTGAACTTCTCCATAGTCTTTTCCCAAAAGTGTAGTCAATTTGATGTACATTTCACGTTCTGATTACTAATGAATATTTGCAATTTATATCTTTGAATTTTGGAAGATACTCCATCAGCAAATGAGAGTTCTAAAATATTTACTTTATCTATGTGTCAATCCGGATAGACTAGAGAAACAAACCCATAAAAACTCATATATTTATAAGAGAGAGTTTTATATAAAAGGTATATAAATTGTACATTAAGAAAGCATCCTAACCCAGTCCAATTTAAGCCCTACATTCAATATTAGCCAATATGTCCCATATCAATCTATAAAGTCCTCTTCAGACTCAAGAAACACATGCAATGACACCGAATGCAGGATGATCACAGGCCTATGGTTAGAAAGTCTTTGGGTCCAGCGGCAGTGTAAGCATCTCAGTGCTGGCAGGGGTCTCCACGTGGTTTCTCTAGTTCCCTGGGCAGCATCAGAGTAGGTCCATCTGGCTTTTCCTCAAGAATGTCTTGCAGAGAATCAGCCTTGTCAGTAGAGAGTCTCCAAGGGAGTGAGTAGAGTGAGAAGTTGTCTCCTGCCTCCAAGGAGGAAAAATAGGAGTTCCCAGAATTCTCAGGAGAAGGTCATGTCCACCGAGTGGCCTCATTGGCTATGATCCAATTGACCGACTAGACTCCACCCTTTTACTCTTAATCCTCTCAAGTCCCAAATTGACACCAGATTATGTAACTATAACACCATGCCATTAAGGTTGCTTTTACTTTGAAAAGCTGTTATATTTTGAGTGGTTTCAAACTTGAGAGGTTCATCTTGCTGCACCATGTCAGAACATTTCCCCTTGATATTCATATAGCGTTCATTGGCTAATCCATCAGAAGTCAACAGTCTGCTCCTTCTTCCTAGTCTAGTCTTAGTCTGGAAATCTATCAAAACCTGTTCAACATGATGGCCCCAGTGATATTTCAAATACTGTTGGCATCGCTTCCACTGTCATAGGAACTTGAAAGCAAACACAGTAAGACAGACCGACAGGCAAGTTGTGGGAAGAATTATATACTGGATATAAATTAGAAGTCAATGATTTGAAGAGGAAATTTAGACTTTCATGATATCTTATAGTTATTGAATTATAAGCAAGATTGAAAATAAAAAAGCATAAATATATTTGAATTTCTTCATTGTCAAGTAAAATAACTGCTCTATAGTAATATGTACATGACAAACTAGTTACAGTTAATTTAAACACTGCTCTATATATGTGTAAATATATATAAGTTTACACTTAGACATATATGATGCAAAATTGTTGGACTCATTTGGATTGAATAAAAATTTTAAACATGTTGATATAAGACGTATATCTTAAGTATGCATTAAACATAGTTTGGAAATTTAATAACATAAGCATTTTGTATTCCTTATGAAATGTAAAACCAAACACATCACCTATTCATTACATGAACCTCATTCGCTGTTGGAAACTTCAGGGAGCATTTTAATTCTGTTACAATTTAAGGGGTAAGTCTGGGGCATACCCAGAACAATAATTTCTATAATTTATAATTGTACTATATTACCATGACAGTACCTAAATCCCAAGTCTCAGTCAAGTACAAATATTATCTCTTTTTTAATATCATTTTAAACTCAATCCTTCTTTTCTCTCTTTTGATTCTTAAATTGCTTTTTTACTCAATAACACATTGTTTAGCAGATATAAATGTTTGCCTTAGTGGCTGTCACAGTGATGTGCTTCTACAGATTGTGAATGGTTGAAAAAAATATGATGAGTTTATACTATGAAATTACATTTCATGTTGTTTAGATCAGGAAATCTAAATATTTGATGTTATCAACTCATCTATATGATGAGCAATAACCCGTGCACTGAAGGAAGAAGTTCAAGCTGCAAGGAAAGCATGAGCCAAAATTAAGGCTCCAGGAATTGAGGGAATACCAATTGAAATGCTTCAACTAGCTGATGAAGGTCTGAAAACACTTACTTGTTTATGCCAAGAAAATTGGAAGACAGCTACTTGGTCAACTGACTGACAAGGATTTCCATGTGTGCCCATTCCAAAGAAAGGGGACTGAACAGACTGCTGAAATGATAGAAAAATAACATTGATATTACATGAAAGCAAAATTTTGCTGAAGATCCTCCAACAATGATTACAATTTCACTGTCATAGGAAGCTGCCCGAGGTTCAGGAAAAATTCAGAAGAGGATATGGAGTATGAGATATGATTTCCTATGACAGATGGATCTTGGCTTAAAGCAGATAATATTAGAAATATGTTTACTTTGTTTCATTGATTATGCCAAGGGATTAAACTGTGTGGAACAAACTATGCACAGCCTTGAGAAGAACAGAGATTCCAGAACATTCCATTGTGCTCATGCAGAATTTGTACATGGATTAGGAGGCAGTTGTGTAAACAGAATAAGGGCATACTACATTATTTAAAACCAGGGAAGGTAGGCATCAGGGTTTTATCATTTCACCATATTTATTCAATCTACATGTTGAGCAAATAATCAGAGAAGATGGATTATATGAAGACAAATGTGACATCACATTGGAAAGAACACTTATTAACAACCTGCAATGTGCAGATGACAGGGCTGTGCTTGCTTAAAGTGAGAAACACTTGAAGCACTTGGCAATAAAGATCGAGGAGTGCAGCCTTCAGTATGGATTATAGCTCAATGTATATAGCTCAGTTTTGACAAAAATCCTCAAAACTGGACCAAAAGGTAACATAGTAATACATGGAGAAAAGGTTGAAGTTGTCAAATATTTCATCTTGCTTGGATCCACAATCAATTCTCCTGGAAGCAGCAGTCAAGAGATCAAATGAGGCCTTGCATGGGGCAAATCTACTGCACAAGATCTCTTTAGAATGTTGAAATACAAGGTGGCAACTTTGAGGAAGAAGACCCATGATATTTCCAGTTACCTCTTCTTCCAGTGAAAGTTTCATATTGAATAAGGAAAACTGAAGAATTAATTAATTGAAATTATGGTGCTGATGAAGAATAAACAAATTTGTCTTGAAAGAAATACAACCAGAATGCTCCTTCAGGCAAGAATAGAAACACTTTGTTTCAAGTACTTTGGACATGTTGTCAAGGGAGACCAGGTGCTGGCGAAGGACCTTCATGTTTGGTACAGGGACAGTAAAAAAGAGAAATTCCCAAAATGAGATGGATTGACACAGTCGCTACAAGGGTTCAAGCATAAAAAAAAAATTCAGAGAAGGGCACAGGACCAGGCAGTGTTTATATCCATTGAGTAGAGCAGCGGTTCTCAACCTTTCACAGGGCCGCCAAATTCATAACAGTAGCAAAATCACAGTGATGAAGTAGCAATGAAAATCATTTTGTGCTTGGGGGTGTCACCACCACATGAGGAACTGTATGAAAGGGTCACAGCATAGGAAGGTTGAGAGCTACTGGAGAATAGGGTCACTATAGGTCAAAACTCATTTGATGGCACCTAACAACAACAACAACAACAACAACCAACAGGAACTTATATGTCTATTTATAGTAAATTCTACCTTATGTGTTGGGCACATAAATGCATTGAAGCTGAATTTCACATTTTTGTGACTAAATGTTACATGTGAAGATACCTTTATGATTTGGAGAAGAAAATAACTGCAGTAATGTCTTTATGGAACATCAAACTGTTTTGAGATTGTACTATCATTCTATAACGTATTATATGCTATGCTATGCTATCAACAATAGTCTTTTCTCTATGTTCAGCAGTGAAATGAATGCGCAGTTTCCTCATAAATTCTTCAATAACTTTGAACAATTTGTGTTGTTTGATAACATCTTCCAAACCTTCCTGTTTCCATCTTACAGAATTGATTATGTTATAAAAATGCTTCAGCAAAAATATATGTAAGGCTATTATTCAAGGAGAGAATTAGTATATATCACATGCTCCTTGTATAGACAGAACCAATGCACTATCATTATAAACAAACAAACAAAAGACTCAAAAGTTTGAGCTCAGACCACGCTTATATTCATTCTTTTTTTCCGTTAGAATCAATAAAAAGTCTGCAGAAAATTTACAGTGCATCAGACAGAAAGTTAGGTCCTGAGAGTAAAAAGATGAACAAATTGAACTGGTTATGTCAGGGAATTCATAGCTTAGTGAGGGTGGGAACATAAATATGCAAACAAAGTATTATAATGAAACGTTAAATTATGGTAAAATAAAATACTATATATTGGCCCACTATAACCTGTAGGTCAGCATAACACTGTGCCATATTTCCAAAAGTGTAAATCTTAACATACTGGAGGAAAGTTTATTAATAGCATGAATTATGACTCAGTATTAAAAAAAACTCAAATCCTCAAATCTGGACCAATAGGTAGCATCATGATGAATGGAGACAAGCTTGAACTTGTCAAGAATGTTATCTTTCTTGTACCCACAATCACTGCTCATGGAAGCAGCAACCAGGAGATCTCATGCCAACATTGCATTGGGCAAATCTGCTGCAAAAGACCTCTTTAAAGTGTTGAAAAGCAAGGTGCTACTTTGAGGACTCAGGTGCACCTGACCCAAGCCGTGATCTTTTCCATTGCCTCCAAGGCATGTGAAAGTTGGACACTGAATAAAGGATGACCAAAGAACAATTGACACATTTGAACGGTACTGGCAAAGGACCATGGAGTGCCAAAAGAAAAATAGATCTGTTTTGGAAGATGTACACTCAGAGTGCTCCTGAGAAGCAAAGAAAACCAGGCTTTCTCCTCAAGTATTTTGGGCCTGTTATCTGGAGAGATCGGTACCTAGAGAAGGACTTCATGTTTGACGAAGTAGAGGGCCAGCAGAAAAGAGGAAGGCCCTTTATAGCCAGGACTGACACAGTGTCTGCAACAATGGGCTCAAGTATCAGGACATTATGAGAATGGGCCAGGACCAGGTGGTGTGTCGGTCTGCTGTACATAGGGCCACTATGAGCCAGAAAGCACCTAGCAACAAAAACACAGATCTTCATGGAAGCAGAGCGCCACATGGCTAGCATAGTTTAGCTGGTGGGTTGAAGGCACTGACCTTGAAGATTAACACCTGAGCGCTGAGCTACAGCACCATCAGGGCTTCCTGAACTGACTTACTATCTTTACATTTTAGAATAATAAAAATATTTAATTTAATGAAATTTTAAATAAATAATAGTCAAACAAAGAATGTTCCAGTAGTACAAACAGTTCATATCCTCAAATTATAAAAATAGGTCATGGTTTCAAGCACATTAAAAAACAACAACCCTTATCAATGATTATTGTCTTATTCGGCTCTTTCATGTATATTTATAGATCGGAATATGGCTTTTTAATGGACATGTACTCCTATAGTAAATAATGTTTTAATGACAAGAAATGAATCATACCTCAATGTGCCTGCAAGTTGTTAGAGAACAAATAGAAAGCTAGTTTTAATGTCAAGAAATAGGTAATTTTAGTTTTATTTTTCCTTGACCTTGAACAGTTCCACTTCCTGATAACTAAGAGAAATAGACACCTCTGCACAGACTTCATATAACCATTTAATGAAGTCATCTGTGTCCATGGTTTGCACCTGTTTATCACTTAAACTGGCGTGGGTTAGTATTTGCGATATTTTATCTGCTATACGGAAACCTTCTGATACTTTAGTGTTATGGATCGGAAGTGATTTCTGTTGTTTTTGGGTGTTTTTTTTCCCCCGAGAAGCTGTGGCAAGAAACTTGATCTAAATTCAGTAGATGATGTTACTTTTCCTAACAAACGTGATTCTATTAGGCTGTCCCAGTCTTGAAAATCTACAAGAAGTGGCATCCCTAGGTTTAATCTTTACCACAAACTAAGTCTATTACTTTTGAGTTGATTCTGACTCAGCCATCCCAAAGCAGACGGGCACATTGCTACCCAACTGAGAAGCTGGTGGATTCTAACCACCTGGTGGTGGATTGGGTTACTAGTTTAGCTGCTAACCACATGGTTAACTAGCTGCTCAATAGGAGAAAGATGAGTCTTTCTATTTTGGTGAAGATTTAGTCTCAGAAGCCCACAGGAGCAGTTCATCTCTGTCCTAGAAGGTTGCTATGAGTCAGAATTGATTTAAGGGCAGTGAGACTTTTCAATGACCAAATAAATGCTTAACTGCACTGCTAGTTCCCCTTATGGGATCATGTGACTGTCCTTGTTGAGTCAGCTCAGTCTCAGTGACAATATGCACAAAGAAAGAACTGCTACCCAGTCCTGCTACCCTCACAAAACTGCCACCCTCACATTGTTGTCATGCTTGGCGTCTTTGTTGCTCTCGTTGTATCAATCTATCTTGTCACAATGCTTCAACCTTTTCACTGATGTAATTGTCCAGGGTACTGATAGGGAAACATGGTGACAGCACACTCAAGGTTTTCTAAGTAAATCAAATAGCATACTGATACTGAAACTAGAAAAATCATTAGAAACTGTCAGGATAAAATACACGGAGAAGGGACACGCATTAAATGCCCTAGGAGAAAACTGACTCACCTTATAAATACACCATAGATGATAATGAGTCCATAAACACAAGTGAGGTTTTGAAGTAACTATGGGATACTGTTAGCTAGGAGGTTGCTAACCTAGAGGAGGTGATTCAAGCACACCAACTGACCAATGGTTAAACAATGTAGCTATTTGTTCCCATACAGGTTTACAATCTCAGGCACTCTATATAGGGATGGTATGAGTCAGAAGCAATCTAGGGCAGTGGGTTATTCTGGGACAGGGACTTTTTGTGGCATACTCTTTGGAGCCCTGGGAACACAGTGGGTAATCATTCAGTTGTTAATGGACTAGTTAGTATTTCCAAGACCCTCAACCACTCAGAATAAGACACAGGACAGTCTGCTTCTATAAATATAGCAGTCTTGAAAACCCTGTGTTTTTAGATGCCATTGAGTTATTATGACTCCTAGCTACACTGGGACGAACAGAGCTAAACACTGTCGGTCCTATGCCCTCCTCCCAAATGCTCTTATGTTTGAGTCCATTGTTGCAGTCACGGTGTTAATCCATCTTGCCTAGGACCCTCTTTTTTGGGCTGCATGAAGTCCTTCTCCAGAAACTAGTCTCTCCTGACAAGTCAAAAGTACTACAGATGAAATCTCACTATCATTTCCTCTAAGAAGCATTCTGGCTGTACTTCTCCAAAGACAGAATGTGTTATTTTGACAGCCTGCGGTAATTTTAATTTTCTTTGTCAGCACCATAATTCAAATGATTACAAATACCACGGTGTGTTAGTCTGGGTACTTTAGGGAAACAAATCCACAGAAACTCATATGTATAAGAGAGAGTTTTATATAAAGGGTAAGCGCACATCAAGAAAACATCCCAACCCTGTGTTGCTCAAGCCCACAAGTCCAACATTAACCCATATGTCCGACACCAATCCACAAAGTCCTCATCCATCTCACGAAACACACACTGTAATGCAGACTGCAGGAAGAAAGCCGAATCAGTGAACGTGTGAACATCTCTCAGCGCTGCCAGGGGTCTCCACACGACTACTCCAGCACCCAGCGCTGCATCGGGGTAGGTTCATGTGGCTTCTCCCTGGGGATGTCTTTCAGGAAGTAAGCCTTGCCAGGTGAAGCAGGGAACTGGATAAGGCAGCTGCACCCTGGTCTGACCATCACAAAGCAAGAGACCCTAGAACTAGAAAGGTGAGGCTCACGAAGCCATTTATTTCTCTGACCTTCAATAAACCCCATGTGTTTTTCAACCTGTTTGGCACAATAAAATTTAACTAACTCACATGGCTTGGGTCAGTGGAACCTTAGTGCTCAAAAAAACTCCTTGCATTTAAAACTCAAAAGAGGTCTTGTCCAGTAGGTTTACCCGCCCTGCAGTTCTTCATTTGATCTCTTGTCTGCTTCTTCCATGAACATTGATTATGTATGCAAGAAAGACAACTTCAATCTTGTCTCCATTTATCATGATTTAACCTGTTGGCCTTCAATGAGATGGAATGACATGATGACAGCAAAAGTGGGCTCAGGCATATGAACAATTGTAAGGAGGGCAGAAGACCATGCTGTGTTTAGTTCTCCTGTGCATAAGGCCACTGTGGCTTGTAACTGAGTCAATGGCACCTAGCATCAACAACCTATGGACCCAGTTGTGAGGATGTTTGTTCTTGTTTACATTGAATTGTAATCCATCCTAAAGGCTGCAATTCTTGATCTTCTTAAGCAAGTGCTTCAGCTCCTCTTCCCTGTAAGCAATTAAGGTCATTTGCCCATTGCAGGTTATTAATAAACGTTCCTCCAATCTTGAGCCCACATTCTTCTTCATAACATCCAACTTCTCTGATTGATTGTTCAGCACAGGGATTGAATAAGTATGGTGAGAGGATACAACCCTGACACACACCTGTCATTGATTTTATACCATGCAGTATGCCCTTATTCCTTTTACACAACTGCCTTTCATCCATGTATGGATTCCACGTGAAGACAACTAAATATTCTGGAATTCTTATTTTTCTCAAGGCTGTGCATAGTTCATGATGCGCCACAAAGCCAATGACTTTGCATAGTCAGTAAAACACAAGTACACATATTTCTAATATTCCACCAGACCGATCACTGCTTGCCTATCCCTTTGGGTTGTGGTGCCTTGGATGTTGCTATGGTGATGGAAGGTATGTCCCTGGTACTTCAAATCCCAGCAGTGCATTCCAAAGTGGACAGATTCCAGTGGAATTTCCAGACTAATGAACAGTCTATGAAGAAGGCATAGTCTGTCAAGTACCGAGCAATTAGCCACTGAAAGCCTTTTATAGAACTTACAGACATCAGATAAGGAACATCCTGTTTCCTGTTGAACAGGTCTATCGTGTGAATCAAAATTAACTTGACAGTATGAAATAACAACAAACGTAACCCTTTGGACCCCTAACAACCTCTGTCCTCAACTATCCATGCTGATGTCTGTGGGAGAGAACAGAGAAAGGGCCAGCTCTTGGTATACTGTCTGCCAAACAAATTTGCTTCTTCAGTCTTACTCAAGCTTAGGCCCACCCTACTTCAACTATTCTATGAACAGTTTCATTATTTTCCAAGGTAACAAACAGTAAGCTCCCCCTCCTTTAGCTTTTGACTTTGTTTGCACCTATTGCATTGTGAGTAACATATCACACTCGGTATTAATGGGTTTCCCCCTATATTGTGCATCTCTTGGAAAATTATTTATTTATACTGTTTACCTCTTTGAGAGCAAATTAAGATAAGAATACTTACCTTAAAGTTCACACCAAACAATACAAATGACCGAATAAGTATAATTTATATTTCACAAACTGACTTTTGTAAGACTCAGATTATTATTTTTTATTGAAATGCATGAGCATCATATGAAAATCTCATGTTTCACTCTGATGTGGTATGATTTTCCTATCACTCATCTGCCAGTGAGCATAGAAAAACATTATCAGTCATATCAAGAAGAAGAAATATGGTGTCAGCAGGGTTCTCATTCTAGAAAATCTTTCTGTCCACTGAAAACAATGATGCCTCATAAATTTTGACAAGACTCATTCTTTGTTTTGGTCTTTAACAAGATTTTTACTTAGACAAATTTGAACTTGTGGCAAATATGGTTAATACTATAGAACAAATGCATATATGTCAACTAGCTGTGGGGATGGAGACTTTTTAAGTGGGATGACATATTTTAAAAACAAATTAGAAAGAATAATCAGTTGACCACCCTGCTCAAATTTATAGAAATCTCAGGACCTAATTGATCTTTTCTGAGTGTTTAATGCATACTATTATTAACTAGAACTACTAAAAATCTTTGTCGTCTGAGTGCAGTATCATTAAAAGATTTAATCCACTTTGTTTCTTTTTCTTCTTTTTTTAAAAATCTTTTTATTGGAGGCTCATACAATTATCACAATGCCGACATACATTCCTTTTGTCAAGCATATGTGTACCTTTGTTGCCATCATCATTCTCAAAACATTTGCCTACTTGAGCCCTTAATATCTGCTGCTCATTTTCCCCTTCCCTCTCCACTTCCCCTTCCTCATGAACCCTTCATAATTCATAAATTTTTATTATTTTGTCATGTTATACTGTCTGATATATCCCCTGACCCTGTTCTCTGCTGTTCATCCCCCAGGAAGGAGGCTATACATAGATTCTTGTAACCAGTTCCCCATTTCCACCCCACATCCCCTCCACTCTGCAGGCATCACCACTCTCATCAATGGTCCCGAAGGGGTCATCTATCCTGGATTCCCTGTGTTTCCAGCTGCTATCTGTACCAATGTACATCCTCCGGTCCAGCCAGAATTGCAAGGTAGAATT
The DNA here is from genome assembly GCF_050624435.1 of Tenrec ecaudatus. NCBI lineage: Eukaryota > Metazoa > Chordata > Mammalia > Afrosoricida > Tenrecidae > Tenrec > Tenrec ecaudatus. The sequence goes on along the minus strand of NC_134535.1, from coordinate 155,829,124 downwards.
GGGATAATGATAGCGGGGTGGGAGAAAGCATTCAAGAACTAGAGGAAAGTTATGTTTCATCGTTGCTACCCTGTACCCTGACTAGCTCATCTCCTCTCCACAAGCCTTCAGTAAGAGGTTGTCCAGTTGCCTACCAATGGGTTTTGAGTCTCCACTCTGCACTCACCGACATTTACAATGATATAATTTTTGTTCTTTGATGCTTGATACCTGATCCCTTCGACAGCTTGTGGTCACACAGGCTGGTGTGCTTCTACCCTGTGGGCTTTGATGCTTCTCAGCTAGATGGCCACTTGTTTTTCTTCAAGCCTTTAAGACCCCAGATGCTATATCTTTTGATAGCTGGGTACCATTAGCTTTCTTCACCACATTTGCTTATGCACACGTTTGTCTTCAGTTATCTTATCAGAAAGGTGGGCACTCACTGATATGATTTTTAGTTCTTTGATGTCTGATAACTGGTCCCTTCTATACCTCGTGGTCAGACAGGCTGGTGTGCTTCTTCCACGTGGGCTTTGAGGCTTCTCAGCTAGATGGCTGCTTGTTTATCTTCAAGCCTATAAGACCGTAGAAGCTATATCTTTTGATAGCCGGGCACTGTCAGCTTTCTTCACCACATTTGCTTATGCACACATTTTTCTTCAGCAATTGTGTTGAAAAGTGTGCATCCTGGAATGCCAATTTCATAGAACAACATGTTCTTGCATTGAGATAGTGTCAAGACTCATTCTATCAGTTCTGAGAAAATAATACAAAAGATCAATAGGAACATAAGTAGACCATATTTTTCTGACTTGAAATGGCATTTTGGTGTCAATCAATCTTCTGATGTTGGACATACAGTTTCATCAAAGGAGACGAACCATTGAAGAGTACTCATAGATCCGTGTAATGCTGGCCGGCTGAAGATGTTCCTCAGGCTTTCTAGTGATTGCACTTCTCTGGTAAGGCTTCATTTGATTGAGGTTCATTTTTCCTCCTGAGATTTGGGTTTTTATCTCCCTACTTTGGAAGATACAGACTTGTGATAGCATTAATATCAATAACAAAAGCAAATCTGCTTGTGTATAAAACCTACATGCCACTCAAAGTAAGGTCCCAAAATTTCAATTGTATAGCACGAAAGATACAACAAACTACATTACCGTAACTTTGGAAATAAAGATTTTGTACTTAAAATTCCTATTCAATTATAATAATAATTATTATTATTTTTCATAAACCTTACACATACAAAACAAGCCCAAAACTCCCAAATTTCTTGTATTAAAAAATAATAAAGGTTTTTAAATTTCTGTTAAATATCCATTGTATTGAATCATTGTTTATTTGTTTGTTAGTGGAAGCACAATCCTGTACTGAGTTCTCTTGCGATACTTTACAGAAGTTATCCACTCTTATATTTCTACATGATAACTTCTCCTGCAGATGAGAATCTGATATGCTGGGTTGGAGTATTTCTTTCTTTTCTTCTTCTTCTCATGACAGACCATTTTATGTGGTGGTCTAAAGATTTTTCAGAGTTTCTCTTTGGTAAAAATGTATTTGTTGTGCATTTTCCTTCACTCTTTCTTTGTTTAGTTGCAAATTTATTCTTAAATCTAGCCCCAAATTATTTGTTTTTCATTTTTCATTCACTCATTGGCAACAAATGAACCTCTGCTAGAGCCTGAAATATTTTGTCTCATTTTTTATTTAATAATTTATCTTTCTTGGATATGTTATTATTTCTCATTTGTTTTTCTAACTTTTCTATTTTCAGGAAAAAAATCTATAAGCAATTCTATGAAAGGAAAATGTAGCTGTCTTTAGACAAACAGAAGAGAAAACATCTCATTGTGTCTAAAAATGATGTATCTGTCTAGGTGTGTGTGAAATATATGATGATGTATGCGTATGTGTATATTCATGTGAATTCACTTTGCATGCATTTACTATTATATAAGGAATAGGAATGTAAGTTGTAAAACACATAACAACAACATCAAACAAATCCCCTTTTGTCAGAAGCTTTTCATTGTTAAGGGAAAAGACAAATATATGTGAAACATTTATTTAGTAAACAAAACTTTACTCCCAAATATATGATGTAGACCATTTACTAAAACATAAATATCCTTCTTTGTAAATATGTAAATTGCACATAATCATTTCAATAGCTGCATATCATCCCATTTTATAGATATACAAGATAATTTAAGGATTTTTGTTGCAGGAAATTTAAAAATATTTCTATTATAAGCAATGCTTCCTTCACATATTTATATCTTATAAATGCACTCCTATGCCCTTCCCTAATGTATGTTTTAAGAAAACAACCTTAGTTATAAAGTTAGAAATATTAAAGAAATGCTGCTTTGAAGAATTCAAGCTTGACAGTAACCATTTTCAAATTCCCTCAATGTATAAAAAGAAAAGTATTTATAAGTTAAAGGCAATTTGAAAAGTCTTTTTTCTGATAAAAAATTCAACATTAAAAAATATTTACTCTTCATAATTCTTTTTAAAAGCCTTTTAATGATGTGACTGTTCATTAAGTAAAATGCAAAACAGTTTACCTATTAAGGAAAGTATTATTTTTACTACCATATATTATAGTTACTTTTTAGTTTCAATTAGCTCTTGTCATGTGATTGTTAATAATATTTTGTGTAACACAATAGAAAATTCTCTGAGTTCAACGTACTAATCTTTTTGTGTACTGGTTTATTTCCCCTCTTTGGATTGATTGCATCTCTCTTTTGAGTCAAGTTACAAATGCTTACTTGTTTGTCTCATTGTTTTTCTTTTAAACATATGTTTCTGTAAAGTAATTATAAAAGGAATGAATGAGAAACATTTATTCATGGCAAATTTAAAGAAGAGTGACAGTTTTCTCTGCCTGATGCTACACACAAGAAATTGAACAGAAATCTAAAATTATTATTCAGTTAACATTTATGAAAACATATTTCTTTTTTCAGACATATAATAAAAATTGAATAAGAGTACTTTACTCAGTAGAAAATATTTTAACAATTTTTCTTGGAGAAAAATGCATATTCAGAAAAAAATTCCAGCAACATATTGAATATCAATATATTTTGACAATATAATTTGTTCATAAAATAGTTATTGAAACTTATGATGCAAATACTATGATATGCAAAATTTTGGGTATAAAAATAAACTTGAGGTCTTTCCAAAAACATTAGTGGTAATGGTTGTATTTTTCATTTTTTTATTAGTAATGAAGTTGAACACCTATTTCGCATGTTTACTCTTCATTATAATTCTTTCTACTGTGTATATTTGTTCCACATGAAGTTTATGCATCACAATATGAATACAGTTCCCTAATGCCCCTCAGTGGTTTTCTTTTCGATCTGCAGTGTTTGCTTTTGATGGTACAAGTACTTGCTAGTACTTGCTTTTGATGGTACAAGTACATTCTAGCAACAGTCTGTGAGAGCTCTCTCTGAGGGTGTATTGGGTGGGTTATAAGTGTCAAGGAATTAACACCTCTCCAGAACTTATTTCATCTGCCATCAAATCAATTCTTACTCATAGTAACCCTATAAGACAGAGTCGAACTGCCCCCTTGGTATTTCTGAAGCTATACATCTTTACAGTAGCAGAATGTCTGCTCTTTCTCCCAGGGAGTGGGTAATGTCTGGTTAGCAATCTCAAGAGTGAACTACTAGTACAACATCCAACTCCTTAGAGGAGATATTGGTAGGCATTCTAATTCCATCTCCTTCACTACTCTTGTTGTTAGGTGCCATTGAGTTGGCTCCAAACCCTCGTGAGCCTGTGCACGACAAAAAGAAATGTTTCCTGGTCCTGCAGCATCCTCACAATTGTTCCTGTCCTTGATCCCGAGGTTGCAGTCGCTGGGGCAACAATCCTGTTGAGGGCCTTGCTCTTTTAAACTCCCTCAGGTGACATAATCCCGAAGCACATGTCTTGCATTGTGCCCACAGTTTCCTAGGTGCGATGAAGCTCCAAGGCCTTCAACAGTAAATTTGTTGATTACTTTATTGGCTTCTGTTCCAATTGGGAGTTCCCACTCATCAACAGATGTTTTTGGCAGTCACGTTCCAACTATGCTGTTTTCCACTTGGATTTTTTATTTTTGTCTTTCCCTTCAATTCCCAGGGAATATAGGTGTATCTATCACTATAAACTCAGTCTCAGTCTATCTTCATGTCTCCTTTTCCGTGTTGATGATAGCTTAATGTCTGGCTCTGAAGGCCTCAAAATCTAACCAATCTATCACCCCAAGGGCCCTTCATATGGACAACTTCTCCAAATATTTGTTTTGCTATATTATGATTCTTCTGCATTTTTCCCTAGTTTTGTGTTTGTTAGGGTAAATGGAGCAAAGGAGGAATTTGATAGTTTTGTACAAAGTATGGAGTTTGATTATTTGTTCACGGCCAAATTTATTCTTTCCCTAGGTAAGTGATCATAGAAATAAAGTATGATAATTTACATGTAAAGAAGATTTATGACAAATATTAATATGAATTGCATGAACTATATACATTTTTATTCTCCATTGAGCTGTACTATTAGTGGTTGCTCAAGAAAGAGCTAATGAATAACTATAGTGTTACATTTTCATAGAATCTAGTACCCATTGGGAAAGACCTGGTGATGTAACAGGTTGCTTGTTGGTCTGCTTACCACAAGGCCAACCGTTCAAAACAACCAGCCATTTCACTCAAGACAGATGATGCTTTTAACTCCTATAAAGAGTTAGAGTCTCAGAACGCCACAGGGGCAGTTCGACTTTGTCTTATTGGGTTGTTATGAACCAGAATCAACTCAACAGCAGTGAGAGTGAGTGAGTATGCATCGAAACAGATGAAATCAGCAAAACATGAAATGACCGCAATCAGTGGAAACCTTGCCTGAACAGAGTTATAGGAAAGCACTTTCTCTTATGTTCAACTGTAAAAAGAGACTAATAATATATATTTTAGTGATTTAAAGTTTTCGTACGGATGTTGCCATCTCTACTATTGCCCCTTGGTCACCTGAATGACATTAAATTTCAGATTATGTACCCGGTAAATAATGCAGACAAAACTGAGGTCAAAGTCTATGTGCACTCTCCCAAACTATATGGCACTCATGCTCTAAAACAAAACAGGTTCAAGAAGTAATGGCACATCATGATGATTCTGTCTTTTACAACAACCTGGCTGATGATTTTATAGCAATTCGATTACTAATTTAAAACACCCGTTCCCGGTATTTAGTTTGTTTTGACAAAAGTAAAAATGAAAAGCATCAAAGAACATACAGAAACGCTAAGGTCTGTTTTTTTGAACCAGTAATGCTAAAACCTGGAATGTTCTGTTTTTGTGGTTGTTGTTTATATTCATTTGAAACACACTGATAGAAAATGAAATAATACAACATTGATTTATTTGTTCCCCAATCAAACAAATTACAAGCAGAACAATACACACAATAAGTAAAAACATTAGCAGCTTCTGTTTCAGCTTTATTTATTCATCTCAGAGAATGTTCTAGTTTACTTAATGTTTATTTTGAAGTGAAAAAAAGTTAACCTTTTGGTAATGTGATTGCCTCAACCACTGTTTTGGAAGCATTGAAAGTGTTACCCTGAATTTCATGTCCACATGTTTCTGTGCTGTAATTTTAGGGTTAGTTGAATTCTCTATTAATATGATTTGTTCACATATGAGTATCAAGTTTGCAAAGCAGAAACTTTATTAGTGAAATGTTATATCCAACAGAATAGCTATAGCATTGCTTTAGAAAAATATATTATGATGGAGGGGGTAAAAGTTAGCCTGCTGGTAAGCAAACTACAAGAACCATAGCATAATTTCAGATTTAATCTGCTGGAAATCTAAAATGTATCGGCCCTCTCCCTTGAAGTAAAAATTCCTTGTAAGCTCACTAAGCAAGGATCTTCTAACTCAGGAAGGATGGAAGCAAAGTCATTAAGATGAGTAACCTGGCAAGGAACCATTCCCCAATTCGGTTAAACAAAGATACATTAGGCTTCAGGGAGTGATGGTCTGATGACTCATGCAGAAATGAAAGTGCAAATAATTTCCTATGATTATTGGAAAGCCTGCCTTTATTGTCACATTGTATAGAGTATCAATTGTATCCTGTGAACATTGCAAAAAATCATATTTTCATATAGTTTAAGGTATACAACATATTTAAATTCACTGATTCAAAAGTTAATTTAATTAATTTTAAAGCATTTTGGAGGCAGCAAATTCACCTGTTTCCTTTCGTCTCATGCTTCAGAATAAACTTAGAGTTTCTTGAATCAAACCGGTCTTTGTCTTTGGCCTAAACGAACCAGGCTATTCTAGATTTTTCCTATTCACATCAATTTTACTACTAAATTACCCTTGAAACATTTAAAGTTTTAATAGATAAGTCATTAAATTTATCACATATGTATAGGCTTACATAAACATTGTACCAGTAGCCTATTTGGAGACAAAATAAGCATCCAATTATTTGTTGTTGCCAAGAGTAACCGTCTTATCATATATTAGTCATTTAAGCCAAATGCTCTTAATATACACACCCAACCAATCCTGCTGCCATCAGTTTGCTTCTAAGTCATAGATTCATAGTAATTTGAATTTAACATACAGGCTGTATAATTAATTAGTATTAGACGAATTAAAATTATCTTGAAAGAGAGAGAAGGTAGAGTAATATCATATAGAAGTAATTTCTCCAGCATTACATAATATATCTATTGAGAAATATGTAATGTGGCACCAACATAGGCTACGAAATTTTTTTCAGGGTGGTAGGTGGGGTTGGGGGTTCAGTAATGGTTATATTTACAGTTGTTAAGTTGCAGACTGTTTACTTATTATTTTGTGGTGTTTTTAGCTATACAATGAATTGAGATAAAAACATTTGAACTTTACATTTGAGTTCTATTTACAATATTGAAGCTTTCACAAATCCTTTGGGCAAGTACACTTGACTGGGTTTTTGCCTTCAATCTAAGTTGAAAATGAAAATTTTATTCCTTATATTTTTATTACCAGGACCTCTGGGATAAGCACTCACGTGCTAACTGAAATATTGATGGCTTAAATGCACCTGTTGCTCCTTCAAAGAAAATGAAGTGAAGTTCTCCTTCCATAAATGTGACAGTCTTGGAAACAGTAGGGCAGTTCTCCTCTGTCCAGTAGGGTCGCTATGCATAAGAACCACCCTGATACCTTCCCCCACCCAGAAAATACAAAACAATTACAAACAATGCACCACTATCCAGTCTATTCCAACTCATAACAACCATATGGGACTGTATAATACTTCTTTTTTATAATTTTGCTTAAAGAGGCTCTAATCTTTAGGGGAGTAGAAAACTTTATTTTTCTTCCATCAAGTTGACTTTAACTGGCTATCTTTTATTCTTAAGAAGCTCTAGTGGTAGTGGTTACGTGTTAGGCTGTTAACTGCCAGGTCAGCAGTTTAAAACCACTAACAGCTCTATGGAATAAAGGCCAGATTTCCTACTCCAGTAAGGAGTTACAGGCTCAGATACTCACAGGGACAGTTCTACCCTGTCTCAGAGGGTTTCTATGAATCGGCATTGACTTGTTGGCAGGGAATAAGGAGTCATAGAATGAAGCCAGCTCTTTCTACAGATGGCTAAAGCAACTCCGCTTATCACTCTAAACAGGTATGAAGATGTGCCCCGATAGCCCTACTGTTTGCCATATGGATACGTTCTTGCCCTCTGGGTATTATAATAATAGGCAAGCACTCTGTGTCCTGTTGAATCTGAAAGAAACTTACTCATTCTGTGCCAAAAGGGGAAAGATGATGTCATTTATTGGGTGAATCACCATAATTCTAGAAATAAGCGTGTCGCTCAGCTAAAATGTAGGTATGTGCAGATTATCCTTAAAGTTTTGAACTAAGAATACATGCCGCCATTCACAAGTCTTTCCATAACCAAAAATTTAGATCTGTAGTGTGATAAGGAGTTGCCCTTGACAGTGGACCACTGTCAAGAGAAACAAAGAAAGTCGTTCTTGTTGCCAGTGCATTGTTGATGTTAATCAATACATTGTTGATGATATTGATCAATGATGAACAATTCACAGAGATGTCAGATTGAATGGAAATGATTATGAGCCATGTAATCCTTCCCTGTCATAGCCTGATTCTACTTTTCTTATTGGCTCTTCTGATGCTGTTGAGTTTTCTATTTTTAAAATTTTTATACATACGTGCACAAGCATTTATTTAATATATTTTCTCATTTACATATTATACTTAGCTAACAAACTTCAAATGAGTACTTACTTTGTAATAGATAGTTCTCTATTATAAATTATGAGAATTAGATAAGAGTTAAAAATTACCAACTTTTCTCTAGAAGGCCTGGTGGCATAGTGGTTATGAGTTGGCCTGCTAACAGCAAGATTTGCAGTTCTAAACCACTAGCACTCCGCAGGAGAAAGATCAGACTCGTAAAAAAGTGGATTGATAAGGATGGCATTGATGGCCCTTTAAAAAAATATATAATATCCTCCAACGTATCCCATCCCTCATTGTATCACAATAGTATGCTCTAGAAAACTCAGTTCTAATAACAACCAATCAGCTAACCAAAAGAAAGCAAACGAACAAAAACCATTTATTTGTGGGCATTGAAATTCCTAGAAAAATAGCATTTAGCTTTTACAATCATCTGAAAGACTGGGACAATTATGACCTCTCTCTAATTTGGAGTATTTTCCCCTGGATATATTACTCATTAAGTGAAGAGTCAAACTAGTGGATGGAGTTTCTAGGCTGTGACCATTTGAATTGGCAGGAGTGTCCTTATGGACAAGGGCTTCTTAAGGCAGTTTGCTTATCTGTGCATCACATTGGGTCACGGAGTCCACTTCCTGAATAGCCTCCTGAATGGGTTTATTTTTATTCAAGGTCATCTTTTGCGAAGAAGTACGTAAGTGATATGGAGAGTTTCTATATGAATGCTTATCCTTAAGCTTCAGGATTTCCCTCCTTTGATTGAAAGAACACTGAACTAATGCTTGAGAGAAATTTTGATTGGTTTCTTTGTATATAACAATTTTAACTCTATGAAGGAACTGAAGTTTCATGGTCAAATGTCAGCACTATTCATGTGATAACAGTGTTTAGGGTAACTGTTCCTAACGGTTTATTTCTTTGCCAACCCAGTAGAGCCTAAAAGGAGACTTCTGGTAGCTATAGCAACATAACCATAAGCTGCTCCGTTTTAGACACTCTTTTTGTATATCGCATTCCCCCTCCATTTTGCAGAAAATCACAAGCTAATGGGACGCAGCTGCTTTCACTTTGGTCTGCTTATTAAGCTAAATTCAAATTGTGTCTTGCTTTATTCATTTAATTAATAAGGCATTAGTTTTGTGCATATCAGTCCATTTTATCTGAAGCCCTAGGTTGTATGAAAAAAATGGAAAAGAACATTATCAGAGGAAATCTAGGGGAAAAATCCAGGCAGAAATTTTAGTTATTACATTAAAAATCATTAGCAAAAAGAATGTCATAACATATAGTACAATGTATCATTAGAATGAAAAATGGTCATTAACTAGGATATAGTACAAAGTCTATGGGGAAAAGAGGTATTTTGACATGTAGCTATGGGGATATATATTTTTTACTTATGTGAAAATAATATGATAAACCTGACTTATCTTTCCATAGGTAGCAATAATAAAGTGACTAAATGATAGTGCACTGATGAAAAACAGAATTAAGCAACAACAATAACAAAATGAAAAAATGGTAACACCAACAATAACTATTTTAAGTTCCAATTTGATTTGAAGTATTAATTTACCATAGGTACTTGTTCATGTTGTAAAACCCATAGGTATAATACAAAGAATCAGGATTTGGAATTCTAAATATACATGAATTTTTATTTAGAAAAGAATATATCAAGTATTGGTTTTATTTTCTTATAATCAAAGAGACTGTATTTAATTCATCTTTGTCATTGTGACAAGAGCTCAGCACCAAGTAAAAAATCAGTTTCTCTAATCATTCATTCATTCATTTGCCCATAACTTGCTCAAATGTTTATTGAGTGATAGATTGTCATGGAGCTCGATATTACATACAGACATGTAAGTCTCTGCCTCACTGACATCCAGTCAGTGCTGACTCAGAGTGACGCCCTGTGGGTTTCTGAGACTGTAACTGTTTAAAGGAGTAGAAATCCTCGTCTTTTGAACTGACAGCCATGAGATCACAGCCCAACCACTACATCCAGGGCTACATATTAGGTACATAGAGTAATGGGAATATGGTTTAATGTGTGTGTATGTATATGTGTATACATCTATTTGGGGCAAGATGTATTTACCGAAAACAGGGAAGAAAATGAGCAATTTCATTTGGAGATGAAAAGAAAGACGAGGAAAAGCATCTCAGAGGGTGTGCTATTTACACTGAACCTTGAATCATGAGTAAGTTTGGCGTTGTACGGCAATTCCAAAGTCACAGTGGTATAGAACATGTTGTGTGGGATTTTTTAAATTGTGCCTTCTAGCACTCGTGTTACTGGCAGTGAATGCTCTGTTTTCTGGAAGTCTGGGAGGAAGTTTGGTCTGAAATATCATATGTTCAACAACCCCACATTTTATTTTATAATAAATCATTCTATTGGGGGCTTGTATAGCTCTTATTACAATTCATACATACATCCGTTGTGTCAAGCATATTTTAACACATTAAAGACCAGATCTTTTTTTACCAACTCACCCAAGTGGCCGGGTAGTTTTCCAGCTGTTAGTTTTTTTTGCATTAAACCATAAATGGGTATACATCTCATCAACTTTTTATCATATTTATTTATAAGTTTCAGTATTTGAATATAAAATGTCTCACATTATGAAACAACATTTTGCAATACATGTGGAACATTATTACTTTTATGAATTATAATCGTCATGAAATTATAATCTCCCTGTAAAAATAATCAACATAATCCATATTACTTAGAAAAATTAGAAGCATTAGGGTTAAGAATTTCTTCAGGTCTTTTTGTGTAATGGGAGGCCCCTTGAGCAATTTTGGTGATGTTTTACATTTCACTGAGGCTTGATCATGATAAGTGCCAACTCCTTGCAAAACGATTCAAACAGATAGTAGCTACTTGATTTAACCCAAATGCACTAAAATGCTAAATAAAAAGAACATGAAGACAGTCGAATTTGATACATTCACTACTGATATAAACACCTAAATAGATGAAGTAGTTAAAATATATCCAAGCAGATGGCATCTAAAGACAGTGTGTAGAAATCACGAGTTATCTCGTGATCCGTTCATAACAGATGGCGTGCGAAATGAGTAAACTCGGGATCCGTCCACAATGTGTTAAAAGGAAACGTACTTATTACAATCCGTGTGTATCAGTAGTATGCTATACATGTCTGATAACCTATTCCTTAATATATATATGTGTGTGTGCGTATATACATGTGTATGTATATATACATATATGCACACACATACATACATACATATACTAGCTATACTAGCTCCATTTGAAGGTGAAAGAGCTTAGGTTGAAACGATCAGAGGAAATGATCAAGCTGGGAGGGACAGGACAAAATCATGGCAGTCTGACTTCAAAACAAAAGCTTCCCAAGACATCATTTCTATTCCATTGCCCCAAAGATCAGACCTTTTCACCCAAAAGGAGGCCATAGGGCAGGAAGCAATAAGGGGATAGAGAAGCGAAGCACTCCTATACAACAGTCTCATACACGAGGTCTCTCCTTTACGTTTCTGTCATGAAAGGTATATAATAAGGTTATCAGGGAAGACGTTTCTCTTTTTTGATAGACTGATTGCTAAGCCTCAAGTTGTGTTTGTTTGTTTGTTTGGTTGTTTTTTTTTGGTCTTGGAATAGTTAACAAGTTAACTGGCTCTTGCTATGGCCTATACTTTTGGACTCAGTTTCATTTCCATTTGAAATGTTCTAATAATCTGCTCAGAAAGGCCACCGTGCCCCAACCCCGATATCATTCTCTAATCATCATGATTATGGAACTTACCTAGCTCATTCAGGTGTCTGTCTCTCCTATTACAGGAAAGCGTCTTGAGAGTTGGGGTATGCTCTATTGACGGTTAGACCGCAATGCTGTCCAGCACAATGTACAGAATGCATGGATGCTTTGAGAGCTGAGCCTGTCACTCATGGTTTCATACTATTATCCAACGTTGTCCATCTTTATTTCTGCAGAGGTGAATACCTCAGAGAACGTGTTATAGGGAAAATGCACAAACAGCACAGGAAAAGTGTACTAATAAACTCCTTTCTTAAAGCCAACACAAAGAAGGAATGCTTTTTTTATCATTGTTCTTAAAATGTATTAGTGACCCTTTCTCCTGAAAGGAATGCATATAATTTTTGATAGTTATGCAAGATGAAAAGAAGAAACATACAAGTCACATAACCTACTGTGAATCTGAAGTGTCTGATTCAGTGATTCAGACTCAGGGCAATGGAAAAGTCCAAGTACCAGGCAGGCCTTGATGTAGAGATCTAGTAAGAGAGAGAGAATGGGGTGTAGGTGAACTGTCTTACACCAGAATCTGGCATTTGGGATCTCTAATACAGGCCTCAGTTTTATAGATCTGAAAGGAGGGCAGCTAGTTTGCATTTATCAACAAGAAGAGAAATAACAGCACCAATTTGGATTTTATGGCGAGGATATTAGCTCCCAGAAGTGAGGTTGGCAAAAAAAAAATGGAGGACAAAATTCAATGCCATTTTTAGAATTGTTGGAATCCTAATTTACTTACCAATAAAGACACTTAGACTTAAAGTATAAAACTAGGAATATAATTAAGTGTAATGAAACACTAGGTGGAAAATTGATCTCTAATTCAAGATAAAAACAAAGTGTCAAGGATGAGAGGCTTTGTACTGACTTGCAGTAAGCCCAGGTGGTTTGGGAACAGTACAGTAGTTCCTGATACTAGCTAACCTCAGTACAGCCTGGGTATATTTTCATGGATACAGGTAGAGTCTTCAGTACTGCTGTGGCCTCCTCTTCCATCTCCAAAGTAGTGTAATTAATTGGCAGGAAGTCAGTGGTTCTGAGCTTCTACTTATATGGAAGGTTCTTCATTCCCCAAAGTGTGCCTTGAGGGACTAAAATCCAATACTGGCTTCATGAAACACTAAGAAAGTAATGATTGACCTCTCTCTCTTCATTGTACTTTTCACCGGATTCATATACATTAAGTAGTTGTTTTAAGAGTGAAAGAAGTAAGGTACCTTATACGATGCAGTGAATTGTCGTTCTCACTGATACTTGGTCCCTGGGCTTTGCTGTCCAATATGGTGGCTATGGATCAGAATTTATTTGAGGACAGCAAGCAAACGCTGGGATTTCCATTTTAATGTGCCTTTCTTGAAAGATTACACAGCAAGACAGGATCCCCTTTGAGATTTTAGACATCTATTGATCTATGGCCAGGAGGCTTACTGGTATAGTCTTATGCATGGGGCTTCTATCAGTAAGGCCATCCGTTTGATCCCAAACATCAAAACCGTGTCTGTGTCACAGACATTTAAAGTCATAAGTGCACACCCACATTCACACCCGCAGTTACAGGTATAACAGTTCTCAACTCTTTCTAGAAGCCAACATGATATTGGCTACAGAAAATGTTCCAAACCAAAGGACTTGCCTCCCTTGGTACGCATTCATTGAAGCTATCGCTGCTGAAATTCTTAGTTGATCGCCCTCATTTCACTCCACCGTATTACTGGGGGCCTCATAACCGCCCAATTTTCTTTCTTGAAATGTTCTGGCCTTAGTGTTATGTTTTCTTTTCCAAATGGATGATGACACAGTCAAAAGGGAAACATGCCAAAGCATTACCATTATTCGCCAAAAGGGAAACGTCTTGATCTACTCTTTGTCACAAATGTCCCATGACTTTGTTTTCCACCATCCATGAGGTGTGAACATAATGAATGACAGAGGCATAAACATGAAGAAAGACGGAAATTTAATCAGTTTTGCAAAGGATTTAGGTCTTGGTGTTCACAGATGTACTCAAAACAAATGGATACAGTGCACCAAGTCTTCCAAATGTGTACACTGGACCTTAAAACCTAAGTGCTTACAGAAAATTATACTGATTTTTCTTTGTATTTTTTTTAACTTCATAAGAGACTTTATAGTACCAATAGCTAATTGTTCTTATACACTGTGTTTCCAAAATGCCTGTGTTTTTTGCATGGAAGACTCCGCAGGAAACAACACAGGTTATTTAAATTTCCTTATAGATACCTAGGAAACGTTTTTGGCCCTGATTCTCATCTGCTCATAAAACAGATGTGCACACACACTTCCTTTTATCTCTTTGAATTGTGTTCCTCGAGCATCTTGTTAAAGCTGCATGAGCCCACTGACGCTCAAGGGGAAGAAATCCTTATTTGAAGCTTCCAACCATCTGTAAATGGCCAGAAAATAGAATATTTTGAAACTGTGCTAAATAAGTGGTGTAGAAGAAGGAATGCTACTACTGAGAAAAAGACTTTCTTCATGTTGCCTCGGATGAAACTAGCATATTTTTATTGCAAGAACACCTGACCCAATAAACAGAAACTGTTTCATAGTAAATACATAGTCTTCCTTCTGAGAATGTCAGGAGTTTTGTTGATTTTAAATTTTGCTAACACTACCCGGTCTTCCCAGGGAACCCATTACTGCCAGTTCATGGCAGAGAGCTACATAATAAAGGCAGCTTCCAGGGGGACACATTGCATGTACTAGTTCATCTCTGTCAGCTTTTCCAAGGAGGTAAGAGATATGAGTACTAGCTATATACACGGTCATCTTCTTCCCTTGAATTTTCTGTTAACTGTTATTGCTGCATTTTTAACCTCTTTTCTCATTAGTAGCTAAAATAATTATAAAGAAATATGAAATATTAGTGATGCCTTACATGTCAAACAGCCATCAGAAATGTAGTGATTGCTGTCAACTCTTTTTAAAGCCTTTGGAACATAGGTTGTTTTTTTCTATTTTTATTCTTCTTGGGGTGTTAACTATAAATGAATTTTGGTTAATTTTAAATTATATTAGATTATACCACCTTATGTTGTTCAAGTGGTCCTATGTGAACTGGGACACAGAGTCTAAAAGTAAGGCTAGAATAACACTAGAAAAAAACGTCATGTAAATTATTCTAGTGTAAAAAACATCTTCCTGTAATTTAGGTGTTTTCAGATAGTTAACTAAGTTCTGTTGATTGATTTTCATTTCTTACTTAAGCAATAACACATTCATGACTTTGGCAGCAATGTTTCTTCTGGAGGTGGGAAGTATTTACCCATAGAGTTGAGTCATTTTTCAAATTAGGTACAGTTGAAACTGAAAAAAATCTATTGCAGAAACAACATTCGCTTCCTAGGGTAGACAGGCAGGAACCAATGGAAATGACCTTGACTCAATAATATAGGCTCCCTTATTGTGTTGAGTAACAGTTTACAAAGCATCACTTACTTATTAGATTATAGTGTTAAACTGATGCTTATGCACTACAGATCAATCATGAGTAAATAACAGAGTACTCACTATCTATTATATGGGGGAGATGATTATAAATGTAGAAAGTTTAAGCAGAAATGAAAGTTACTTAATATCAACAAATCTTCCACATCATAGGTATGGAGGGAAAATACTAATTATTTATAGATGTGTCATCACCTAAAGCAGATAATTCAGTATTGGAATAGAATCTCAAGGAAATGCAATGTATTTATAGCTTCTTGCACTATTACTCACTTGAAGGAAACATCCAAAGAACCAAACTTTGTTAGTCCAGGCAGACTAGAGAAACAAATCCAGAGACACTCGTGTGTGTATAAGAAAGAGCTTTATATACAAGAGTAATTGTATCTGAAGAAGACATCCCAGCCCAGTCCACATCAAGTCTATAAGTCTAATATCAACCCAAATATCTGATATGAGTCTATAAATTCCTCTTCAGACTCACACAACACATGCAATGATGCTGAATGCAAGAAGGTCGGAGACCAGTGATGGAAAGCCTTGTGGATTCAGTGGCGGAGGAAGCATGTCAGTACTGGCGTGGGTCTCCACGTGGCTCCTCCAGCCCCAGGTCTCTGGCTCCATCAGTGTAGTTCCATGTAGCTTGTCAATAGGAATATCTCACAGGGGGAGAGTGTGCAGTGGCCTCCCAGGACACCTCCAAATAAGGTCATCACGCCGTGACCTGATGGACAGGCTAGACTCCACTCCTTTCTCAAGTTGACAAACAAACAAATGTATTGCCATCAAGTCGATTTAGATTCACAGTGATCCCAGTAGACAGGATAGAGCTTTTGTGTGTGTTTCTGAAACTGTAATTTTTCATGGGAGCTAAGAGCTTCATCTTTCTCCCACCGAACCACTGATCAGTTTCAACCACTGGCACTTCGGTTAGCAGTTCAATGTGTGACCCAATGAGTCAGCAGGATTCCTTTAGAATAGCAGTTCTCAATCAGTGGGTCGCAACCCCTCTGTGGGTAGAACAACCTTTTCACAGGGATCACCCGATTCATAACAGGAGCAAAATTACAGTTTTGATGTAGCAACGGAAATAATTGTTATGTTTAGGGGTCACCACAACATGAGGAACTATATTCAATGTTCACAGCATCTTAAATAAGATGCTTAGAATATGTCCTTAATAACATTTGTCAAGTGTAATTAAAAAGTATGCCCAACATATAGAAGATAAACATATTGTACAATAAGTACCTCCTGATCAAAGTTCCTGAGTTTTGTTTTTTGCTTATTTTTGACTACTCTGTTGTTGGGGGCTGATTCAAAACATTGCATTGGAAAGATTGCATCAGCTCTAGTTTCTTAGATAAGGTGTTTGCCTATATTTTCAGATATTAAGTTACATTAACTTCTCATCCCAGTTTTAAATATGACATGAATTCAGACCCATAGATTGCAAAATAAGACAAAAATGGTAAGAAATGTTTGAAAGAGGATTAGGTATTAAGGGACTCCCAGGGGAAGCTGTATTTGGAACAGTGGTGGCTATTTGGTTATGTGTTGAATGGCAAACCATAAGGCTAGTGGTTCGGCCCCACCAGTCATTCAAAGCCTTTAAGAGATTCATAGGCTTGGAAACCCAAAGGGGCAGTTATTCTTTGTCCTATAGGATCACCATGAATTAGAATCAATCAGATGGCAGTGGGTTTGTTTGTTTTTTTTTTTGTGGGAATGAGAGAGACTGCAATATAAACAGAAACTGCAAGGTAGATACTGCAAAGCCCAAACCCAGCTTGAGAAGAGTAGAAAATAATAAATAAAAATGAAAATACTTATATGTGAAATGTGTGAGCAAAGTTTAGAATGTAGAAAATGTAAGGCGCCATACCAATTTTTGTAAATATTTTAAATATCTAAACTTTTCTTCGTCAAAGTATGCATTTACACCTTTCAGAAGACATTTTAATAAACAGAAGTCAATGGATAACGCATGCTGCATGTTTCAGAGGTGAGAGTGACTCCTAGCCCCTTTATAAGGAAAATTCAAACTTTTCTTTAAAGAGTTTCTTTGCATCTATGGAGACGTGCCATCTTGGATGAGACTGGGACATTTTAATTTTAATAAATGAGTTTTAACTCTGACAGAACAATTTTTTAAATCATTTTATTAGGGACTCATACAAGTCTTATCACAATCCTTACACACATCAATTGTGTAAAGCACACTTCTACATCCATTACCCTCATCATTCTCAAAACATTTGCTCTCCACCTAAGCCCCTGCCATCAGCTCATTTTCCCCACCCTCCCCGCTCCTCCCTCTTTCATGGACCCTTGATAATTAATAAATTATTATTTTGTCATATCTTGCCCTGTCCGAAGTCTTCCTTCACCCACTTTACTGTTGTCCATCCCCCAGAGAGGAGGTAACATGTAGATCCTTGTAATTGGTTCCTCCTTTCCAACTCACCCTCCCACCACCCTCCCAGTATCGCACTCACACCACTGGTCCTGAAGGGATCATTCACCCTGGATTCCCTGTGTTTCCAGTTCCTATCTGTACCAGTGTATATCCACTGGTATAGCCATATTTGTAATGGGATCATGATAGTGGGGGTGGGGGTGGAGGAGGAAGCATTTAAGAACTAGAGGAAAGTTGTATTTTTCATCGTTGTTACATCACACCCTGACTGGCTCATCTCCTCCCTGAGACCCTTCTGTAAGGGGATGTCCTGTGGCCTACAAATGGGCTTTGGTTCTCCACTCCCTTATTCACAATGATATGATTTTTTGTTCTAATAATACCTGATACCTTCGACACCTTGTGATCACGCAGGCTGGTGCACTTGTTCCATGTGGGCTTTATTGCTTCTGAGCTAGATGGTCGCTTGTTTAACTTCAAGCCTTTAAGACCCCAGATGCTATGTCTTTTGATAGCTGGGCACATTCAGTTTTCTTTGCCACATTTGCTTATGCACCCATTTGCCATCCGCGATCGTATCACGGAGATGAGCACAAATGATATGATTTTTTGTTCTTTGATGCCTGATAACTGATCCCTTCAGCACCTTGTGTTCACACAGGCTGGTGTGCTTCTTCCATGTGGGCCTTGTTGCTTCTGAGCTAGATGGCCGCTTGTTTTACTTCAAGCCTTTAAGACCCCAGATGCTATATTTTTTGATAGCCAGCCACCATCAGCTTTCTTCACCATATTTGCTTATTCACCCACTTTGTGTTCAGCAGTTGTGTCTGAGAGAATATTTATGTCTCTATTTATTGCTCCAAATTCACCACCAGTCAGTCCATTATGACTCGTAGCAACCTTAGAGGATGGACCTGGGTTTCTGTGGGATTCTGAGGGTGTGGATCTTCCTGGAAGCAGAAAGTCTCATCTCCCTCTTGCAGAGGGGTGCAGGTGGGATCAAATAGCTGACCCCATACTTAGCTTTCAAATGCTCAACCTTCTTATTTACTGCACTGTAACTCTTATTTCTACCCTCTTTTTAAGACAACACATTGGAGCCACCTGCTATTCATTTACTGATACAAGGTGAAGTGATGCTTCGGGAAAACTTCAAGTTCATGCAATTTGTGATGTTCAAATCCATCGTTGGATTCAAGGATACCATGTCAAGTGTAACTTGATCTAAATACTTATGAAAGCAAACTACTTTAAATAAAGCCAACGTAAACTTCCTCTATCATGGACTTAACACTACATTAAAAATATCCAAGTTTCTTATGGACTAGCAGATTGAAGAGGGGTGAATAGCATATGTTCTGTATCTCAAATGGGAACAGATGGGGGAAATCTGGTCCCATTTTTGATTCAGCAGATAAAATATACCCAGAAGTAAGTCTACCATTTGAAGAACCAAAAGTTGCGTTGGCCAGTGGCTCTTTGGGTCCTCAGCTTCAGCAAATGCTTCGGTTCTTTTCTGGAGAGTTTTTAAACTAGTCCATAGACTTTGAGTGAAATGTTTCTTTTGGGCTGTATCAATTCAATTAAACTCAACTAGACCAGATGGTGAGTCTCTTGGTTTAGTATCACATAGTTTATGAGACGCTCATTTTATTTCCCAACCGCAATCAAATTTCAACAACAATAATAATCAAAGGATATTAGGTACTATGATCAAAATACCTTAACTTCTAAGTGATGGTGTGCTACTAACCTCTTTTTGTATTTTTCTAAACCACTCAGTTATCTAATACATAGCAGCTGTTCCACACTGCTGATTGTTTCAACTGCCTTAAAAGGGCTGTGATAGAAATAATTTCATATATTTAGGTTCAAATAAAAACACTGAGAAACAAGGTATATATATTTGCACAGATTACTTTATGTTTGGGGGATGGAGCTGATGTCAGTAAAAAGAAATGACATGACAAAACATAAATACCTTTAGAAATTAATGATTAATGGGACTGCAGAAGACATAACTCAATTTTTACCTCTGTCATGGAGATTCAGTTCATTACTCCAGGTATAAATGATTTCTTTCTATTTTTGAGCTTCTGACATTTTCAATACATCTTGTATTATGGGTGTTTATGAACGTCGGCTTATTCCTATTCTACTGATTTTTGGTGGGTGGGGGAATTATGTTTTATTTATTCAGTGATTTTTGCAAATAATTGTTGAATGCCTACTTTGTTCACTGTGTTAGACAGATGGGAGAAAAGTTAGTTTACTTAGGGTCCTGCCCTTACTGACTCGAGCGCTCATTATCTTGAAAGTATCTTTTTATATTCATTGTAATCATAGCATAAATATTTATAAATCTTCAATAATATTTTCTAAATGATCGAGTGTCTGCTTTTTATATGAATATTATATTCTGTGTGCCTCTCCCCATTCATGACACAAGAGTCCTGAGAACACAACTGCTAGGATCCTCATCACCTGTCTCAGAAAAACGCCCTGGTCTTTTCCCAAATGACCCACTCACACTTTTCTGTTCTAGTTACCCTGCCTCTTTAACCTTTCATTAGATTTGAGCACTTGATGTCTGCTTCTAAGTAAATTCACTGCAATGGGTCGCTGGTCAGACGGTCATTTCCTTGGTTCACTCTATTTCAAATTCTACAAATTCCTTCATTTCATTATTTTGTTATTATATTTTCAGGTAATGTAAATGGTAATTACCAGGTCTTGGTACCTAAACAGAGCAGGCACAGCCTCAGGCTATTCTTCCAGGAGAAGCTAAGTGTGTCAGCACATGGTGATTTTGACTGGCTTTTCCTTTTTTATTGGAAAGGAAAGGTCAGGGCTATTCATTAGTTACCATGCCTGCCTGCTGCCACCACATTTCCTCTTTACAATTTATATGCTCAGAGTCCTAGAATTGTATCTATTTTTTATGGATAGTATATATTTCTCATAATTCTCTTATTTGAAAGGAAAAACGTTTGCGTAAACCTCTAGGATTGTGCAGCTATTTGACCTCCGTATCTCAGTTAAATCAGTTGCAATAGATTATTGTCATTCTTCTGTAGGACTTTTTATTAAAATTAAAGAAGTTGCAAATTTAAAAATGTGCAATGGTACTTAACACAATATGTAGTAAGTCAAAATAATTTGGGACTAAGGTTTCAGTTCCTACATTTATGGATGTATTTTAAAACAAAAAACAGATTTAAATATATTGCCATGGATGGCTACCAAAAAATTCAATCAAAGTAGTTTCTAAGAGCATCTCCTGGGTTAATTTAATTCAAGGCAATGAAATCAGCTCAGAAGGTTTTGGTAGCTGCTATTTGGGATCCCAAAGTGATAACCTGATCGCTTTCTCAAGACACACAGAGGGTGATCACGGGGGTTTATCAGGAAGTATTTATTGGTCAGAATTACAGAATTAAGAAAAAGGTGAGAAAAAGGACTCTATTTATACTGAAGAATTATTTTTCCACCCTGAAAATGCACCTGCTCCTTCTTTGTGGATAGGAAGTAAAATACTGTCCATGAAGTATTTTTGGTAAAGTCTTCCCTCATCCATCCTATATCTCTGATCCATCCTACATCTCTGATCCATCCCTTGATATTTCTTTTTATGTCCCAAACCCAAAGAACATTGAAAAGGAACTCAATTGGAGGCTTCAAGAGGCCAAAGTTGCTGTTTTAACCTGGTATAAATTGAGGAACATAGAATTGGCCAGAAAGTTGCTAGGGACATAGAAACATCTCTTTTAAAAACATATAGACTTAGATTGAGGATATATTAAGAAACAATAGTTTTTTTAGACAATTGGACATCACCTCACAGAGTCACAGGGAAGAGATGAGCCAGCACCGATGAAACACATAATTTTCCTCTAGCTCTTTGGTGCTTCCTTCACCCTTCTATCATGACCTCAATTCTACCTTACTAATCGGGTTACACCAGAGCATGCACACTGCTCCAGATAAGAACCGGCAACACAGGGGAATCCAGGATAGATAAAATCCTTAGGGCCAACAATGAGAGTAGAGAGACCAGGAGGATTAGGGGAGGGTGGTGGGAGAAAGGGGGGATTAATCATAAGGATTAAACTATAACCCCCTCCCAGGGGGATGAATAACAGAAAGATGAGTGTGGGACGCCAGAGGATGATGTAAGATATGTAAATAATAATCTATAACTTATCAAGGTTTGTGAGGGAAGACAGGGAGGGAGGGGAAGAAATGGGGATATCAAGGGCTCAAGAGGGAAGAGAATGCTTTGAAAATGATGATGGCAGCATATGTGTGAATGTGATTGACACACTGGATGAATGTATGGATTGTGATAAGAGATGTAAGAACCCCGAATAAAAGTATGGGGGAAGAAAAGAAACAATCGTTTTATATTTTAGTTTAATTATTTAATAAAAGTCCTTATTATTTTGTAGCAATGCTTTTGACTTACCATGATATTATTTACATCATATTTATTATAATTAGGGGCACAATTGTGATATTTCACCCCCTGGTTAACATTTTATTGTGTTTAATTATGTGTTTAATTATTTACCTCTTGTTTTTTAATTATGGGTCAAATCATGTAGAGAGAGCTGGTACAGATATTGAAGGAACTTAGCACTTATGGTTAAGAAAAACTCCCCAACTTAACAAAGGCAAAGAAATTGAAGAAATGAAAAGAAAAACCAGTTTACTCACTTTTCATTCTGAACAAGGTTCATATTGTTTCGCTGCAATATACTGGTGTTTTCCTTTATTTTTTTTTTCTCTGTCTCTATCCTAAAGATGTAGATCGAATGAAAAACTTTAATGACTACATTGATTCAGCACCATATTACTGATGAAATCATTTAACAATGGTTACATTAGTCTTTGACGTGGAGTTGCCAGAAATTCAGGTTGGATTCAGAAAAAGGATGTGGAACATAAGATATCATTGTTAATGTCAAATGGACATTGGCTGCAAGCAGAAAATGCCAGGATGAAGGTATATCGTATTTTTTTGACTGTAAAAGGCATTTAGTTGTGTGCATCATAACAAACTGGATAGCCTTGAGAAGAATGGAAACTCCAGAACACTTCCTTGTGCTCATGCCGTTTAATATCAAGAAAGGTATGTAGCAGTGCTCTATCTTCTTTCCATATTTATTCAATCTGTATGCTGAGCAAATAACCAGAGAAACTGAATTATGTGAAGAAGACTGTAGTTGAAGATTGGAGGAAGGGTTATTAACTAGTTACTATAAGACGATGACACAATCATGCTTGCTGAAAATGAGATATAAAGAAAACCCAAATCCTCACAACTGGACCAATGGGAATATCATAATAAACCCAAACAAACTCACTGCCATTGCCTGCATGTTGACTTACAGTGATCCTATAGAACTGGGTCGTACTGACCTTGTGAGTCTCTGAGATGCTAACTCTTTATTGGAGAATGCTTCATCTTTCTCCCGGGGCGTGGCTGGTGGTTTCCAAATGGTAGCCTTGAGATGCCTAGCTCATCATGATAAATGGAGAAAACAGTCCTACCATTTGAGCTTTATCATCTAGCCATGCCCCTTAAAAGCTACAGGGACTTGTGTTTTTAGTTGTGTTACATTGTTTTCCCACCATCTTCCTCTGAGTTTTGGTCTTTGTCTTTGCTGCTCTCTTTGCCACACACAGTTCCATCCCAGCTACACTATCTTCATGATGTGTCTTTGTCTTGCTAATACCATCTCTTCTATTAGATCACTTTTTATTCAAGCCAAGTCTCCCAGATCTCAACAATGTCCTTTTATCCTATCCTACTATCATGATAATGCCATTTGAATTGCTTATCATCTCATCAATTCTTGTTTTTAGCTAATTTAGATGAAAACTTTCATTGTTTTACTCCTGTACAGTGCCAAGCACTACAGATGTTCTGAATACATATTTACTGACTTATTGGATATTACATGAAAAACTATATTAATTAAAAATAAAAGCTTATGAAAAAAGAGACAAATATAGGTCATAATTGAAAGCCACATTAAAGATGTTAAAAATATGCATTGGAAATATTTTCCCTAACGCCATTTCCTTGTATTTTAACCACCCTGACACTCAAAACACTTAGTGTGAATTACAATTTTAATTAATTTAATATCAATATTGTCCAACTTTCTAAAGTGAAATTTCTTCAAATGTTTAACCCATGGATTGATAACTGTTCAATTCCCAATGACATTGCCTGAGACACACATAGCCTTTCACAAGTAAGGCCTCACTACTTGTGTCAACATTTAAGAAGAAATTTATACTTGAACTATGTGGATCTAGAGATTTGCCTTGTTTTTAAACAAAAAATTGGACTTTCTGTAGTTCTATATCAGTTTAAATTTGATGCTCTTATAGATTTATAAGGTAGAAATTGTACTCTCTATGGAGTCACCAAAAGAAGTATCCACTATTAAGGTATGATTTTTGAAGTGAGTTACTACCTGACTTCCACTGGGTCACGGGAGCTTCGCCGTGTTTTAGTACCTCTGATGGCAGGCACTACAGTTTCTTGTTGTCTTCTCAGGGGCTAGCAGAGACTCCATTATGAGAACATGCTCAATAAAGTCGGATGAAGTGGAAGCATCGCCTAGGGGAAAGGGTGATGTAATAAAATGCGTACTTTTTGCAAACATACAACAATAAAATCCTGAAAATATTGATTTATAATGCACTGAAAGCCTACGCGAATATCCTCAAGCTTCCTGCTTCTGCTCTCATCATCCAACCACACCCCAACTTTTGTAGTCTGCTTCCAGAGTGGCATGGGGACATCCTGTAAGGAGAGTCATTAGACCATGACACTGTTCTGCCAAATTCCCCTAAAGGTATCCCTTCACACTCCAGGTGCCTGTCAATCCCTACACGATCCCACCCCCCTGAAGACAAATCTTCTACATATCTCAGTAACCATCCCTCCAGCTTTTCATCTTCATGTAAGCTTGTTGCTGCCTGTAATAAAATTATATTTGAATTTATAATCATTATCTCTTTATTTTACTACCTTTATACACCATGGGAGCAATGTCTTAATGTGCCTTGTGGACTTAGTGCCTGAAAGTGTCTAGCATATACCTATTGTGATATTGTTGTGTGTCTTTCAGGACAGTCTGACTCGATCTGATAGGACAGAGTTGAATTGATCCATAGGGTATATAATCTTTGTGAAAGTAGATTGCCACATCTTTCTCTATTCAAGTGGTTTGTGGGTCTGAACAATCAACCTTTCCATCAGTAGTCAAACTCTTAATTAATGTGCCCACATATTAATCACTCTTACAGTATTGTTCAAATCAGCAAAAGAAGAATTTAAAGCACACTGAAATGCAAGAATAAAACATAAACTATATACTCATGTTCAGTGTAAATAAAAAAATTAATAAGCACTTCATAAATGCTTATCAACAAATACAAAATTATTAAATATGTTTATTATTACTCAGAATTATAATAAAATGTCAGCATTAGAAATTTTATCTCATTTACTAAAATAAAATAGCTACACATTTGAGTAAATAAGTTTAATATAATTGTGATTGAGGAAAGTCGATGAAAAGAAAACCATGCCCCAAACCCATTGTCACTGATGAATAATGACTTAAGAACCCTCCATGTGAGACTGTAAATCTTTATGAGGACAGACAGCCGGGAGCACCTAGCCACAGCATAAACTCTCCATTCGATACCAAACATTTGGTCAAGACTTTATTTTCTGGATTTACAATGATTATAAATTTATTACCTACCTTAAACAGTACTTGGAACTGATATTTTATATTTATTGATGTATTTCTTGCTAAGTTTCTTTCGCAAGGACTATAATCACCTATTTGTTTTTACTAACCTTAGGTCACACATTTTATTTTCTTGAAGATGTAGATTTGATTCTGTCTTTAGTTTAGAGATACCTAGAGAATAGTATTTGCATCTTTTATAAATTTCCTTAGTAGGTAATTAAACACAATGATTATTATGGACTTGATAAAGTTTTATATTAATTGTTATTATCTGAAGGTAACATAGTCATGTATGATGTTTTACTCTTTTTATGCTAAAATATATAATTCCAGGTATATATTAAGGAGGCAGAAGAGTATAGTAAATGTGAGCAACAGCTATGAATTTAGATAACCCAGATTCAACTTTTGGTTATTACACTAATTGTGTCATATTGGATAGGTAACTTACACTCTGTTTTCTCATCATAAAATAGAGACTACCCTTTTAAATAGTGAAGTGCTATGTTTAATATCTTTTTCATTTATTGTCAATGTATAGAGAATCATCATAATTATGAATGTCTTACCTGGCATTACTCTGAGGAAAGCCACTGTGAATATTTTTGAGAATAATACATATTCCATGAATGCCAAAAATGTGACCTTGAATCTATCCCACCTGAATTTCAATATGTCAAGAATAGATTTGATGCATTGAAAACTAATGACAGAAGACCCAATGAGCTGTGGAAGGGCATCAAAACCATCATTCAAAAGGAAATAAAAAGTTTGTTAAAATGGCAGGAAAGTGAGGGAGCAAAGTAGGTGTCAGAAGAGATTCTGAAACTTGCTCTTTATCATAGAATAGCTGAGGGAAATGGAAGAAATTAGGAAATCAAAGAGCTGAATAGAAAATTTCAAAGGGCACATTGAGGAAACAATGTAAAACATTATAATGAAATGTACAATGACCTAGGGTTAGAAAACAAAAGAGGAAGAACACACTCAATGTATTTTCAAGTGAAAAAATTCAGGAAGCAATTGAAGCTTCAAGTTGTTACATTGAAAGTTTCTATGGGAAAAACATTGAATGATGCAGGAATCCTCAAAGGAAGAGAGGCAGACTCTGCAGAGTTACTGAACCAAAAGAACTAACAGGAAGGAGCATGTGAGCAAGAGTCAGTGGTACTGAAGCTGAATTGAATGAATTAGCCAAAAACAAGGCTCCAGGAATTCACAGAATATCAACTGAAATATTTCCACTTTTAAATCAAGGAAACACTGATTACTTCTGGAAATCAGTAAGACAGGCAGTTGGCCAACTGACTGGAAGAGATCCATATCTGTACCAATTTCCCCCCCAAAAAGGGTGACCCAGCAGAATGCTCTAATTATAGAACAACATCATTGATATCACATGCCAGTACAATTTTGCCGAAGATCATCCAACATCAGTTGCAGCCATGGTTTGACAGGGAACTGTCAGAGCTTCAGGCTGGATTCAAAAGAGGACATGGAACAAGAGATTGTTGATGTTACATGGATCTTGAATGAAAGCAGAGTATAACAGAAAGATGTTTATGTGCGCTTTATTGACAATGCCAAGGAATTTAACTGTGCGGAGCATAACGAACTGTGGATAGCCTTGAGAAGCAGATGAATTCCAGAACACTTCATTGTGCTCCTGCAGAGCTTGTAGATGAATTAAGAGGCAATTGTGTGGATAGAACAAGGAAATACTACATGGTTTAAAATCAGGAAAAGTGTGTGTCAGTTTTGTATCCTCTCACATTACATGTTCAATCTATTTGCTGAGCAAATAATCACAGATGCTGGCGTATATAAAGAAAAATGCCCCATCAAGATTGGAGGAAGGCTTATTGACACCCTGTGAGATGCAGATGACACAACTTTATTTGCTGAAAGTGAGGAGGGCTTGAAACTTGATGATGAAGATCAAGGATTGCAGCCTTCAGTAAAGATTGAAACTTAATATAAATAAAATTAAAATCTTCAATTCTGAACTAATATTTAACATCATGATAAATGGAGAAAAGATTGAATATTCACAATGAATATTCCTGGGAGCAGCAGTCAAGAGATCAACGACACATGGCATTGGGTAAATCTGGTATACAACAACTCATTAGCATGTTGAAAAGCAAGATAATACTTTAAGAATTAAGGTGTGCCCGCCCCAGGCCATGGTATTCCCAGTTTCCTCACATGCTTGTGAAAGTGTTTCTTCCATGTGGGCTTTGTTACTTCTGAGCTAGATGGCCGCTTGTTTACCTTCAAGCTTTTAAGATCCCAGATGCTATATCTTTTGATAGCCAGGCACCATCAGCTTTCTTCACCACATCTGCTGATTCACCTGCTTTGTCTTTAGCGGTTGTGTCAGGAAGGTGAGCATCATAGAATGCCAATTTAATAGAAGAAAGTGTTCTTGCACCGAGGGAGTACTTGAGTGGAGGCCCAATGTCCTTCTGCTACCTTAATACTAAACCTATAAGTGTATGAGCATGATAGTGGGACAGGAGGAAGGTCAAGGGAAATAGAGGAAATTGGTGAGAGGCAAAGGGCATTTATAGAGGTCTAGATAAAGACATATACATATGAAAACACATTTATTTATGAGGATTGGTAAATAGATCTCTGTGCATATATTTAATCATTTCTTATATATCTATATACACAAATAGTTCAAAATTATTCTTAAAAACAATTTTGAATGAGTATTTTTTAAATTCATATTTTCTATGTACATATACAAATATAAAAATATGTTCCATGATAAAATGTAAGTAAAAATATTTCTACCAGATTTCAGCTCATATGTTCAAAAATATCTTTGTGAAGAGTGAATGACTGTAGACAAGTTATCTCAGTAAGATATTTGTTGTAGTCTCATTAGGGTGCTTTCAACAAAATGGGGACTTTTTTGTGCATTATGTAAAAAAATCAATTTGGTAATCTAATATTAAATTATAAAGAAAACTCAGAGACATCTTCCTAAATTTTTGAAGTTTTATAACAAGTATGTGAATGCTGCCCCACATAAAAGCTTTTTTAATGATCATTGAAGACAAAGTGGGTGCATAAGCAAATGTGGTGAGGAAAGTTGATGGTGCCCAGTTATCAAAAAGTAGAGAGTCTGGGGTCCTATAGACTTGAAGATAAACAAGTGACCATCTACCTGAGAAACAACAAAACCCATATGGAAGAAGCACACCAGCCCGTGAGATGATGAGGCATCTAAATGATCAGGTAACAGGCATAAGAGACCCCAAAAATCATAGTATTGCGAAGGAGGGGGAGCACAGAGTGGGGACCCAGGGCCCAACTGTGAGCAATTGGACATCACCTTGCAGAAGGGTCATGGGGGTGGGGTGAGACAAGCCAATCAGGGTGCAGTGTAGCAATGATGAAACATGCAATTTTCCTCTAGTTATTGAATGTTCCCTCCCTCCCCCCCCCACTGTCATGATCCCAATGCTACCTTACAAATCCAGCTGAACCGGAGGATGTACACTGGTACAGATAGGAACTGGAAACACAGCAAATGCAGGACACATGATTCCCTCAGGACCAATGGTGAGAGTGGTGATACCAGGAGTGTGGAGGGAGGTGAAGGAAAAAGGGAGAACTGATTACAAGGATATACATATAACCTCTTCCCTGGGGGGGACAGACAGTGGAGATGTGGGTGAAGGGAGACATTGGACGATGTAAGATATGATAAAATAATAATAATTTATAAATTATCAAGAGTTCATGGGTGAGGAGGGAGCAGTGAGGGTAGGGAAAAAAAGAGGAGCTAATACCAAGGACTCAAGTAGAAAGAAAATATTTTGAGAATAATGATGGCAACAATTGTACAAAAGTGCTCGACACAATGGATGTATGTGTGGATTGTGATAAATTACACAAGCCCCCAATAAAATGATTTAATTATTAAAACAACTGTCACACACACAAAAAGAAGATAATCCAGAGATGAAAATCATCAACCTAGATGAATACATGGCTAATGTCTAGAAATTGGTGGAAGAAAACTATAGAATTACCATTAATGCAACAAATTGTTTTTTCACATGGTTCAGCACCTTAAAGTAGAGGAGAAAAGCTTGGTTTCCTGATGTGCCGTAACTTGATGGTAGCCAAAACATTGCACAACGCTCATCTAGCCCAGAGATCTGAACATTCCATCAGTCTTTTAAGCCATAAAAAAACTAAAGCAGAAAATGTTATTTAATGAAGCATAAATAGGAACAAATTTTGGATTTACTAATAAGATCCAAAGAGCAAGGTTCACTCAAAGCAGGGGCTCCAGAAGATAACGGTGTCAGTTAATTTAAGACAGAAAGGTCAGCTCAGAAGTTTATGGGATTCCCAAAGGACAATATTGATAGATTTCCTTGAAGGGCAATGGATGATTCTTGGGGCATATTAGAAAGACATTTTTTAAAAGTTGAAAACTGCACTGGTGAATTAAAAGCTAGGAGAGGCATATCAGAGAATGGTTTCTCCTTATCGTGAAAGGTGGAGAGGACTGGCCTATGAGAATGTCATTGGGAAATTTTGCCTCATGCACTTTAAAGCCCTATTTTTGCTCTTCAGACTTCACTTTATTCTCCACACTCAAAGAACAATTTAAAGTAAAAAGATTTGAGTACTTTGATGGTGTCAAAAGTGCCATTGTTCCATAGTGCGACTCAAAGAGCACAGGATTATTTAAAGAGGCGTAGAGAGAAGGACACGCCGCCTTTAGTAGTGTATAAACCTCCCTGAAGGACATGTCAAGAAACAATAGCTTCCCAGTTTGATAATTTTGTTTAATGAATGTTTCTTTGATTTTGTAGTAAGACTTTCAGTTTTCTCTCATACATATAATCAATATATAATGAAAGTGTCAATTCTCAATCGTCAAAGCGAATGTTACTTCTAAGATGTTCTGATTGGTATGAAATAATAAACTTACAAAGTTGCCAAAAGCTCCGCTGGTGACATGTGAATAGGTACAAATTTATTGATGGATATGTAATGTTAAAATTGCCATGGTGTAGTTAGGGCATCGAATAAAATATCTGATGTGTAAATGATTTACTTTTACCCCAAATGAAAACCATTATGGAAGGCTAATTGCCAGATTGGTGGCAAAATCTTTGCCACATGTTGTGTTTCCACACACATACTGTGGGAAACACTTATAGCAAATAGTGTGGAAAATAGAGGAAAATTAAATAGAACATTCATTCCTTAAAATATGACTTTAATTAAAATTTCTTAATGTAACTTTATGACTGATTACAGGATCTCTCTCTCTTACAAACAGCTGGCGTATGAGAAACCTTTCTTGGAGGTAGTTGCCATGGAAACTCAGATAACAATGGTACTATAGTCGTGTGTCTGTGTCTTCACTATGATGGTAGTCCCATCTTCTAAATTCAATTTTACATCAACAGGTTACAGCTGGTAACATCCCAAGCAGAAAAAGAGCATTTGAAACTTTGAGTTGATACTCTGATTGTACTGGCAGCGACACAAAGAATCTTTGGCGTGGCTGCTTTAGATTCCAAAGAGAACAAAAATGTAGTCAGCTGAGGAAATAGGCTCTCCTCCTTTCCTTCAGTTTGTACTCTTCAACAGAAGAGTTGACACCAATCATCTTGTGTGTGTGTGTGTGTGTGTGTCATTTAACAAGTGACTAATACCATCAATGCTTTCTGAAACAAAAATGTTATTTGAAAGGAACTATTTTTAGTATGGAAGTATTAATAGTTTATGAACATTTTTCTTCATGCCTTCAGCATTTGGAAAGATGGAGACAAAATTAAACTGCCCAGTGAATTCTTGTGTTAGATAAATGAACAATCGGGAAATAAGAAGTCAATTGTTAACATAACTCCAGTAAAAAAGAGGTAAAATTTCATGAACACACAATATATAAGATTCCAAATGATTTGGATGAGCAGTGTTTTAGAAGTATCATTGATGAAAAAAATTACTATAGGGATAGAATTTCAAATCAGAAATAAACATGAATAACAACAAGAGGAAGCAATAACAATATTTTACATATAAACATAGGCCTTTAGGGCAAACTTTTCCACAATGCCTACAATGAATCATTTACAAATTATATCAAATGAAAACAAAATAATTTATTAGGCTGTTTTTATGCATTACCTGAAAAAATTATCATCATGTTCAAATAAGATTAGGAAAGTGCATAAATATATAAAGACAAATATATGCATTATATGTTACAATAAGATTTCCCAAAGCCTTTAATACACTATATAAATTGTTAATCTTCTGGAAGATGATATAGTAAGAAGTATTTCTCAAGTATATTACACAAATAATTTAAGAAAGTTCTATTCTCCAACTTTGTATATTTTTAAAAGGATGTTTTCATTAAACTCTCTGTCCTGAAAATGATGGTTTCTACTTATTTTATATAAGATAAATGAGCAAATAAAGAAACTTAATCATAACCTCCACATTTGAAGTTTTATCTCATTTTCACAAAGGTGAAAAATGTTCACTTTGACTAAACTATATATATATATATTTTCTTGTTTATTATGGTATTTTAATTTTTTTGTATCCATAAGTATATATAGTATAGTATTAATGCTGAGTAATAATGGGATACTAACTGAGCTAGGTGGCATTGGAAGTGGACATATCTTACCTCCTGTGGCTCCCTTATTGCCTTGAGGCAAGCCAAGGGTCACGCACATGGCTACATTTGCTGTATCCTTTGTTACTATGCTGTCACCACTGTTCCTCCCACACCACTCTACATCTATTCTGTGTTAGGTAATCCATTGCAATGGCCACACAGAACTCATCGCCAATACATAACATTACCGATGATTCAAAATACGTATAGCGTTTTAAAAATCCCTTCTTTTTAGAATAATAACACCTTTATATCTCTGTTGTTCAATATTAAAGTATGAATACAAAGAGGACAAACTGAGGTCATTCCTTCGGTACTGTTGGAATATTGTGAGACTGAGCCACTGCTTAGCTGTTAATCATTTCCATGCTAAGGAACATTTTAACCAAAATATAGGTACATATCTAGCTCAGAAGCAACAAAACCCACATGGAAGGAGCACACCAGCCTGTGTGACCATGAGGTGTAAAAGGGATCAGGGATCAGACATCAAAGGACAAAAAATCCTATCATTGTGAATGAGGGGGAGTGCAGATTGTAGCCAACTGGACATCCCCTTACAGAAGATTCACAGGGAGGAGAGGAGCCAATCAAGGTGCAGTGTAGCAATGATGAAACATACAACTTTCCTCTAGTTCTTAAATGCTTCCTCCCCGCCCCCAACTATCATGATCCCAATTCTACCTTACAAATCCGACTGGACCGGAGAATGTACACTGGTACAGATAGGAATTGGAAACGCATGGAACCAAGACAGATGATCCCTTCAGGACCAGTGGTGAGAGTGGTGATACTGGGAGGGTGAAGGAAGGGTGGGGGACCCGATTATAAGGATCTATATATTATCTCCTCTCTGGGGGATGGACAACAGAAAAGTGGGCAAAGGGAGGCATAGGACGGTGTAAGATATGACAAAATAATAATACTTTCTAAATTATCAAGAGTCCATAAGTGAGGGGAGAGCAGGGAGGGAGGAATAAAATAAGGAGCTGACACCAAAGGCTCAAGTACAAAGAAAATGTTTTGAGAATGATGATAGCAACAAATGTGCAAATGCGCTTGACATACCATGGATGTATGTACGGATCAGACAAGAGTTGTACGAGCCCTAAATAAAATGATTTTTTGAAAAAGACATAAGTACATTTGGTTTTCTAATAATTCATTTATATTTTTGGTTGCTAGTTTCTGGCTAAAAAATGGCCATGCTAATTTCCTTTTAGATATTCAGATACTAAATATATTTTAGGAAGAGCCCGGTGACATAGTGATTTCGATTGACTGCATGGTCAGCAGTTCATATCCACCAGCTGCTCTATAGTTCATCTCGGAAACCCACAATGGCAGCTCCTCCCTGGTCCATAGGGGCACGGTGAGTCAGAATCGACTCAATGGTAGTGAATTATCAAAACATAAATGCCACTCCTTCAAGGAATACAGACTCTGAATAGATTAAATCAACATTAGTAATATAACATTAAAAAGACACTTTGCCTATGTCAAGCCAGGCACTTGTACATAGTGATTCAAGATCTTATAAAGAAAAATACAGCTAAAATGTCCATGTAGGGAAATTTATGAGCTATCTGGAAGAGCAAACGCTGAGAGCAGATTAATATGAATCTCACCTGGCAAATGGAAACAGGGTATTCGGTGAGCAGCCAAAGAAGTGTCAAAACCTATGGAGAAACACATAACTCTTTTCCCTCCCATTTGATTTTAGCCCAGATTAGAGGCTATAAGCCCTTATGCTGAAGCGCCAAACTGCTCTCTCTGGTGCTATATACGCTCCCTCCATCATTTCCCGAACAGCTTCCACACTTCCTGGAATTCTACAGCTGTATGTATTCCAGACTAAAGTTGGCCAGAGGAAGCGCAACCCTTTCTCTATAACAGTCTTCCAACTCCTGGTTGTGAAAATTTCCAATAGGAATTAATTATGACTAGAAAATGCAGCTGCAGAATACTCAGATTTGCTACGATAAAAATGGATAGCAATGTTTCAAATATAAACTCTCAAATATAAAACATCATGGATAAATATGTGAACCCATATGATTGATTTCATTGAAATGATTACCAGTTTGTTACGTTTATGGTAAATGATTCTGAATCTTGCATGTGTTGTATATAAAGCTCTAAATATATGCAATAGAATTTATCTTGGTGAACACTACCTATGGACACTTTTAGGAATACAGGTAATCAAAGGTAGAGAGGTTTATAAAATGAGAAATGATGTGAAGGAATAATTTAGTATGTGAAAATTTTCTATAAATATCACTCATAACTTCAGGCCTTTAAAAAATTCAGAACAAAATAAAGAAGTTTGAAGGATATGGGCCACAACTGACATCTTCATAGGAATCAGCTGTGGATTCAGGTGCATTGGAGTCTCCTGCCCACTAGTAAAATGAATGAAGTCATACGTGTCTCACATGCCATTTCCCCACGGGTTTATACATAATTTAAGTCTGATGAATTTTAAGCACCTAGCTATCAGTAGGAAGAGGAGTCCTGGTAACATAGTGGGTTACCTGTTGGGCTATAAACCACAAGGTCAGCAGTTTGAATCTACGATGTCCTGTGAGTGAGAAAGAGGCAGCTTTCTGTTCCTTTAAAGAATTACAGCCTTGAGAATTCATAGAAGCAGTTAGTTCAACTCTAACCTTTTGGGCCAAATTTAGTCTTGTCTTGATGGCAATGACTT
Organism: Tenrec ecaudatus; assembly: GCF_050624435.1. NCBI lineage: Eukaryota > Metazoa > Chordata > Mammalia > Afrosoricida > Tenrecidae > Tenrec > Tenrec ecaudatus. The sequence continues at coordinate 155,793,987 of NC_134535.1, read as the reverse complement.
TTATTTATTTATTTATTTTAAATCATCTGGCTCTTGCACTTGTTCCCAGACGGGCGTGTGAGCTTTATGGTGTTGTTAGGTATCACTAAGTCAGCTCCAGCCCACAGTGACCCGAGGCACACCAGAACCAAACACATCTTGGACCATCCTCACAATGATCCCTCTGCTGGACCCCATTGTTGCAGCCATCATGTCCATCATGCTGTGGGCTTTGCTACCCTTCCGCCCTCCTCTAGACTATGGCTCCTGACAACCTATCCGAAGTGGGTTACACAAAGTCTTACCTCTCTTCTCTCGAAGGAGCGGTCTAGCTGTGTTTCTTCCAAGCCAGATCTGTATGTTCTTTTGGAAGTCTGTAGTCTTTGCAATATTCTTCCCCAGCACCTTAATGCAAATGCATAAATTCTTATTTGATCTTCCTTATTCTAGTTTCACATGCATAGGAGGCAATTGAAAAGATTGGGTCAGGCACATTTTAGTCCTGAAAGTAACATCGTTGATTTCCAATACCCTGAAGATGGCTTCTGCAGCAGATTTAATCAATGCATTGTATCTTTTGATCTGACATCTGCTTCCACAAGCATTGGTTGGGAATCCCAGAGAAAATTCTTGAGAACTTCAATCTTTGATCCATGGATTATGATGCTACCTCTTGATACAGTTGTGAGAAGTTTGACCTTGTTGACACTGAGTTGTCATCCACACTGAAGGCTGAAATTCTTGATCTGCATCAGCAAGCACTTCAAGTCCTCAATGTCAGTCACATGGTTGTGTCATCTGCATATAGCAGGTAATTGATAAGCCTTCCTCCAATCCTGATTCTGAATTCTTATTCCTATAACTTGTCTTCTCTGTTGATTTGTTCAACATACAGATTGAACAAATATGGCAAGAGGAAACAGCCCTGACACACACCTTTCATGATTTTTAAACCATGCAGTATTCCCTTGTTCTGTTAACACATAAATAGCTATTAATTAGGTGCAATCTACTCATGTGCACAATGAAGTGTCCTGGAATTCCAATTCTTCTGAAGTTTATCCATAGTTTGTTATGATTCAAATAGTATAATGCCTTTGCATAGACAATAAAACACTAGCAAACATCTTTTCTGGTATTCTCTGCTTTCAGCCAACATCCATCTGACATCAACAATGATATATCTTGTTCCACATCCTTTTTAAAAATCTGGCATAAACCTCTGGCAGCTCTCTGTCAATGTACTGTTGCAACTTCTGGATGATATTAAGCAAAAATATCTGGCATGCAATATCAATGATAATGTTCTATAGTTTGAGATTTCTGTTGAATCATTATTTGGAATAGATACAAATATTGATCTCTTCTAGTCAGCCTTTCAAATTTTCTGGCATAGACAAGTGAGTGCTTCCAGTGCTTCATCAACTTGCTGAAACATTTAAATTGCTATTTCATTAATTCCTGGAGGCATTCTTGGTCAATGCCTTCAATTTAGCTTGAACGCTTTCTATTAGCACCATTGGCTCATATGCTACTTCCTGAAATGATGCCGACTGATTTTGGCTACAGTAACTCCATCTTCTCTTGATTCTTTCTGTATCATTCTATATTTGCCCATTGAATTGTTCAAGATTGCAACTTGTATTTCTTCATTTTTTTAGTATAAGATATGCTGAGCATAACTCTGTTGGTTCTCTAATTCAAGGTCTTTGCCCATTTCATTACAATATTTAGCTTTGTCTTTTTGGTTGCCCTTTGAGATTTTTAATTCAGTTCTTTGACTTCATCTTTTCATCCATTTTTTTTAGCTACTCTACAATTAAAAACAACTTTCAGAGTCTCCTCTGACATTCACTTTAATTCTTTTTCACTTGTCTTTTTAAAAAACTTTTGCTTTCTACATGAATGTCCTCCCACAGCTCATCCGTCTTCTGTTATTAGTATTCATTGCATCAAATCTGTTCTTGAGATGTTCTTGAAATGCAGATGGGGTAGACTCAAGGTCATACTTTGGCTCCTGTGGGCTTGTTTTAATTTTCTTCAGCTTTATTCTGAATTTGCAAAAGAAAAATAGATGGTCTGATCCACAGTTGGCCTCTAGTCTGCTTTTAGCTGCTGATATTGAGCTTCTTCAGCATGTCTTCCTACAAATGTAGTCAGTATGTTTTTGTGTATTCCATCTGGAGAAGTCCATGTGTATAATTGCCTTTTGTGCTGTTGAAATAAGTTATATGCTATGAGCAAGTCATTAATTTTGCAAAATTCTCTCATATGATCCTCAACTTTATTCATCTATCCAAGTCCATATCTTCCATCTACTGTTCCTTTCTTTTTGCTTTCAAAATATGCAGTCCCATATTCATAATTATCAATGCATCTTGATTGCATGATTGATCAATTTCAGTCTGAAAATTTTGGTAGAATACTTCAATTTCTTCATCACTAGCTTTTATGGTTGGTGCGTAAATATGAATAAAAGTTGTACTGATTGGATTTCCTTGAGGGTGGCTAGATATAATCTTATCACAGACATCATTGGATTTCTTGATTGAGTTTGTCATGTACTTTTTGACAAGGAATACCATGACATTCATCTTCCTTGTGTTATTCCTGGCATAGCAGATTGAATGATTTTCTGATTCAACATGCCAATTCTCATCCATTTCATCTCACTGATGCTTAGCATATAGATCATTATGCAGTCCACTGCATTTTTTTTGGCATCCGTTTTGAGCCATTTTATCAGTTTTTAAAACGTTCTGCTTTCTTTTCATTTCTTTTTTAAAATCATTTTATTGGGGGCTCGTACAGCTTTTAGCACAATCCATACATACATCCTTTGTGTCAAGCGCATTTGTACATTTATTGCCTTCATCGTTCTCAAAACATTTGCTTTATCCACTTCATTTTTTAACCACTTCCAATTTTCCTAGCTTCATATTACATGCATTCCATGTTCTGACCCTTAGCAAGTTTTTACAGCTGTTTCCCTTACTCTGAGTCCCTCCCCAGCAGCAAAAGAAAATCCTGATGACTCCACTCCCACAAGCTTTGCCGGGCTCCTTACTGCCATGGTTGACTCCACTCTGGAAATCCACTCCTCCATAGCCACATCCCGTGCCTTTGGTCCCAAGGGACCCATCCACTGGCTGTACATCCCACATGTTTTCCTTCCATTTCTTAGCTCTCCAGTGTCTGGCAATGTAAGCAATGATATACCTATCACATTCTGAAAACCTTTGCAAAATAACCTATGAAATAATTGTTCTTTTCTGAGATTGATCTCAGAATAGAACACTAATTGAGATGGATCTCAGAATCTAACAAGTACTTCAAGTAAGGACAAAATCAAACCAGTGGCCATGAAGCCATCTTTGTTTGTAAAACAAGAAATCTTGAATCCCAATACACCTAACATATTGTTGGGGGTGGTTGTTAGGTGTCTTTGAATTGGTTCTGACTCATATGAACTCCAGGTAAAATGGAATGAAAGACTTCCTAGTCCTGTACAACTTTAGTTGTTTTAGCCTATCAATGAGGCCTCTTGTCAATCCATTTCATCTAGAACCTCCTTTTTCCTTTACCTCTACTTTACCAAGTCTTTCTCCAGGGACTGGTATCTTTTGATAATATGTCCAAAGAAGGTGAGGCAGTCTTGCCATCCTTACCTTTAAGAAGCATTCTGGCTATACTTCTTCCAAGACAGATCTGTTTGTTCTTTGACCAGTCCATGGTACTTCCAGTATTCTTGTCAACATTCTTTCTCCAATACAATCATTATTCTTTGGCCCTCCATTGTCAATGTCCACTGTTCACATACCTATGAAGCAATTGAAAATACCATGGCTTGGATCAGGCGTATCTTAGAATTCAAAGTAATTTCCTTGCTTTCAAAACCTTAAAGAGGTCTTTTATACCCCATGCAATGCCTCTGTTGATCTCCTGTCTGTTTGGATTGTGATTCTTTAAAAGAACTCAGAGTGAACTCTTGAAAATAACTGTGAGATTTGGCAGAGGTGAAGTCTGTCACATACATTTATGAATAGAAAACACATGAAAAACATATTTAAAATAATATTTAAAAATAATCCCAAACTACTTGTAATTCTGAGACTGGAACCCTTATTTTCCAATTTTGAATATAATTTTTTGTAGATCTTTTTGTTTTGTTTTGTATTCTTGCTTTATTATAGGGATCCAAAACAGCATGAAAAGGCAAATATCCAATACATGTTATAATGAGTATAATACTGTATTATTCAGCCATTTGGATCCCAAAGCAAAAGTAAGTAATCAATGCATTCTCATAGTATCTAGTATGACTGAGATCAGAGGAGAAATACCCCTTAAAGGTATCTTGTTGCTGTTGTTAAGAGCCAGCAAGTTGTTTCTGGCTTACAGTGACTCAATATACAACTGACTGGAACACTACCTAATTCTGTGCTTTCTTCATAATTACTGTTATGTTTGACCCCATTGTAGTAGCCACTGTATTAATCCATATGCATTAAGGTTGTGATAGTTAGGGTTTTTTGGTGCCAACATGACTCCTGTAGGAACATGTGGGTGGAGTTTAGCTGTCAATCAGTTTGCAGTTTGTTTGGAGGGGGGCCCAGATAAATGGGTCTCCAGGGACAGGCTACTCTTTCTCTGCTTTCACCTTCCTGTAGATAAGCTAATACCTATGAGGGCCCCAGAGATGCTTCCGCTGCCACTGGATCCACAGGACTTTGCACCTACTGGCCTGTGATCTTCCTGCATTCTGCATCATTGCACGTGACTGTGTGAGTCTGAAGAGGGGTTTATGGACTAGTATCAGACTTATGGGCTAATATCAGACTTAGGGACTTGATCAGGACTGGCTGACATGTTTTCTCGATATAAAATTTTTCAGTGATACAAAGCTTTTTCTTAAATATATATGTCTGTCTTTCTAGCCAAACCAGGCTTTCCTCTTTTTTGCTGACTGTCTCCTTTACCAAGCATGCTGACCTTTTCCAGGAAGGGGTCACTCCTGAAAACATGCCAAATGTACGTGAATTGATGTCTTGGCATCCTCACTTCTAAGGAACATTCTGATAGTAATTCTTTTAAGACAGACTTGGTTGTTTTTTTCTGGTAGGTGCTTCTAGAATGTCCACAATATACAAGCCACCATGCTAGTGACAAACAGACAAAGTGGCTTCAAGGGTATTGCAATACTTAGGTTTATGTTGTTTTTTTCATTTGCCAAGATGGTCCCCATAAGGAGATGTGAGTGGAGTTGAGCCTGTCAATCACAACTTGACGATCTCGTTTGGTGGTAGGACCTAGATAAATGGCTCACTGGAGGACAGCCCCTTTCTCAGTCTCCCTCGTGGTCCTGGTGACAAGACCAGCATGCGCCCTGAGCTAGCTCCCCTGCCTCACCTCTTGTGCTGTGCTGTGTTATCCATGGGCCAGCTGAGCCATGGACCATGTTGGATGGCATCAACGTGCTGTGCTCTTCGGTGTTGATGCACTGCCCCACCTTGCCAAGTCTGTCATCTACTGACTGGGCTGACTCCACTCGTTTTGCCACCACTCCAGACGCTGCACCAGCCACCAGCCATTTCACATTGCTACACCGTGAGGCTCTATCACTACCTGCTTTGCTGTGCTGCAGTACTGATCTCTGTCTGCTACATCTCACCACTTCATCTCCTACTGTCTGCTTCCTCAGCTGCGTGTGTTGGAAGGACCTTCAGTATATTAACTGTCCCATGAAAGTGAGTTGGACTGAGCTCTCTGTACTGCTCTATGAACTAATGTGCTGCTATATTGCTTATTGTTATATAAATGTATCCATATATATAATCATAAGTGCTCTGGTTTCTGTATATATATCACAGGTATACATATATATGCATATATATACGTATATACATGTATGTATACATATATACACACATGGATATGTATGTACATATGTTAAACTCTAGCATTAGAGGAAACTCAAGAAGTAGGGAGTCTTGTGACATTGCCATCATTGGTCCTATTACTTCTCATGGTAGAGATCTCTTTTAAAGTAGCTCATCCTTCAACAAAGCTACAATCAAGGGAGAGTAGGTTTGTGAACATGCCCCATCTGACAGTGGGAGTTCATACTTTGGTAATAAGTACAATTCCTACATATTTTTCTTAGGTTGGGCTACTACTGGTAGAACATTGTAACTTAAACAAGCTAACCACCATTGAGTCCATCCTGAGTTATAGGAAACTATTGTGTATGTGGATCCAGAAAGTAAGAAGTGAAAGGGAAAGTGGCTTTATTTAGAATCACTCCCAATGGCCAGCGGATATATTTGTGTTGCCTGTATGGACAAGTCACTACCAATCTGTCTGATCATCACACAGTGGTACCTTGTGTGTTACTGGGAGGTGGAAAGCTGTCTCAGCAATTCCAAATGCATTTCAATGCCAGCAGTTCAACCCAGTGAACAGGTTTTAGTGGCACTTTCGGTCTAAGAACAGACTCTCAAGAAGAAAGAGGCTGAAACCTTCTGAGAAATTAGCCACAGAAAAAAAGTTATGGAGAAAATTGAACCATCGTATGAGACTGAAAACCTCATGAAAATCAAAAACCTTTGTCTCACACACTGGCAGAAGTTGAGCCCTTCGAGTCAGAAGGCACTCAAATATGACTGAGGAGGAGCTGCCTCCTCAAACAGAGTCTACCACAACGATGTGCAGAGAGAATAAGGCACTTGGGACACTCGTTTACTGATGGGCATGAGTCCAAATGTGAAGAATCCCCTTCAAGCATCAATTAATATGTGAAGCATACACAGTATGAATTTGGAAAACTTGAAAGTTGTCAAAATTGAAATGGGATGCATAAAAATTGATATTCTAGGTATTAGTGACCTGAAATGAACTGGGATTGGTCATTTTGAATCACAAAATCATATGGTTTACTATGCTGAGACTGGCATTGAATTCATTGTCAAAAGGGGGGTTTCAATATCTATTGTGAAGTATCATGCTCCCTATAAAAGGATGACATCTATTTACTTCAAGGAAATTCAATCTCTACAATTCTTATTCAAATTAATTCACTCACCGCTAAAGCTAGTGATGGAGAAATTAAAGAATTCTAAAACATCTTCACTCTGAAAGTGATGAAACATTGCAATCAAGATACGCTGATAATTTTTGACCCCTGGAATTCAAAAGTTGTAAACAAAGAGAAAGGAAGAGTACATGGCAAATATGGTTTTGGTGATGGAAAAGTTAACCAGGGATACCTGGTAGAATTTTGCAAGACCAATTAATTCTTCACATCTGATTCCTTTTTTCAACACATCACAAAAGGAAGCTATACACATCGACTACTCTGATGGGATACAGAGAAATCAAATTGACCACATCTGTGGGGAAAGACAAGGGAGAAGCTAAATATCAACAGCTAGAATAAGGCCAGAGGCTGACTATAGAGCAGACCATCAATTGCTCATATGTAAGTTCAGGTTGAAGCTGAAGAAAATGAAACAAGTCCAAGGAATCAAAAAATATGACTTTAAGTCTCTGCCCCCTGAATTTCCAGGGCATATCAAGAATAGATTTGATGAACTAAACACACATGATAGAAGACTTGATGAGCTGAGGATGACAGCAAGAACATCATACATAAAGAATGCACAGGGCCATTTAGAGATTGGAACAAAAGAAAATATCATCATTGATGTCAGAGGAGACTATGACATCAGAGTAGCTAAAGCACATGGAAGAAATGATGAAGTCAAAGAGCTGAACAGAGAATTTCAAAGGCAACCCAAGAGGACAGAGGAAAATATTATAATGAAACATACAAATAACTAGACTTAGAAAACCAGATAGGAAGAGCAGGCACAATGTATCTTAAACAGAAAGAATTCAATGAAAAAAAATTCAACCCTCAAGTAACAATATGTCAATATTGGAAGATTCTGTGGGAAAACTATTGATTGATACAGAAAGCATCAAAAGAAAAATTAAAGATTATAGTCTTTGTGCAAAAAAGAACAAGTCTAAATTCAACTATTTCAAGATAGTGTATAAAAGGGGGTACCCACTCCCCCAAACCAAAAATTTTTCCCAAAGTTATGTATTTAATTTTTTTTAACAAAACAACCTATCACCTTCAAACTACACTCCATTAAACTTAATACATTTGTCAAATCTGTGATTCCATTCTTGGAAACCTTTTTCAAACTCCTCTATTTAGATGGCTGACAGCACTTCCCTCTTTTTTTTCCCTTTCCCTTTTCTATATTGGCAAATCGTTGTCCTTTTACGTTGCTCTTCATTTGAGGGAAACAAAAAGAAATGGCACAGAGTGAGATCAGGTGAGGCAAGAGGCACGCTGTGTTTTTTTTGCCCAAAACTGGCTCACTATGACTGAATGAGCAGGTGCATTGTTGTGGTGCCCAAACCCCCATCTGCCACTGATCAGGCCCTTTTTTAATCACACACTCTTATGCAATCTTCTCAGAGCCTCTAAATAGAAAGCTTGATTAACATTGTGACCCGGTGGAATGAACATCAAATGCACTATAAGTTGACATTTTCATATCTCCAGGAAGTTGATGGAGTCCAGAATGAGGTTTGTCATCAATCAATTGGTATTTCACCTCTTTTGAAATGAGGAAACCCCTCATATATTTAAATTTTTCCAACAGCGCTGTCCTTGTAAGCTGTGTTCAAGATCACAACAGTTTCTGTGGCATTTTTCCTGAGCAGGAAACAAAATTTCATAGCTTCATGCTGCTCTCTTAAATTGGCCATCTCAAAAAATGAGATTTGAGCAAAATTGCTTGCATGAAAGCATTCGCTGTGACCAGAGAGAACCTACCAGGCGACATCACTGGGTGCACTAACTCAGAGCAACTTGCTAGATTCTAGTCACCTAGTGGGGAAAAATGCATGTTAGCAAAGCTCACTTTATCCAGTGAAGCTTTTTTCTGATTCTGTGTGTGTAGGGGGTGGTGGTGGTGGTGAGGGGATTCCCTCCTTATATAACCACAAATATAGCTTTAATAGAGGATACAGAAGATAGGTTTAAAATATTTGAGACCATTTTGCATATGTAAGTAGAGATCAAAGTTAACCATAGATAACAATTTCCATGGTAGAACTAGGAACAGTTATTAAGGATTATCTAAAAAATAAATTTAAAAAAGAAAATTCTAGGAACTCCAAGAACTCAGATTATATGCAGAAGGATGTGAAATCAGTTTGGGAAGAAGTGTTATTAACAACCTATGATACCCACAAAATTTCATGTTGTTTGCTGAAACACTTACTGAGAAAAGTCAAAGACTAAGCATTGAGTGGGAATTGGAACTCTGTATAGAGAAAACAAAAATTCTCACAACTGGAACAGTAGATAATATTATGATAAATGAAGAAAAGATTAAAATTTCCAGCAATTTCATTTTGCTTAGATCCACATTCAATGCTAGGAAAATTAGCACTTAGGAAAATAAATGAAGTGTTGAATTTGGTAAATCTGCTGCACAAATTCTTTAAAGTCTTGAAGAGCCAAGATCCATTGAAATGCATTGAAAAAAGTTTTAAAAAATAGACATAATGTATGATTTACTTTACAACAACTAAATCTTTAAGATCAAAGCCAGTATTTATTTCCCAGGAAACACTCTCTAAGTTTTTTCAAACATAAAGAATAATGCAAGAGTACCTATTATTTGTATTACAATTCAACTTTTTCTATAGATACAGTAGACAAAACAATCAGCCATAATATTGTTAATAAAGAAAATCTATTGGTAAACTTGTAACTACACACTTATAGATGATAAAAATCCTTGAGGTCTGTTATTAATAATTAATACTTATTTAATCAATAAAATAATTCAGGAAAGTAGCAAGATAATTATCCAGAAACTAATAATAAGCAATCATACTTTAAATATGAAGTTACTGGACATAGTGAGAGAAAATAGCACAACTATTAAAGATTAAACCCATTGCCATCAAACTGCTGCTGACTCAGCAATTCTAGATAGGGTTTCTTTTTTTTTTTAAACATTTTATTAGGGATTCATACAACTCTAGATAGGGTTTCAAAGGCTTTGTGACTCTTTATGGAATAGACGGCCTTATCTTTCTCACTCAGAGGGTAGATGGCCTTGGACTGACAATCTTGTGAGTAGTAGTTTAATGCTTATTTGACAATGTCACAATTACAGTAAGAAAGGTGGTTTAACATATAGAGATAAATCTAGTGAGAAATGTTCAATGGAAAATACTAATTCCTCAGTGACATTATATTAGATTTGAACTGATCATGTTTGTTCGAGCCTAGGAAATTTCTGTATCATCCATATGTTTATATGACATAAGTTAATCTGTAAATTTAGTGAAATCCCAATAGAATAGCAAAATGTATTTGTATAGGGCAAGATTTTCTATTATTTAAATTCATTGAAAAACCTACATGTAAGAATGGTCAGATAATCACTGAACAATGGAGACATTTAAATCCAAAAGTGATGAGCCTTAAGATGTGGAAGAAAAAGAAAGGCAAAAGTTTTGGATGATGGTTCCAGAAGAAAGCCTGTTCTAGAGTCACCAAGGTAGGCTCCCCAAACCCTTTTCCCCACTACAAAGGAAATTGTAGTTTTATAACTGTAGGCAAGTGAGTAATTTGAGGGTATTATGAATATGTAACAGATTTCTGAGGAATACACATGAATATGCATTGGAGCAGGGTTGAGATTCTTGGCCAGGGAATGGCTTGTCAAACTCCTTAATGCTAAATGTGTGAAAATTGTTCTAGTGATGCCTTTCTGCCAGTATTTTTTTTCCTTGAGTCAAGTTCTTTTGTTCCAGGGTCAACTGTAGGCTGTGTTTCCTTTTGTGCGCGTTCCATAGGTCAGATCTAGTTATAGCTGATACCCTCCTCTTTTGGTAATATACATTCCAGGGAGGAAAGGGGGAGAAGGAGGAGAAGGAGAAGGAAGAAGAAGAACAATAACAACAAGGAGGAGGAGGAGGAGGAGGAGAAGGAAGGTTACCAAGAAGAAAGGAGTCGGCAATTTATAGGCAATATGTGAGATATTTATTTAAGCACCTTGTGGCATCATCTCTTATGCCTTAAGGGTATATTCACCGAGGAAGCACAGAATTTAAAACATTCACAGGACTAAGCCAGTTGGAGGGGCAGTCTAATGATGAAGTCTCATCTTTAACACAGTGGTCTTAGAGCAAAGAAAGATGACCCAAGGAATAGAAAGAAATCCCAGAAATAAAAACAAGTACAAATATTCAGCATGACATTTCATAACAAAAAAACTAAAGATTTTGTTTTTGGTAAATATTATGGGAAACTAGATAACTGTGATAGGTATATTTATTGTGCCAACCTACACAGTAAACCCATGTGGGATTAATAAAGTTGCAGTTTAATTAAAGGACAGAGAGCTAAATGGCTCTGCTAGCTTCACCTTTCTCTCTCTTTCTCTCTGGTGATCGGACCAGTGCATGGCTGCCATAACTGGTTCTCTGCCTCAACTTGGGAGCTACACTACCTGTGGGACGCCCAATCAGTAGACTGTGTAGCTATAGTTTGGGCTTCTTTGAGACTTACTTCATCACACTGCTGGTGTCTACATCATTTGAGTTGGGTAGTGTTGAACCTGTCATCTGACTGACAGATGACCCATATTATTATTTGCTGCCTGTGTTGTTCTACAGAAGACTCAGCTGTCTGCTTCCTTGACTTGCACCCAGCAACCCTCATGAGTTGAAGGACTGACAGTATATTAACTGTCTCATGAAACTGAGTTGAAATGAACCCTCTGTACTGCTCTGTGGACTAATTAGCTGTTTATTTCTTCATGTTGTATCCATCTATCTATCCAAAATCATAAGTGGCCTGGTTTTGTTTCTCGAATAGCCATTTGTAAAAAGATAAACTTAGACCTATTACTAACATCATATGTAAGAATAAACTCAATATTCAAGTAAGTTCAAACCATTTGTTTCACACAGGGTCCTTTTGTTTTTCTACATTTCTTTGTTTATAATGTTTTAAAAGTACGAGTATAGTATGAAAAATGTTATACCTCTATAATGACACATGACACAACTATAAGTTCAAAGCCTTTTACTCATTTCAAGAATTTTTAGTCTTGTCTGTGCTATTAAGGAGATGATTCAATGTGTCCCTCCTAGATCTTCCAAGCACAAGTGGCTCATTTTAGTTAAGAATATAAATTTGCAATAGTTAATGTATTAGTTTATGTAAATTCTACAATTGAACCATTAACAGAGTGTAGTATCCCATCCAAATGTTATCATTGTCTTTTACAAATTTTCTTCTTCTCAAAGATCAGAGAAATTTTATAATGTAGATTTATAAATTGGTCCTACAAAACTTTTTTCTTCTACATAAGCTCAAAAACTTATTTAAAGTTCTGATATGATAAACAAATAAATAATGAATGGGTGGATGGATAGATGGAAGATTGGGTGGGTAATAGAGCTGATGTCATCTTTAAAACAGACAATTCTACAATTAGATACCCTTATTAAAGTCCTATAAGTAAAACCCAAGGAAATCACTAATCAAATATTAACTATATAGTGACAAATATCAAGTATAATCAAAATACAAAACTGTGATGAAATATTAAATTCAGTAACCTATTCCTGTAGAGGCTCAGAGGAAAACAACAACAAAAACTCCAAATAAATGTGCCATGCTGGGAAACATCTTCTGACTGTCTCATTGGACTGCCTGAGGATGTGAACTATGCTTACTCTTATTTTAACATGTAAAACTACACCTGCTGTGACTGTCCCTTAATGAATCAACCCTGAAGAAATTCAACCCAGTGATTCAAAGTTGACTGGGAACTGAATGGAGAAGAGTCCTTCTAATTTTCTCTAAATTTAACAACCACTAATTGCATTGAAAGACCTCCCTCCTTTGCTGATTACCTTTAAGTGCTCCATGAGATTTTCTTTCTTTCTCATTTCTTTTTAAATTTTTTAACAGCACTATGCATGCATGTGTGTCATGCAATACTTATTGCACTAACTCCTGCCTTGTCTATGTTTCTTTTTCATGGGCATCTCAGAGGTGATTATGTGTCATGGAAGATGAGGATTAATCCTCAAGTGGCGATGCTTTACTTCTATCATTAATATACAAATTGCTTTTTCACAAGGCTTGGTTGTAAGAGATTAGCTGTACTTTTCTGGTTATTTAGAGGCCCGTCAGGCTTTCTTTGGGTATCTCATTACTTTCTACAACACTTTAAAATGAGATTAAAGAGTCCTAAAGGACATTAACATACACATAACCCTGAATATGTTATTCTTTTTAGGAAGAGAATGAGGAAAAGAATGGAAATGATGCTGTTTGGAGGCATATAAAATCCTAAAATATTTCACCTAGGTGATGGTTGTAATTGTTGTTAGGTGTTGGTGGTTTGGTTCAACTCAAAGCAACCATATGTTCAATAGAACAAAATACTGTCTGCTCCTGCACAATCTCATAATCGTTGCTATGCTGGAGCCCCTTGCTGTGCTAGATATCCTGTCTCCTTTGCTTTGAATAAGTAGAGTTGTTGCTAATGAGATCTTCTGCATTCCCCATGCTATATGTTTCTCTCTATAGTCCAGCTTCTCAAAGCACTTGTTTTACATATTCTTGGAATTATAAATTCACAGCAGTGGTAATATTATTCATCATCAAAAAGAACATTTCAAATTTTGTCTTGAAGTATAAGAGTCCGGATAATACTACTATGGTTCAAATTTACACACCAACCACTAAAGCCAGAGATTAAAATGAACTAAAGAATTCTATTAACTTTTTCAGTCTGAAATTGGTCAAGCAGGCAATTGAGATGCATTGATAACTAAATGCAAAATTGGAAACGATCAGGAAGGAACAGTAATTGGGAAATTTTACCATGATGATAGCAATGAAGGTGGATTTCACAGAATAGAATTTGCAAGGCCAAGGAATTCTTCATTGCAAATACCATTATTTTTCAGCAGCATAAAGAGTTACAATTCATATTACTAGATGGAATGCACACATATCCAATTGAATTCATTTATGGGAAGCGATGATGGCCAATCTCTCTATAATCAGGCAAAAAAAGTCCAGGATACAATTGTAGAACAGATCTTCATTTGTTCACATGCAAGTTCAGGTTGGATCTAAAGAAAACTACAACTGTTGTGTGAGAGCGAAAATGCAACCATGAGCATATTGCACCTGAATTTAAAGAACATCTCAGGAACAGATCTGACGGACTGTATACTAAGGATGAAGACTAGGTTAGCTATAGGGTGGCACCAAGAACATACATGAAGAAAGCAAAAGCCCATTAAAAACTTTGGAAAGAGAGAAAAGATGAAAGTGGATTTCAGAAGAGACTCTGAAACTGTGACCATAGAGTAGCTAAAGTAAATGGAAGAAATGATGAAGTGACAGTACAAAAACGAAGAGTCCAAAGAGAACTTGAGATGATAAGGAAAAATTGAGTTGCAATACTGGAGTATTCTATGGGCAAAATATGGAGTGATCTAGAAAACCCAACAATAAAATGAAAGAAATATGCAGAGGGCAAAGTATCAAAAGGCATGTGTCAATGTTCAACAACTCCAGGAAGCTCCATGAGGTCAACGGAAGAGGATTGGTAGGTTTACAGTACTGAAATCACCACTACACAATTCCAATGATTTTGAAGAAAGCTACTGGGAAAATGACTGTAAATGATCTATAACTGTGCTCATTCCAGAGAAAGGTGATTAGAAAGTACACATCTTCACACGATGTTATTAATTTTGTATGGGAGTAAAATTTTGTTGAAGATAATTTAAAATATTTACATTCGTACATGACAGAGAAGTGTCAGAAATTCAAGCTGGATTCAGAAGACAACACGGGGCAAAGATATCAAGTTGGATGTCAGAGGGAGCCACGTTGGAAGCAGAGAATACCAGGAAGCTATTGACTTGTACTTTATTGATTAGACAATGGCATTTGGCTGGATCATAGCAAATTATGGACAACACTGAAAGATGGGAATTCCAGAACACTTCATTGTTCTCAAAAAATGAAAACCAAGCTCACTGTCATCGAGTCATTGCTGATTCAGAGAGACCCCCAGAGGGTTTTCAGGGACTATAATTAATTACAGGAGTGGAAAGGCCAGTCTTTATCCCTCAGAGGTGTTGGTGGTTTGCAACTTCCAACCACGTGGTTCACAGGCAAACTCATAACCACTATGACTCCAAGGCCCCCTATATTATCAAGAGGAACCACTAAATAGATCACGAGGGAGTCATGTACAAAGGAAACACAGCACGGATTAAAATGAACAAAAGTGGGCATCAGGGTCTTACAAGCCACACTATTATCTCTACATGCTGAGCAAATAATCAAGGAAGCTGTACTACGTGAAGACGAACAGTGTATCAGGATTGGAGGAAGGCTCATTAATAATTTGTGATAAGCAAATGACACAACCTAGCTTGCCGAAAGTGAAGATGACATGAAACACTGATGAAGATTAAAGATTACAACACTCAGTCAGTGTTACAATTCAATACAAAGAAAGCCACAATCTTGATACTAACCAACATCATAATAAATGGAGGGAAAAATTGAAATTGTCAAGAATTTAATTTTACTTGGATCCGAAAACCTGAAAATCTGCCTCACAAGACTTCAATAAAAAGCACTTGAATTATGGCACTGGCAAGTGATATCGATGGTACTGTGAACTGTCAGACAAAAAAGATCTGTCTTGGACGAGGCACAGCTAAAACCATCCATAGAAACTAGGTTGATGAAATTATGTCTTACATGCTTTGAACAAGTTATCAGAAGAAGCCAGTTACTGACACAGGACAACATGCTTGGTAAATTAGAGCCCTGAGAAGAAAGACCTTCAATTGAGTGGGGTGCTATAATGACTGCAGTAATGAGCCCAAACATGGCCTCACCTGTGAGGAAAGGAAAGGTAGGATTGGAGTTGCAATCCTGGTGTTGTCGGAGAATGGGCCTACCCAAAACCAAAGGAACGAAGTACTTGTTACATTAGGCATGTTTCCATGCAAAGCTGCAGGCCAGGGCTTTATAGCCATCACCTACACCCCTGAGAGCATTACTAATACCCTCTCTCTGCAGGGTAAGTTAGCTATTAATATGGTGGGCTAGAGAAACAAAACCTCTGTGTGTGTGTGTGTGTGTGTGTGTGTATATATATATATATATATATATATATATATATATATATATATATAGAGAGAGAGAGAGAGAGAGAGAGAGAGAGAGAGAGAGAGATAACATGAAGAAATAAACAGCTAATTAGGCCACAGAGCAGTACACATGGCTCAGTTCAACTCACTTCTGTGAGAGTTCATACACTGGCAGTTCTTCAACTCAAGAGGGCTGCTGGGTGGAAGTCAAGGAAGCAGGCAGCTGAGTCTTCTGTAGAGCAACACAGGCAGTCTGGCCACAAGTAGCAAATAGCAGGACAGGTTACCAACAGTCAACCAGATGACAGAGTCCGACAGTTCCCAGCTCAAGTGATGTATACACCAGCAATGTGATGAAGCTGGTCTCAAAAGAACCTCAAACTGTAGCGACAGGATCCACGGGTTGGGTGTCCCACAGGTAGTGTAGCTCAAAAGTTGGGGCAGAGAACTAGCTAAGGCAGCTGCACACTGGTCCGATCATCAGACAGGAAGAGACAGAAAGGTGAGGCTCACTGAGCTATTTATCTCTTTGCCCTTCAATTAAACTGCAACTTTATTAATCCCACATGCGTTTATTGGCCAGCTTGATACAATAAAGCTACCTATCCCAGATGGTTTTAATATCTATCAATACCCTTTCTACCAAATTGCTTCAAGAAAACTTTCTACTATAACAGAAATGAAGAAAAATATTCAGGAAGAAAAGAACATGGCACCATTCTTACCTAACTTTTTCTAGAAATAGATTACAAAAAAAAATTTTTTTAACCTGGGAATGGTGTTTCTAAAGGAGAAAAGCCCTGTAACTATTACGATCCAAGACACTGTCTTGTGTTTGCCTAAATTTGAAATCTCCCCGTCAGCTCCCTAGGTTTAGCTACCAGCATGCTCTCATGGGTCTTGAATTGTGGAAGGTTGTGGTCTTGTCCCATTTGTCTAAGAAGCAAACAACTTTGCTCTCCCATTTCCCCTTTTTATTTTCTAATTAGAGTCACATTGATATGGATCATGTTCACTTGATTGTACTCAACAAAATTCAAAACATTAAAGAACTGTTTCCTATCCTAGGTTGTCCAACCACACTAAATACCATGCATATGAGTTTGGGGCTTCTACTGTACTCTACAACCTTTTACAACTGGGTGTTTACAATTTAAGCTCTAATACCTTTTTCCTTTGATGCATCCAGATCACATATGCTGATATGCTTCTTCTATGTGGATTTTGTTGAATAATTGCTCAAAATCCATCTGCTTATCTATGGAATGTGCCTGTTCAAAAGAAGAATACTATCTTCATAGAAGTTTACACCCAAAATACAGTTAAGACATGTGTGCAATTTATAATCCAGACAAGTGACAGTAATTGCAATTCATTTACCATATTTTTTTCAACAGCAAATCAAAATGAGATTTGTTCCCCTCTAGAATAATCTTTTAAAATTAAAGTTAAATTAATTTGAACCATTTGTTTGGCTTCCACATGACTTAATCTCCTCCAGAGTCTGAACTACTAGGAGAATAACAAATAATACAATTACTAATACAATTGCAGGTATGCTCTGTGCCAGTCTTTGCCACCAGCCATGAGGGGCAAAGCTATATCATTCTTAAACCATCTGCACAATCAAATAACCAGTAGGATCATTCTCAAGCGTTCTACTAAATGAATCAAAGGTTTCTTTTTGCAGTGACTCAGTGTCCAATGTTACATGCTTTTTTTTTAACATTTTTTAAATGATCTCTAATGAAGCTCCAGTAGTGTTTGCTGTGATTGTATGGAGATGGTGTAATGAAATAATCAGAAACATTTCCATCCTATTTCAATGCCATTTGTTTTTGTAAATGATTAGGTTGATCTCCCAGCGTGTTGGTCTCAGGGCGTATAGCTCAGCAACTTTCCCATTTAGTTCATTGTCTAGTCTACTCTAGCTTTAGCAGCCCCCTGTACCTCAGAATTGTTTTGCCATTTCTCCACAAAATGTTCAGGTTTGATGGAGTCTTGCCCTGTAGCCCCTGCTGTGGCTGCAGTAGTGATGGCTATTAACCCTAAAATAGTAAAAATGACCATTCCAATACACTTGTTTTGTCATGTCAGCAGTTCCCACAACACTTTAGTTAACACATTAATAACGGGACTTTCTTCCCAAGGTAGAGACATCTGCACTGGCAGCCACACTTTCAGACAGGTCTTCAAGTTGATAAAACTCTCATTGTTTAAGTTCCCCTGTGTTAATACAAATATACAATCTATGATCGCTTCAAGTTACTGCTCTTGTTGATAAGTTAATATTTAAATGTCTAATAGGTCAGTTGGACACAAGAGTTTACATAACAAGTTTAAGCGTAAACTTATAACTGGAAGATGAGCGACTTGTGTCTCTAAATTCTCCAACACAGGAAAGCATAAACTGTGCACCTAACGGTAGTGTCCACACATCCCACTGCTCACGTCTAGTAGATGGACACAAAAGATGAATTCGAGGAGGGGCGAGTGCATAAGGCCATGCCTTCATTTTCTTAGTGTGAGCCCAATAAGAAGATCCTGTATGATCCCAAATAGCATTTTGTACATAGTCACACAAAGTTGCATTAACATCTTCGGAACAGTTTGTCAGAATTCTTCCATGAGGAGCCCAATCAACAATAATGACAGAATTATTAATGCTACATTTTCCATGTGGCCCCTGACAGCAGGACCTATGCCATTCCTTTGTACACTTCTATAATAAGTGAATATTTCACAGAATTCGTTATCCTCCCTGCCAAGTTGTGTAGCAGTGTTTTCATATTCAGCAGAAGTCATTACTTCTAAGGCGAAAAATTGACTATCAGTCCGATTAATATATAACCAAGACATCCACACTTGCATTTTACCTTTAAGACAACCTTTTGCAGATCTCACACGCAATGGATGAGTCATAACCGAAGATGAAATTCAAAGGCATGTCTTTCTTCATTCGGAAAATGACTTTTCCTGTCTCCCATGGTCCGCAAGTCCATTGAGTGTCATTGGTGAAAGCCAGAAGTCCTGACAAATGCCACTCAGCAATGCAGTAACGGTGGATGAGGAATGAAGCCCAATCAGAGTGCTATGCCTGTATTTCAGATGAAATGACAAGCACTGCCAACTTGACCGAAAACATACACATAGGAGTCTTCTGAAGAGCCATTAGGTCTCTGACTTCACTGTCTCTGTAGGAACCTCTGGAGGCAACCTGCTGAGAGCAAGAACATACTCCTTGTGGTCAGACACGCCCAAAAGGAACCCATATGTTCTTTCCATTATCTGTTGAAATACAAGCACAACCCTACCCTTGGACAAGTAAGGATCCTGATATTAAATTGCTGTCACCATTTTCAACCACATCTTAGTACGTCTTGAAGCCTTTCAAGAAGAGGAAGTAAGATGCCTTTCAGCACAAGTGCTATTTGAGTCTTTCGGCAATGAATAAAAAATTTTAAAGGTAGAATTAGTCATAATAAAACCCTTGGGACAAAGACTGTCTTCTCCACACTTTTTATTTTTTGTAGTTGCATCTTTAGCATGCCCTGAACATGTTCAAAAAAGTTTGTTCATGTGGCTTATAAAAGCTTCCAGTAATGATGTTTTCCCCAATCACTGCAAAAGAAAGAAAAATGTTTTTAGCAGTGTAAGCTAGCCCATTATCTATTTTTGTGGATTGTGGAATGCCAGTAGTAAAAAAAAAAAGTTTTCTAATTAAAAATTAGTAACTTTGTAGCTTCACTTTTATGAGGTGTACTCCAAATTAATCCAGCAAAATGTCAATAGAGAAATGCACCAAGGCTTGTTTCCCAAAATATATTCTGTAAAATATAATTGAGCTGTGACATCACTTTCTGTGCCATAATACAAGAAGTAATTTTTTTAAATGTCCAAAAATTACCTGAGGAATAATAGCAATCTAATTATCCAGTTTATCCTGAAAAGGCAATTGGCCAATTAAAAGTCTGTGTCAACAAAGTGTTCATTTTTGAGATGGCAAAAGAGAAACAAGCATTTGAATAGGACTGTGAGCAATTACATGCGGACACTGAGTTCTGCCTTGTGTAATTAACTCTCATATCTGGTCAGGATAAGTTTCTGTAGATCTAGGGAAAGAATATTTTTTTAAATCCATTTTAAAAGCACCTCTCTTTGTGCTAATGTTTTTGAGGAGGAAACAGGAAAAGGAAAAGTAAACAAATCAATAGTCTTCTGTGACTCTATCTGGAAAATAAATTTTTAACAAATACTTTAACAATTTCCTACTGAAGAGCATCAGGAGTAAAACTCACCATCTGCTTAAAGCAGAATCTCCCTGAAAAATGGCCACACACAAAAAATCTGACCACCTGCTGGTAGGAGTACCTAGATATGAACTTACACAATTAATATGCATTAAAATTTTTTGAAAATCATTAAAAGTATACAAATCATCCTTTCTCAACTCTAATTTCCCTAAATATTGATAAGGCTCTGTTTTCTAAGTTTTCTCTCAGGCTATGTTTTACTCTGCCACTTGAATAACATAACAAATGAACAAAGGTGATTGGCAATATATCAAATTGGCACCTGAATTTCTTAGCAATGGCCACTGCCAGGATGGCTCCCCAAATAAATGTATTCCATGGGAACTCGGTGTTCTAAATTTCTTCTCCCCGCTCCTCGGCCTCTCTAAGTCTCCAAGCACAGTGTTGCAGATAACCGGAGGGAGAGAGGTAGGTTTCAGGAGAAATAAACCATTCCCTTTCAGCGAAGGATTCTATCACAATTAATACAATAAAAACTGTAATTCCACAACTCATTACTGCCTAACTAAGTTTCTGAGATGTCTTCAACAAGAATTCTCTGTTGTAGGTTAGAGAACATTTTTTTTCATGCCCTGGTTGTAAATCTATTTCTCCACAGAATGTGTCTCTGATATCTCTTTCTCAGTCTGGTAATGTCTGTTCAGTAAATTTCTTCACTGTTTCATCCCTCATTCCGGAAACGTAATCTTACACTCCTTAAAAATAAAAGAAATGTTTCTCTTGGCATAGTTGGACCGCCTTGCAGAATTCAGAGAGAAAGAAGATGTGTGTGCATTCCTCTATCCGGCTACTGCCTTGCCTCCTAACTGCGCGATATGCCCCAAAGGTTCCCCTTTGCCTTACCCTCCTCCTGGTGACTTACAGGCCACATGTGCTTCTCCTTCTACTTTCAGTGTCCTTGTTTCCGTTTCACCTGGGCTTAATTTTTCTCTCCTTTTTACAGGGCCTTATTCTCACCCCACAGTGAGCACCAATTTTAAGATAAATTGAACGATGTTCTTATCTTACAAATGGGTTCAGGAGGGCATGATCTGCAAAAAGGAAACAGAGATAAGAAAAGGATAGATGCAGTTGAGGCGCAGGGAATGCTGTAGCATAAACACCCCAGGGTTTGGCACTTTATTTGAAGCAAGTTTAAATACACGTACATAGCCTGCAACTCGTGATAGAGTTCCTCAAAGGGATGACTGACAATTATTTGACGCTATACAAAGAAGGCATTCAGCCAAGCGGTTCACAGAGAAGAGGAGAGGACAAGGTTGGGAACATGGAGTAACTGATAAGTTTGCAGACTGCTGCTTCTGCAGCCTTGCCAGGGAAGATGAGGGCAAGTGTCCACTTTAGCTCAGGCAGACACCAGGCCAGTTGTTGCTTCCTCACCTCCCTAGATTGAGCGATCAGCAGGTTCCCGTGGGCTTTGAACCATGGAAGCTTGTGGGCCTGTCCCATATTCATAAGGCACAAACAACTTTGCCCCCACACCAATCCACCAGCTCTGCCACAGTGGAGAGATGAACCCATGTGCTCCCATAAAGATTTGTAGCACTAAAAACCCTACACATGACCACTATGAGTCAGAAGCAACTTGATAGCAATGGGCTTTCTTGGGACTTTTGAGTATAATGGAAAAAATGTCCCCTCCAGAGAGCCCTGGAAAGCATGATAAGACTCCTACTGCTTTTATGGTAGAACACTCCAGCTCCCATTATTTAGTATAGCTGAGCCATTGATATGCTCTTGCCAAAGGATGGGAAACATCGTCCGCTCTCAGGCAGCTTTTTACTTAAGTAGACTAAAATTTTGATACGGCAAATTAAAATTTAGAACCTCTGAATTGAAATCACTTCAATTACAGGCATATTTTAAATTATACTTTGATTTATGTTTGAACTCTTTAACAATATCTTTTAAAGTAATTAATCACTTTTAAGTAATTCCTAATGAAGGAAAATAATATGTTTTAAACAGTAAACTAGACCTCTAGCAAGTAAAACAAATTAGATTCAGAATAATGCTCCTTAAGTTTGTCTTAGGTGGTGTTGTATAAACCTGGCTTTTGTCCATGAAATAGGTCTATCAAGTGTTCATTTATACATTTTCTTTTTTATCTTACCTCAAGAAACCATGACTAAAAATCAGTAGTTTTGCTTTTATCATGATACAGTTTTTATGCCTGATTAATATGTGTGGGCTTCTATTAGCTATTTTGATATAAACTGGTATGTTTGAGAAGAGTTCTAAAAACGACAATTTATGCTAAATTGGTTCCTAAGGAATCCTATAAAGCATGCAGAAGATTAGTTTATAAAAATACTTCCTATGTCTGATATTATTATGTGGATGTTGCTATGATTATCATAAATTAAATAGTTATAAAACTTCAAGAAATTAATGAGAGCTAATTTGTACTTACTAAAGTTTTATGCTTCATATTGGCAGCTTAAAAGATGTTTCTAATATCTTATTCAGTAAGACTAGATTGAGTATATAACATGTGCTTTATTAAGAGATAGGACAGTAATTTTGACCTAAACTAAAACAGACTGTTTATTCTAAGGTGATAAAGCAAACATCATAGAAAAATAATCTGGGTTAATATGAGACAGCAGTAGGTTAGAAAAAGTTTAGCGGGTAAGATTATTAAAGAAAATATTGTGCTAAATAAGAAAGGCTAACCTGCTTAACAAGGAAATAACAAAAATTAGAAATGAGAAAGCGTTTTATCTTCAAAATAGATATGCCAGTTTAAAATAAATTAATTGGAGATAATAGATAAGAGCTTGTACTGAAGATGAGACTTGTTTACAGTTCAAATTAGTTAGTGATGTGTGGCTGCTAGTATACTGTAGCATCAGTCTCTATGTTCAAGCAATCATTAAAGACTCAAACTACTGATTAAGAAACTGATTCTACAGTTTATCAAATGATGCCGAATGAATTCTATGAATAGAAGGGGATTGTGTGAGACATTTTCCTGCAACTTTGATCAAAGTGAAATGCCTAAACTAAGCCTATGTTTCCACTCCATTATGTAGAATTAAAAGCTAAGTGAACAATGTCCGCTATTTAAGCTCATTATCTGGTGATATGGCTCTGTTCGGTGCTAACCCTTATGAAGAGATGACTGAAAATATGAGTGCCATAGCAAAGTGGGGTGAAGAAGCTACATGGTGCCAGGTCTCTGGAAGAATCCTTTTGTGTAATCCATCTCAAGAACTCTTCTTTGAGAGAATGCACTTTTCAAATAATGACAGTAATGTAACATTCTATGTTTAATATGCATTTTTACTTTTTAGTTGTATTAACGTCTAAAAAAATTGAGTACAAAAGCCTGAATGAGTTCATAATTTAAGAAGAAATACAGAAAGTAATATGAGGAGCTATATAAACATTATTATTTACTACAGCACTGTTTATAGTAGCAAGAAGATGGAAACAAACTGAATAAACATCAGTGGAAGAATAGAGATAACATTTGGTTCATACACACAAAGGACAGCAGTGGCATATTTGTTACTAATTAGGCTGCTAACTGCAAGGTCAGCAGTGCGAGACCACTAGTTGCTCTGTGAGAAAGACAGCGCTTTGTCCCAAACATCTGCGAAAATCACAGGGGCAGCTCTACCTATCCAATAGAGTTACTGTGAATTGGCACAGGCTTGATGATGGTGAGAGAGAAACACTAAATGGGATTTCAGAAAACATTAAAGAACCACAGTGGAACTGTGAAATACGTCATGGCATGGATGGGTTTGGAGAGCATTATGCTGAGTGACGTTGGTCAATCACAAAAGAATAAATATTATACGAGACTACTATTATAAAAGAACATCGGCTTCTTCCTTCTGGTCTGGCGAATGTAGAAGTATATGGTAGAACAGAAGAAGGGAAATACGAAAGGCCATCTGAAATTGTGATTTGCTCACTGATCATCGCAGGAGAAAGTTCAAGGTCACTACTTACACAAAAGGCATCTTGAAGAGACTAAGACAAGTGTGCCCCTGAGAAGGCCTGTCATGGAGGCAGCCACCCATGGATTGCGGAGCTTGCTCAGACCTTACAGGGGTGTTTGCCATCAAGGCCCGGGCTGAGTATATGGAGGACTGGGCCTCAAAGGATCTGAGGACCGTGATTCGGGCCCTCACCCCACTGTTCCTTGCAAGGGCAGTACTGTCCTGGAAATTGGCCAAGATGACGGAAGCCAGGGGAAAGGAACAGCAGACGAAGCCAAAAGGTCAAGAAAATATTGCGCAAGCCAAACAACTGCAAAAGGATTGAGGCAAAGAACAGGCACTGCAGTCAGAGAACAATCATTTGGAAAACGCCTTCACGTTGGAAGGCCTCACTAAGATTTCCTCTTTAGATTTTATGACAGTCTTATTTAGGAAACAGGATCTTCCCATCTTGAAGAACGCTTTACTCAATACTGATGTAATATTTCATCTTGGGTCTCGAAGTTTGTTGGCGGTTAATTCAAATTCGCATATATTGTGCCACAAATTGTTTAGAGCTGGCAGTTTTCCAGCATATGTACATTAGTGAAAAATCCCCCAAAAAACTTTCGATTATAAACTCTATTCAAATAATGGCTTCAATTTAGGAACCCTGCTTTAGACAAAGGACATTATGATTGTAAAATGAAAATTGTCCTCTTGGGGGCAAAAAATTATGCTTGGGTTTAAGAGAGATAAAGTACATTCCGTTACATCTTCTACCATGATTGCATATTTCTTGGGTAAAATAATTTCTGGTTTTATAAAAGTAAAATGATATTAATAAGTATTTCTATTTTTGCAGTGTTGTTCTGCTTTTAGCCTTAGGGATAGTGTTAATTATATCAGATGTTCTGCGTTTTTGTAAACCTAACATTACAAAGAGTTTTCTTATTATCTTACCTATGTAGAATACCCTTGGCTATACCCTTGGCTATAGCAAGATTTGTATTTCTGACCATTGCCATTTTCTTAAAGATGATTCTCTTAGAAGAATAAATTGGTAATTTTAAGCTTTAAAGTGTCAAATATAGTGATACCTACAATCAGGTTTTTTTCTTGCATGTGATAAATAGAAATAATTAGAATGCTTTATCAGATAACTTTTTTGATTTTATAGGTAGTGCCACTTTTTTCTTCATTTCATTCTCTGTTTTAACTCATGTTGTGGCCCTGTATTTTTTTAAATCATATTATTAGGGGCTCATACAAGTCTTATCACAATCTATACATACATCAATTGTGTAAAGCACATGTGTGCATTCATTGCCCTCATCATTCTCAAGACATTTGCTCTCCACTTAAGCCCCCAGCATCAGGTCCTCATTTTCCCACTCCCTCCAGCTTGCCCCTCCCTCATGAGCCCTTGATAATTTATAAATTATTAGTCTGTCATATCTTAACCTGTCCGATGTCTCCCTTCACCCACTTTTCTGTTGTCTGTCCCCCAAGGAGGAGGTCACACGTAGATCCTTGTAATAGGTTCCCTCTTTGCAACCCACTCTCACTCTACCCTCCCAGTATCGCCATTCACACCATTGGTCCTGTAGGGATCATCCGCCCTGGATTCGCTGTGTTTCCAGTTCCTATCTGTACCAGTGTACATCCTCTGGTCTAGCCAGACTTTCAAGGTGGAATTCGGATCATGTTAGTAGGGTGGCAGGGGTGGGGGGAGGGAGGAAGCATTTAGGAACTAGAGAAAAGTTGTATTTTTCATCGTTGCTACATTTCACCTTGACTGGCTCTTCTCCTCTCCTAGACCCCTCAGCAAGGGGATCTCCAGTGGCAGACAGATGGGCTTTGGGTCTCCACTCTGCACTCACCCCCTCATTCACTATGGTAAGATTTTTTTTGTTCTGGTGATGCCTTATACTTGATCCCTTCAACACCTCGTGATCTCACAGGCTGGTGTGCTTCTTCCATGTGGGCTTTGTTGTTTCTGAGCTAGATGGCCGCTTGTTTACCTTCAAGCCTTCAAGACCTCAGACACTCATTAGCTTTCTTCATCACATTTGTTTATGTACCCATTTGTCTTCAGCGATGGTATCATGGAGGTGTGCACCCAATGATATGATTTTTTGTTATTTGATGCCTGCTAACTGATCCCTTCGGCACCTCATGATCGCACAGGCTGGTGTGTTCTTCCATGTGGGCTTTGTTGCTTCTGAGCTAAATTGTCCCTTGTTTACCCTCAAGCTTTTAAGACCCCAGACTCTATATCTTTTAATAACCGGGCACCATCAGCTTTCTTCACCACATTTGCTTATTCACCCGCTTTGTCTTCAGCGGTTGTGTTGGGAAGGTGAGCATCATAGAGTGCCAATTTAATAGAAGAAAATATTTTTGCATTGAGGGAGTATTTGAGTGGAGGACCAATGTCCTTCCACTACCTTAATATTAAACCTATAAATATAGGCACAGAGATCTATTTCCCTATCCTTATATATCTATTTGCATATGTACATGTCTTTATGTAGCCCTATATAAATGCCCTTTGCCTCCCAGCTCTTTCCTCTATTTCCCTTGACTTTCCTCCTGTCCAACTATCATGTTCAGGCTCCACCTGGGTTTCAGCAATTCCTCTTCGTTATATTACCCTTGATCATGCCCTACCAGGCCTCCCACACCTACCTCACCACCAATTTGGATCACTTGTTGTTCCCCTTTCCCTGGGTTTGTTACCATCACTTCATTTCCCCTCACCTCCCCCTATCCCATGTCCCCCCAGAACTGTTGGTCCCATTGTTTTCTCCTCCAGATTGTTCATCCAGCCTACATGTAATCTTTCATCAGTTTCAAATTGAACAATTAAATTTCAAGTTTTCTATCAGGGAATTTTGATGAATAACAGTTAAGTTATAATTCATGAGTGACAATGGAAAACTTAAGTTTTAGAAAAATCTCCTGTATATTGTAGCAATTGGGTAAAAATAGGCAAATTACATGAAAATGAAATTTTAACTAGAAGGACAACTTGAAAACGTTGTAAAAGTGGATGATTTTTTTAATGTTTAAAAAGGAATTTTATAAATGCAGTGTCCAGGAATGTCTTCACTGCTGTTTAATCTCATGTTCCCACCTCTGATAGAAATTTGGATTTTTTAAAAATTGGCCAACAGCTCTAACTTAAAATGTAACTTAGATACTGAATAAATAACTTAGATATTTTTTATAAAGAGGTCCTGGGCTTTAGTTTTGGGTACAATGCATGCATGTTATAACCTTTTTCAAAGGGGAACAGATTTTGATTCCAGCTAATAGGCAGTTTCAGAGAAGTATAGGGCAGTGCTCCTCAACCTTGAAACTCTGAAGACACCTGAGAATGGCTGTGGAGAGTTTGAACAACAGTTGGTTTTATTATTATAGGTTACTAGTCACTACTTGGTTCCAGAAAAATGATTCACTTGCTTTGTTTGAATCCTGGCCCCTGTAGTTCTACAGCCCAGTTTAAAAAAAACTAGCTGAAGATATATTAACATGTGTAGGTTTCTACATTAAAGATGTTCAGTGGAAGGAGCTTATAAACATGGCTTTCTCTAAGAGCCACATTTTAGAGTCAAAGTACTTAAGTAAAGGAACTATATTCAGTGCAATTCTCTGTTGTTGATGAAAGGTGTGGTTTCATTGGTACCATTACCTATAAAACGTCTGATTTCACGAGTTTGGAGTGGGAGAGGGACAAAGATGTTGTAGTCGGTTTCTGCGAAGATTATAGCTTTGAAAAGCTTATGAGGCAGTTTTACTGTGTGCTAGATGCCTCGGGGTGGCTGTGAATCTGAAATGGCTTGGCAATGGGTTTGCTTTTTTGATATAGTGTAAAGTCTCTTTTCCTCTAGTTTCTTTATATGTATATATATAATCAGTCTAACCATATGCCAAGTTTGTATTTGCTTGACATGATAACTTTCATTCCCTCAACATTTATGGGGCTTTTTAATACTTAGGAGAGCCACACAATTTTAAAATACTTGTGAGGTTTTTTGGTCGTTTTAAAAATCATTTTTATTAGGGGACCATACAACTCTTATCACAATCCATAAATACATCAATTGTTTAAAGCACATCTGTACCTTCCTTGTCCTCATCATTCTCAAAACATTTGCTCTCCACTTAAGCCCTTGGCATCAGGTCCTCATTTTCCCCTCCCTCCCCACTCCCTCTTCCCTCAGGAGCTCTTGATAATTTATAAACTATGATTTTTGTCGTATCTTGTCCTGCCCGATGTCTCCCTTCACCCACTTTTCTGTTGTGCATCCCCCAGGGAGGAGGTCGCATGTAGATCCTTGTAATCGGTTCCCTCTTTCCAACCCACTCTCCCTCTACCCTCCAAGTATCACCACTCTCACCACTGGTCCTGTAGAGATCATCCACCCTGGATTCCCTGTGTTTCCACTTCCTATCTGTACCACTGTACATCATCTGGTCTAGCCAGACTTTCAAGGTAGAATTCAGATCATGATAATGGGGCCGGTGAAGAAGCATTTAGGAACTAGAGGAAAGTTGTATTTTTCATTGGTGCTACATCGCACCTTGACTGGCTCTTCTCCTCCCCTAGACCCTCTGCAAGGGGATCTCCAGTGGCCGACAAATGGGCTTTGGGTCTCCACTCTGCACTACCACCCCCCCCCACATTCATGGGGTTGCGGTGATCTGTAAAATAAGTTTATAAAATAGAAAGTATTCTGAGCTTTTAAATTATTTTTAAAGTACATCTTCACTCACTATAACCAGTACTATTGTTAACATAATCATATTTACTAATATCTAGAAAGGTTAAGCAGTTACCTACCTATTTTAGAAGGCTGTATCTGAAGTTAGGAGACCTATTTATAATCATTTACCCTTGCGAGGCTGTTTGGGGGAAAGAAACTACTTTCAGATGACCGGTAACACATACTTAGTTAAAAAAAAAAAATTTTTTAAAATTGGACTGTCAAAATGGGACCCGGTATGGTATTACAATGATGTTAGATATGCAAGAGCAATTTTTACTTTGATTTTTTAAATCATTAGGGAACCTGGAAATAAGCTTGCTGGTTATAAGCTCACAACCCGATGCTGAAGTAAATTTGAATTAATTGCCCCGCATCTATTCCTTTCTTCCTCCTGAAGTAACAGAGAAAGGGGCAAAGAGCACTTTTCTCTTATCTGCTTCCAAGTTACAGGAATTGTGGTTCTGTGGAGCGAGGCCAGCTTTCATGTTTGCGACGCCTCAGGATCTACTCTGATATACTTCTTGTCTAGAATGTACATTGACGGATCCATTTTGCATCTCTGGAAACATCTAAAGGTGCTGCGTGGCCAGATGTTCAGTTTGAGAAGCAGAAAGTGGAGAAGTTTCTATCCTGCAGGATTTCTCTTGGACTTGAGTCCATGAGCTGCCTCTCAGCCATGCCTCTTCAAACAGCAGTCGGGGAGAGTGGTCTCTGAATACACTCAGCACACATTTGAAATCATGGGGCCAATGAGGCAGAATGAAAGACGCATATATGTGCGGGAGCTTCAAAAGGTTGTGAAAAAGAGGAATTAAAAAAACGCTGTTAATGATGTTTTTGAAGCCCCCTGGTGCAATAATGATGCTAAAGTTAATTAAAAGATAATGGATAATGGGCAAAAAATTATTCTTGTGTTTTGTTGGTTTCTAACTTCAGATGCAGCTAATTGGTGAAGTTTCTATGACTACATGCAATACCCAGTACAACATTTTCTCTACGTGAACAAGAGGTAGAATGTGAGCACTTTGTAACAATGAAAAGAAGGCTCTATGTCATCAGCAGAGGCATAGACGTGATTAACCTGCGGGTCATACTAGAGCATGCATGATATGTTCCGATGAACACTTCCTTGAAGTAAAAACATTGTCATAGATATGGTGGAAGTCTGTCTTGAGGGGAAGGAGAACATTTTCCCTATTAAAACTTAAGTGTCTAAATATGACTATTTAAAAAGAATATGAGAGATGTTGGCCAAGCTTATATTTAATACTTCAGTTTAGCTTTGCATGTGGCCAACCTAAAGCCAAGTATGAAAAATGGTTTTAGAAAACCAGTGCTCCTTGCAGCAATATAATAATCAAAAATGTTTTACAATACTTCACTCTGTCCCACCATCACCCAAGCATGCAGCCGGTCATGTGTAAAACGTCAGCCTTGAAGGGGGAAGGAGCATGGCTGGGCAGCTACAAACTTCATAACCGCTTCTCAGAAGCAGCTGGGAGAGTGAATGGCAGCCCAATGTCTTTATCGTTCTGTAATATAAAGCCTCTTCCCTTGGGGACTCGGGCTGATCCTCTCTGCTCATGTAAAAGATATTTTAAAATGGAGACCTTAAAATTAAAACCTCAAATCCTCCCATAGGTTAAGATATTTATAGCATAACAAATATGGCAAACAGTTGCCAATATATATATATATATATATATATATATATATATATATATATATATATATATATATATATTACAATCAATGAGCTAATAGGCATCTCTGCCAGAAGTATTCTAGCACCTGTTCGAACATTTACAACTCCTCCTGCCACGCAGGATTCAAGAAGAGCTTAATCTTTATGCACACTCTACTTATGCTACAAATTACACCTCTTCTTGAATGCCTGTTGGGTAGTTCCTGTTTAGCCTCCTTGATAGCAAAGCAAAATATTACTTTGTAATGAGGAGAGAGGCACAATGGTTGATCTGATATTAACTGCTATTAGGATGTGAGTGTTATCACTTTGGGGTGGGTGTGTGTGTTAATTCAGCAAGTGTCTTCTAGTGGTCTTGTATTATGATTGCTTATTTTAATACAAATTCTTATAAGGTCATATTCTGCTGTAGTGTATTTCTTAGGCAATTAAAATGTTTACTTGCTAGAATGTTGAAATCTTAAAAAAGAATATCAAGAAAATATTTTCTTACAAAAATAAACAAGTGTTTATAGTTACACGAGATGTGAGAAGGAAGAAGGAGGTGGGAGGAAAGGTAGTGGTGTTAACAAACCCATGACAAGGGAACAACAAGTGATCCAAATCATTGGTGAAGAGGGTGTGGGAGACCAGGTAGGGCATGATCAAGAGTAATGTAACCAAGAGGAATTGCTGAAACCCTGGTGGGCACTGAGCATGACAGTGGGACAGGAGGAGAGGCAAAGGAAAAAGAAGAAAGAGCTAGGAGGCAAAGGGCATTTATAGAAGTCTAGATATAGACATGTACATATGCAAATATATTTATATATGAGGATGGGGAAATAGATCTATGTGCCTATAGTTATAGATTTAGTACTAAGGTAGCAGAAGGACATTGGGCCTCCACTCAAGTAGTCCCTCAATGCAAGAACACTTTCTTCTATTAAATTGGCATTCTATGATGCTCACCTTCCCTATATAACCACTGAAGACAAAGCGGGTGAATAAGCAAATGTGGTGAAGAAAGCTGAAGGGGCCAGGTTATCAAAAGAATTAATGATTGGGGTCTTAAAGGATTGAAGTTAAAGAAGTGGCCATCTAGTTCAGAAGCAACAAAGCCCACAGGGAAGAAGCACACCAGCCTGTGTGACCACAAGCTGTCGAAGGGACCAGATATCAAACATCAAAGAAAAATCATATCATTGTAAATGTGGGTAAGTGCAGAGTGGAGACTCAAAGTCCATTGGTAGGCAACCAGACACCCCCTAACTGAAGGGTTGTGGGGAGGATATGAGCCAGTCAGGGTGCAGGGTAGCGTTGATGAAACACATAGCTTTCCTCTAGTTCTTGAATGCTTCCTTCCCCAGCACCCCCCCATACACACACTATCATGATCCCAATTATACCTTACAAATTTGGCTAGACCAGAGGATGTGCATTGGTGCAGATAGCAATTGGAAACAGAGAATCCAGGACACATGACTTCTTTAGGACCAGTGGTGATAGTGGCAATGCCGGGAGGGCGGAGGGAATGTGGGGTAGAAAGGTGGAACCGATTACAAGAATCTACGTATAGCATCCTCCCTGAGGGATGGACAGCAGAGAAGGGGGGCGGAGATGTCAGACAGTGTAACATATGACAAAATAATAATAATTTATGAATTATGAAGTTTTCATTAGGTAGGGGGGAGTGGGGAGGGAGGAGGAAAATGAGCAGCAGATATTCAGGGCTCAAGTAGAAGGCAAATGTTTTGAGAATGATGATGAGAACAAATGTACATATTTACTTGACACAATGGATGGATAATAATCGTACAAGCCGCCAATAAAATTATTTTAAAGAAAGAAAGAAAGAATGGGCATTAGATAATACTCTAGGGATAAGTAAACAAAGAACCCATTGTGTTAG
Source organism: Tenrec ecaudatus (assembly GCF_050624435.1). NCBI lineage: Eukaryota > Metazoa > Chordata > Mammalia > Afrosoricida > Tenrecidae > Tenrec > Tenrec ecaudatus. The sequence continues at coordinate 155,761,150 of NC_134535.1, read as the reverse complement.
TCTGGGTACTTTAAATAACAAATCCACAGAAACTCATGCTTGAGAGTTTTATATAAAGGTGAAGTGAACTTCAAGAAAGCATACAACCCAGTGCTGCCCATGCCCACAAGTCCAACATTAACCCATATGTCCTACAAAAATCTACAAAATTTTCCTCCATCTCACAAAACACACACCGTGACACCAAATGTAGGAGAAAAGCCTAATCAGTGAATGTGTAAGCATCTCAGTGCTGGCAGGGGTCTCCACACAATTACTCCAGCATCCAGGGCTGCATTGTGGCAGGTTCATGCATATTCTCCTTGGGGATGTCTTGCAGGAAATGAGCCTTGCCAGCTGAAGCACGGAACTGGCTAAGGCAGCTGCCTGGTCTGACCACCACAAAGCAAAAGACCCAAGAGCTAGAAAGGCGAGGCTCATGGAGCCATTTATCCCTCTACCCTTCAATTAGCCCCACATGTGCTTATTGGCCAGGTTGGCAAAGTTAACTACCTAACTCATAAACATTATAAACATATCTATCTGCACCAAATTTGTCAACCAAATTCTCACAGAGATGAAAAAGGAATCACCAGATCAATAATTACAGCAGGTGACTCTATTCCAAAACAAATTAATAATTTGGAGGGCATGGACAAATACCCAGAAATCCACTCTCTCCCTGAATTAATGCATATGGACATTATTCACTTGAAAAGGTCCCATAGCAAAAGAAGAAATAAACAAGGTCATCAAGAATTCCATATTAAATACAGACCCTAAATAGATTGACTTCACAAGAGAATTCTATCAAGTGTTCAGAGAAGAGCTGACACTAGACCTACACAAACTCTTCCAGAACACAGAAAGGGACAGCAAACTCCCTAACTCAGTCTCTGAAGCCAGCATAATTCTGATACCAAAATCGGGCAAAGACCCTACAAGAATAGAGAACTACATACCAATATCTCTCATGAACATTGATGCTAAAATTCTCAAAAAATCTTGGCTTATAGGACCCCACAATATATACAAACAATGATAACACAAGATCAAGTGGCATTCACACCAGTGGCGCAAGGATGGTTCAACATTCAAAAAACAATTAACGCAATCCACCACATCAACATCAAGGGCAAGAACCATATGATAAGATCAATTGTTTCAGAAAAAGCACTTGAAATGCAACACTCATTCCTAATAAAATTTAAAGATGATTAGAAGGGGAAATCCTCAATGCAACAGCACACGCACATATACCACACACACAAAATTAGCGATTATTACACTAAACGGAGTAAAGCTGACTACATTTCCACTGAACAACGGAACTCGACAAGAATGCCCTTATCTCCACTTCTCTTCAGAATTTTGCTGAAAGTCCTAGCCAATTCCATAAGACAACAGCAAGATATCAAAAGTGTACAATTGGGTAAAGAACAAGTGAAACTTTCTCTATTTGTGGATGATATGATTTTATACGTTGAGAATCCTAAGGGGTCCACAATAGGATTGCTGGAATCAATAGAGGAGTTGAGTAGAGTAGCAGGATACAAGATTAACAAGCAGAATGGGATTCCTGTATGCCAACGAGGAGAAATATAGAAAAAATATATTAAGGGATTAGTATCTTTCACAATTGCCATGCAAAAGCTGAAGTAGCTAGGAACAAACCCAACAACAACAATAACAATAAAAAGACCCTGTTATAGTCAGGGTTGACTAGAGAAACAAATCCATAGACAATGTGTAAGAGAAAAGTTTATATCAAAGAGTGGTTGTACATTAAGAAAACATACCAACCCAGTCTAGATCAAGTCCATAGGTACAATAGCCCATATGTCTGATACTAATCTATAAATCTCTCTTTAGACTAACACAAAACATGCAATGATGGTGGGTGCAGGAAGATTAGAGGCCAGTGGGTGGATAGTCGTGTGGATCCAATGGCAGATGTCTCATAGTGGTTCCTCCAGCTCCGGGGCTCTGGCATAGCTCCATGTGTCTTGTCCACAAGAAGACAAAGCAGAGAGTGTGTGTGTTCCAGCTACAGTGAGCTATTTATCTCATGGTGCCTCCAAATGAGGTCATCATGCTGTGACCTGATTGACAGGCTAAACTCCTTCCCTTCACTCTTAATAGTCTCAGGTTGATAACAGATTATGTAGCCAACACAGGCCCATATGAAGAAAACTACAGAACATTATTAAAAGAAAACAAAAGGGATTTACACAAATGGAAGCAAAATCCATATTTGGGATCAGAAGACTCAATATCTTGAAAATGTCAATATTACTTATAGTATTCTACAAATTCAGTGCAATCCTGATCCAAATTACAGCATCATTCCTCAAAGGAATGGAAAAACAGATTTCAAACTTCATATTGAAAGGGAAGAAATCCAGGATATGCAAAGAACTGAAGAATAAGAACCAAGTACATGGTCGTGCACTACCAGACCTCAAAACTACTATACAGCCACAGCTGTCAAAACAGCCTGGTACTGGTACAATGATAGATACTCAGACCAATTGATCAGGATGGACAACCCAGAAATAAAAACATCTGCATGCAGAAAATTGATTTTTGGCCCAGGTCCAAAATTAAATGTGAAGCAGATGCCCTCTTCAATAAATGGTGTTGCAAAAACTAGATGCTCACGTGCAGAAGAATGAAATGAGATCTCGATCTCCCTTCATGCACAATTACAAACTCAAGGTGGATTAAAGACTAAAATGTGAAACTCAAAGTTATCAGGATCTTCGATGAGAAAATTGGGACAAAGCTAGGAGGCCTAGTGCAGGGACAACATCGGCTAGCAGAATTCACAGACAAAACACACTCCGTGGAAGACAAAAGAGACGAATAGGACCTATTTATAAAACAAACAAACCTGTGTAATCCAATGACGTCATTAAAAGAGTAAAACAAGAGCCCACAGACTAAGATATTAATATTGATATAACAGACAAAGGACTAATTAGTAAAGTCTACAGAATGTGACAAGCTTACAACAAGAAATAAACTGATATCCTTCTGAGAAAGTGGGTAAAAGATCTGAACAGAAGACCCACAGAGGATGACACTTAAATGACTTAATAACACATAAGGATATGATCCATGTCCTCACACATCTGAGAAATTCAAGTGGAAACAATGAGATACTACGTATATCCCATGACTGTAGCCCAATTTTTTAAATGAAAAACAAGAAGTGTATTGGTAGATTTTTAAATATGGACTTCCACTATGGTAGGGGATTTGGCAATACCTAAAACTGATGGAACTTGAACTACCCTGTGACCAGCAATACAAAATAAATAAGAAACACATCCCGAACAGATGTTTGCTCCCTGTGTTCAACCCAGCACCGCTCACAAGAGCAAGCTGGAAACAGTCTAAATTCCTATCAATAGAAGAATGGATAAAAACTGGTACATCCACACAATAGAATAATATACCCCCTTACAAAACAGTGATAAAACCATGAAACACTCCAGGACTTGGAGGGATCTGGAAGACATTATGCTGAGTGAAGTTAGGAAAGTTAAAATACTGTATGAGGTCAAATACTGTATGAGTCCACTATGGTAGGCACAAGCTCATGCTTTTAGGGCATCCAGTCTTTTGGCTGGGAACCAGTCAGCCTGTTACAGACCCAGACTGATGCCAATGAACCACACACATCACCCGTTCCAGGTAAGTATATGGTAGGTCAATTGACCAGAAGGCATCTCAGGATATCAGGGTTCAAATGGTCAGGGGGAAAAGGAAGGGGAAAATGCTGTATACTGAGTGGATCTGGGGTGAGGTTACCCAGAGAAGGAGGCAGCCCTGTCAGAAAGATGAGGCTTACTGATAAGAGGGATAGCACAGGAGAGGGGAGAGAGAATGGTCAATCTGGGCAAATATAGGTGCATATCTGTGGAGGAGAGGGGAGGGAGGGCTGACTGCCAGGTGGGAGGAGGACAGACTGAGGATGCTCTTGGCATCATTAGCTAGGGAGGGTTTTAGTGACATAGACAGCAAGGGCAGAATTGACCTAGGGCATATGGGGATAGCCTGGAACCCAGGCAGGGTGTTACAGAGCACTGAGACATAGAAAGCTGGATCTTTGGGGTGTAAGTCATGCTCCAGAGAGTGCCTCAGTGAGACCCCAAATACTAACTCCACTGGGTGAACTGGACTCTACCACCCTTGTTACTTTAGGACTGAAACAGAAAATGCACAGTGTCTGAGGAAGAAGACAGTGACGCTGTATTATTTGTTTCTTATTTTTCATTATATGAAACCCAGGAATGTTGAATCTACAGGGAAAGAAAACAGAACAATGGTTTGGAAGAAGGGGAATCTAGAGGAGTAGGGAAGTATGAGGGAGATGATGGCAAGAAGTCCAGGAAGGAAACATATTTTGGAAAAAGTGTGTTATTCTGGAAGACTTATACAATTATGTATAAACTATGGAATGATATGTCATATATACTGGCTTCCAAGTTCCAGCAAAAAACATAGATCCAGGAATACATTTTGGGCTCACACTTAATCCTAGCCCCAACTTAAAACGGTCGGTCCTTACATCATTGTTCTGCTCTATACTCACCTTCATGAAATTATCATTGATGATAAGGGTGGTGTGTTAGTCTGGGTAATTTAGAGAAACAAATTCAGAGAAATTCATGTATAAGAGAGCGTTTTATATACAGGTTAAGTGCGCATCAAGAAAACATCCCAACCCGGGTTGGAAAGGGGAAACTGATTACAAGGATCCACATGTGACCTCCTCCCTGGGAGAGGGATGGCAGAGAAGGGGGGGAAGGGAGACTCTGGATAGGGCAAGATATGACAAAATAATGATGTATAAATTACCAAGGGCACATGAGGGAGGGGGGAGCGGGGAGGGAGGGGAAAAAAAGAGGACCTGATGCAAAGGGCTTAAGTGGAGAGCAAATGTTTTGAAAATGATGGGGGCAGGGAATGTATGGATGTGCTTTATACAATTGATGTGTGTATATGTATAGATTGTGATAAGAGTTGTATGAGTTCCCAATAAAATGTAAAAAAAGAAAAGAGGAGGGAAAAAAAAAGAAAACGATTAGGGCAAAGAATGTACAGATGTGCTTTTAATTGATGTATGTAAATGTATGGACTGTGAAAAGAGTTGTATGAGCCCCTAATAAATTGTTTTTTTAAAAAAGAGCTGTCAACATACAGAATCCAGGACAGATAACCCCCTTCAGTAACAACAATGGGAGTATTGATACCTTGAGAGTAGGGGGAAGTAGGAGGGAGAAGGGAGAAAGGGGGAACCAATCAAACCAATCACAATGATCAACATGTTAACAACACCACTACTCCTCACCCAGGTCGATGAACAACAGAAAGGTGGGCAAAGGGAGACGGGAGACAGTGTAATATATGTAATTTATAAATTATAATTTATCAAGGTTTCATGAGGCTGGGAGTGTAGGGAGGGAGGGAGGGGAAAAAAGAGGAGCCGAGAGCAAGGGCTCAAGTAGAAATAAAGTGTTTTGAAAATAATGATGGCAGCATATGTAGAAATGTGTGTGGTACAATTGATGTGTGGACTGATATAAGAGCTGTAAGAGCCCCCAATAAAATCATTTATTTTAAAAAGTAGTGAAACTTAAAATAAAAAAAAAGAAAACATCCCAACCCAGTGCTTCCCAAGCCCACAAGTCCAACATTAACCCATATGTCTGACACCAATCCACAAACTCCTTCTCCATCTCACAAAACACACACTATGACACTAACTGCAGGAGGCAAGCTGAATCAGTGAACCTGTAAGTATCTCAGCACTGACAGGGGTCTCCACGCGGCTGCTCCAGCACCGAGAATTGCATCAGGGTAGGTCCATGTGGCTTCTCCTCGGGGATGTCTTGCAGGAAGTCAGCCTTGCAAGCTAAAGCAGGGAACTGGCTAAGGCAGCTGCACCCTGGTCCAACCATCAGAAAGTAAGAGACCCAAGAACTACAAAGGCGAGGCTCACTAAGCCATTTATCCCGCTGCCCTTCAATTAACCACACGTGCTTAACTACCTCAGGTAGTATAACAAAGTGTGGCGACGAAAGCTGGCTATCAATTGGAATAATGGCTGCGTTCTTGATGGTTTTTATTCATACAAGCAGCCGTCTAAGTCCATATGGAAGAAGCACACCTGCTTGTGTGATCCAATGATGACAATTATAAAGTTTGGATATGGTGAGGAGAAAAGCACCAGGGCAATATTATAAGCACCCAATTTATGGACGACTGTGGGGTATTGTGGGAGCCCCAAACCCATCTGCAGAGTATCTAGTCAGACTGAGCCACTGGCAGATCCACTCTAGCCACAGGCAAGAGTCTCGAATAGCCTTTCTATCAGGCAAAGACCATTATCATCTTGATTACGCTGGATCAAACTCAGCACTTGGTCAGTTGACCACCCTATAGACTTGACCTGAATCTGTTCTGGGTATGGTGCAAGTATCTGCTACTGGTTCCATGATAGAGATTTCTTCCCCAGCTTTTTGAATGTTTTGGGGTGTTATTTTCTTCTTATACATTATTAGTATTGTTATCCATCTACTATTTTTTAACCTTAACACCTTTAATGATTTTGTTTGTTATTGTTTTCTCTTGGGTCTCCCAGCTGTGAAGCACAGGAGGAGTTGATGCATAATGAGAGTAATTGATACAAGGGTACATAGGAAAAACAAGAATGGGGTGGGGAGGTGGGTGACAGAGAAGGAAAGGAGATTTCGAGAGTAAATAATGAAGGTGGTATGGGGGAGAGAACATTAGAATGGATTGTGATTGTACAACTCATTTTAAATGCCATTTAACCACAGAGTGGGTGATCTGAGAGGATGTGTTGATGATTGTATAGTTCTCCTTGTTGTGACTGAATGATTGAATTGTATGATTTGTAAATTATGTGCCAATAAAACTGCTAAAATAATTTAAATATTTTAAAAATAAGGAAAAATGGCAACAAAATATATAAAAGCAGGGAAAAATATAACAGCAGGGGGAAAGTCTTATCTGAATGTTATTTTGATGAGATTTCCAAATTTATTTGTAGTATAAAATGTGCTATTGATTTTGTATGTTGATATCATATTCAAGCATCTGATTGATTCTTTCTTCCGTTTTTTAATTTTTGTATAGATGTCTTCATTGAATTTTAAAAATAAAGTCCTTATTTTATTAGCAAAGAAAAATACTCTTGTCTAGGACCTTCTGCTTTTTTTGCTATCACTTCACTTTACCAACCATGAAGTCCTTTTCCAGGGACTAGTCTCTCCTGATAACATGGCCAAAGAAAGTGAGACAACGCCTCACCATCCTAGTCTCTAAAGAGTATCCTGATTACACTTCCTCTTACATGGGCATGTTTTTTCTTTTGGCGGTCCATGGTCCTTTCAATATTTTGCCAACACCATAGTTCAAATGCATCAATTTTTCTTCAGTCTTCCTTATTTAATTCCCAACTTTCACTGCAGAGGAGGAGATTTAAATTACCAACTGTTGGATCAAGGGTCCCTTAGTTCTCAAAGTAACATCCTTGCTTCCTCTACTATGAAGTCTTGTGCAGCAGATCTACCTAATGCGATCTGATGTCTTGACTGCTGTTTCCATGACCATTGAATGTGGATCCAAACAGGCTACAATTTAATTTTTTTTCTTCATTGATCATGATGTTACCTATTGTTTTAGTTTTGAGGATTTAGGTCTTTACGTTGATTCGTGAGTCATATGGAAGGCTATAATCCTTGATTTTCAATAGCAAGTGCCTCAAGTCCTCCTCACTTTCAGCAAGAAAACTGTGTAATGTACATATCACAAGGAGTTAATAAGCCTTCTGCCAATCTTGATGCTGTGTTCTTCATATAATCCAGCTTCTTTTATTATTTGCTCAGCATACAGATTGAATTACTATGGTAAGAGTATATGACCCTTACACACATCTTTTGTGGCTTTAATCATGCAGTATTGCTTTATTTTGTTTGGACAATTGCCTCTTGTTCCATATACAGGCTCCAAATGAACACAATGCAGTGCTCTGGAATTCCCATTCTTCTCAAAGCTATCCACACAGTCAGATTGCCTTTGTGTAGTCAATGAAACAGAAGGTTACATATTTCTAGTATTCTAATATTTAAGCCAAGATCCATCTGACATCAGCAATGATACTCCTTGTCCCTTGTTTGGAATCCGGCCTGAACTTCTGTATATCCCTGTCAGTATGCTCCTGCAACTGTAGTTAGACAACCTTCAGCAAAATTTAACTTGTCTGTGATATCAATTATATTTTGCTATAATTTGAGCATTCTGTTGTGTAATCTTTCTTGGGAATTGGTACAAATATAAATCTCTTCCAATCAGTAGGTAAAGTAGCTGTCATCCAACTTTCTTGGCATTAACAAGGGAGTAATTTCAATGTTTCATCAGCTTTTTGAGACATTTCCGATGTTATTCCATCAGTTCCTGGAGCCGTGATTTTTGCTATTGTTTTCAGTGCAGCTTGTACATCTTTCTTTTGTACCATTGGTTCATAGTCATATGCTACCTCTTGAAATGGTTGAATTTCAACAAATTATTTTTGGTGCATTGACTCTGTGTATTTTTTCTGCCTTCTATGGAGAGTCCTGCATCATTCAATATTTTACCCATAGAAGATTTCAGTATTTCAACTCGGGCTTGGATTTTCTCTTGAGTTTTTTCATTTTAAGGTATGCTGAGCATGTTCTTTCTCTTTGGTTTTCCAACGCCAGGTCCACTTGCCTTGGTTACTCTGAGGTGGAGAGCAAGTTTCAGAAGCTCTTCTGGCATCCACACCAGTCTTTTCTTTCAGTCCTGTCTTAATGACCTTGAGATTTCCTCCTGAATAATGTTCTTGGTGTCATCCTACACCTCATCAGATCTTCTCTCATCAGTGTTTAATGCAGCAAATCTGTTCTTGATACACTCTCACATTTCAGGTTTTATTAGGCTCTTGTGAACTTGTCTTAATTATCTTCAACCTCAACCATTAAAAATGAGTAATCGATGGTCTGTTAGTGTTAGGTTCTGGTCTGCTTTTAGCTGCTGATATTGAGTTTCTTCATCATCTCTCTCCATAGATGTAGTCAAGTTCATTTCTGTGTATTTCATCTTGAGAAATCAACTATAATGACGTGGATGGAGTAAAGCTTTTGAGACCTTCACTTGCTAATGAGGCACAACTCAAAATGATAAGAAAGAACTACAAACATCAATTAATAATTGGAGCTTGGAAAATAAAAATATGAATCAACCACTAAAGCTACTGAGGAAGAAATTGAAGAACACTGCCAACTTCTTCAGTCTGGAAAAGGCAATCAAGGTACATTGATAATTATTGAGAATTGGTATGTGAAAGTTGGGGAAAAAAGAGGAATGTACAGTAATTTGAAAATATGACCTTAGTGATAGAACTTGAACTAGAGAACACATGAGGTAGCTTAATGTCATGATCTGAAACAAGGCCAGGGGCAGACTGTGAAATATTTTCTTCTAAGTTCTAGATTTTTTTTTACATTGGCTACACAGAACTCGGAGACAATATTCATGATTATAGGACTTATCACAGAAGTTAATAGGTTACAGTACAGATGGAAATGCTCTGCAGAGAGGTGTTCAGTCACAGGGTGCTACAAATTTCTTCTAGGGCAGCAACCAAATGCACAAGTGCCAGCCAAGGCTCTGTAAATCTCAACTCAAAGGCACTCAGTAAAACCACTGTGCACCAGTGAACCCAGCCCCTGAGAGTAAATGTTCAAAGGCTTGCACCTCTGGTGAGCCTCAACTTGATTGAAGTCAGCTGTAGCTCTATGAGTCAGCAAGCCTAGCTCCTGAAATTAGGTGCCCAGAGGCACCCCACCACATGTCACCCTCCTGCACTAAGGCACTGAGTTTTCTTTGGTCTGTGAGCTGGGAAGTTCACTGCTCTTTCTCATGTTCTAAATAATGGCTCACCCCCTTCGGAGATGGCTACTTTCATATGCAGCAGTATGGTAATCACAATGAATTCTATTAACCAGCACTCACAACTGAATGCTATCAGTAATGTCCCCCACCTTACCCACATCCATGCAGGAAAGTCACTTTTTGGGAGTTATAGAGATATGCCTCAAAATGAGAAGTAATGTCTGAAAACATCTGTTAATAGTTGAAATGCAGAGTGTACAAAATATGAACCTAGAAAATATTAAGTAATCAAAAATGAAATAGAATGCATAAAGATGGATAAGTCTAGCACACTGTATTAGTGAGCTGGATAGACTGGTATTGGCCACTTAGAATCAGACTGTCATATAGGTTTCTTGAGTTAGGAATGACAAATTCAAGAAAACTGCCTTGCATCCATCATCAAACAGACCATTTCAAGGACTCTCTTGAAATATAATGCTGTCTTTAATAGGATAATATCTAGATGCCTGTAAGGAAGAAAAGTTAATATAACTATTTTTCAAATGGATGCTCCAACTTTAATGCCATAAAATCAATTCTGACGTAGCAATCATATATTGATGAAGACAATGAAGAACCTGCCAGCGTCTTCAGGCTGCAATGGGCCAAACATGCAATCAATATGCATTAATAATTATTGGCAATTCAAATGGAAACATTTGAAACAAAGAGGAAGGAACAGTAGTTGGAAAAACTACAACTATACTCTTGGGTCCCCGTAGATGGAATACAAAGAAATAAAATTGACCAAATCCGTGGGAAGAAACAACAGAGAAGCTCAATATCAGCAAGTAAAGTTAGGCTAAGGGCTGACTGTAAAATGGTCAAGTACTCTGAGTAGTTGAAATATCTATATATGATTCTTAAAGTATTATCCATTTTTCATTATTGAATATTTCTATTGGTATTTTAAGCTATTTTATTAGTTGCATACATGTTTGGATTTGTGAAGTAAATAATTTCATTTCATCTAAACCAAAGTATCCCTTGCCCTTGAATTTTGATAAATAACCCTTTGGGAACCTTCAGTTTGGACTTGCAGATCACACCTGAGGATTCATGTTGCCATGTGGGAGTTGGTCAGATAAAGCTAGATTCACTTTGGAGGCTGATAGATACCCTTAGTAGCCTTGATTTATCCAATCAGGCAGGACTACTCAATAAGAGGCCAGAACACAGTGAGTCAAAGGCCTTCCTTGTTGGTAAAATACTTCCATGTATCTTCATAGAATCACATCCTTTGGGACATGGAAGCTTCACGTCAGTTGGGCATCAGTTCCTTCTGATGCTCCTAGTATTTATGCTTTTGCTATCATTTATAACTGTAAGAATAATTCTCTCTGTGAATGAACTCTGCAAGTCCTTTCAGCAAATTATCAAACCCAAAGAAGAAAGGGAAGTCAGCAGGTGGAAGAAAGGATGTCATGTAGGCTCCTAAACTTGAACTGTATACTTGGGATCTAAAGAATGATGTCCTTTTAACTTGTCAGCGGTCCTAACTTTAGGTGGTAAGGGTCAGAGAGAGATTATGCCGCATGGTGTGGCTGATCTCAAAAGGGATTCGGAAGTGGAAATGTAGGGATTGGATCAATGTCTACATTTGGGGAGTGCATCCAGCTTTATTTATTATGAGGCTATTTTAGGAAGAATTGACGTATCCTTGTTATAAACTGACATATTTATAATTAAGTAATGACCCTTTTTATTTCTAGTAACAGTCTTTGCTCTGAAATTTACTTTGACTAATAGTGCACTAACAAATCTACTTTTTTTGTTGTTGTTGTTGTTAGCGAACAGCTACAACTTTTTCTCAGTTTTACTTTTGGATTTTCGGTGTAGTTTTTTAAGCAGCCCTTGTGACACTGTGTGTTAGCCATTTGGCTGCTAATTACAGTCTGTGGTTTAAATCCACTGACCATTCCATGGGAGCAAGTGAAGGCTGCCTGCTCTCATGAATATGTATAGTCTCAGAAACTATTATAAGTGCAAATTAATTAATGGCAGTGGGTAGCTATGTATTTTTATTTGAAATGGAATTCTTATACAAAGTGTATAGATAGAGATTAATTTATTCTCACAATTTTTCCTTAAAATTGGATTTTTCAGTATATTTATATTTAACTTCGCCACTGATATGCTTATTTTAAAATCTATCATTATGTTATCTGTTGGTCTTGCTTCTTCTTGGTTACAGTTTTATTTTTTCTCTTTTACTAATTTTTATTAAATATTTGATTTTATTATTTTCTTTTCATTCCTTTTCAGACTTATTAGCTAAAGAACTCTATGTTTTGCTTTTGGTTTGTTTATTATAGTGGTTTTATTGAGCTATAATTCATACACATATATTTTCTTAGTTCAACCATATTGCGTTGTATAATCATCACTATCAGTTTAGAACATTTTCTTCCTTCTTGTGTTCATTATTAGCTCTTTATTTCCCTTCTATTTTTAATGGTTGTTTTCTAGTTAAGAAAAATTGTAAACTTGTGTCAGTACATCTTCCAGTAATAAACTTCTTGATAAATATAACCTTGCCACCCTAGGATTCTATTTATTCCCTCGTGGGCTTTTGAACTTATTGCTACACATTGTATATCTAATTACGCTATAAACATTGCACTGATTTTTATTTGTTTTAAATTCCAAACACTTGAAAAATGATTTTCACTATATTTTGATAATTACATGTTTACTATTTCCAGCCCTTTACACTTCTTTGTACTTACAGATTATTATTTATATCATTAAAATCATCTTTTAGTTATGAATTGGGTGGACACTGGCAGAGCGAGTCCATTTTCCACTTAACCATTCAGCAAGTGGTACGGTAGCAGCGCATCAACCAGTTCTTTTGTTATCATATGGCTGAGGTGCAGGTGGTTAAATATTTTTCCATAAACCTTTGATTTCCACCATTATTCTTTGCTGTACTTGATGACAGAATAAATAGTTTAAACCTCAATGAGCCCTCACCAAGTTTTAAGACTCCAGTTGCTAGTCAGTCAAGTAGGATGTATAATATGCATTGTGTGGACTGGGCGGTGCCAGGTGACCTTGATATTTCCCAGACCAAATGTCTCATTCTCTCAGTGTTTCAATAGTACTAAGAAGTTTTTACAACATTGCCCCTTTACTATTTATAAGTACCCATATGTGCAAAAATATCAAGAGTAAAACTATATATATTTGGAAGTATAGACCCATTGTATTTCCCAAACTTGTTCTGTCTACCTATGTGTCCATGCTTGATTACTGTTCTTAGTGTTATTGTAAGAATGAATGTATAATAATATTTATACCTCTGTTGTTTTGACCGCTTGGACTTTCCAATGTCTTCCTCTGCAACAGTCATTTTTAACTCTTCCCTATAGTATATTGTATATTAACTCCCCTTTATCCAAATAATATGTGTTTATCTGCTAGTGATTTATATTCCCAACCCCTCTCACTCTTAATACTTATCAGAGAATGTTTCTTTTTGTGTGAAAACTTTTGTGGCTACCTTATAAAAACACTTTTAAATTTTGTATTGGTCTTGTATCCTATGACTTCTTTTCAACCTAAATAATATATACTGTTTTATTGGTGTGGGGGACTGTGCTGTATACAATTACAGCCAATATAGCTGACAACAAGTTAGCATATATAAATTTTCATGGAATTATTTTACTTTCTGACCCATATCACCTTCTATGTATTTTCTTTTTTCTTAAAGCTATAGAGAAATATAAACACAGCATGTTATAATTGCTCATTTATTTGATGAGCAATTACACAAAAATCATTCTCAGAATAACACTGCAATTACAACCAGCAAAATCATAAAATCTGGATATGTAGCCATTTAATTCCGTAATATTGATTTTAACATATATCTATTCTTAGTATTACACTAATCACATGTTTTATACTCAGATTCAACTCTCATTCTCCTAGTTTACTGGCTAACAATTCTGTTTGTCTGAAGATAATTCTTTTTCATAGATAATGCAAAAGGGCTCAAGCAAAAATATTCTTTGAACTACTACATACAGATAACAGTCTTGTGTTCCCCTTGAAGCACTCCTATTGAATATATTGAATCATAAGTTATCAATTTATCTTAAAACATAAAAAAATTGACCTTTTCATTCTCTCTTAAGTTAAAGACATTCTATCATAAATTTACTTTACAGATAAGAAAACTAAAGCACAGTTTAGCAACTTTCAAGTAAGGAAAGTTTACCCTAGAATCGTATGTTTCTGTAACCTCTGTACAGGAAGAATTTCACGTGGTTGCTGTTGTAAGTGCCATCGAGTTGGTCACAACCTATAGTGACTGTAAATGGAACAAAAAAATCATTCAGCCCAGTGCCATACTCACAGTCACTGTAATGTTTGAGTCACCTCTTCTCTATAAGTCGGTCACACCGTAGTAGATTTCATTTGGCTGTCGTTCTGGAAGCTATACCATTTGTATTTCCATTGTCAACAGGGCCATTGGTCGTATACAGTTTTCAAGAAGGCTCTCAGACTAAGACTTACTGGGAGGAAGGATCTGGCAGTCTGCTTCTGAAAATAAATTGACCAGTAAAAATCTTTTGAAGTGCAACAGAACATTGACAATTGTAGTGCTGGAGGATGGACCACTCAGACTGGAAGGCTCTCGAAGGTTGGCGAGGGAAGAATTGCCTCCTCAAATCAGAGTTGACTTGCATGATATGGATGGACTAAAGTGCTCAGGATGCTCACTTGCTCACATGGCAGTATTCAATGTAAAAAGAAATGCCTGAAAATATCCACTAATAATTGGAACCTGTAATGCATGAAAGATAAATCTAGGGAAACTGAAAGTTGATAAAAATGAATTGGAAACTTCAAGATCAATATCCTAGCTGTTAGTGAGCTGAAAAGGATGGTTTGGGGCACTTGGAACCAGAAACTCATATGATATGCTATAATATGAGTGAAAAAATCAAAGAATAATGCTGTAGCATTTATTACAAGAAAGCATATTTCAAGATCTATCCTGAAATATAGCACTGTCATTGATAGAATATCTATGTGCATATGAAGACCACTTAATATGGCTATTATTTAAATTTATGCATAAATTACTAATTCCAAAAATGAAGAAACTAAAGATTTTATCAAACTCTAAAGTTAAAAATTAATCACCATGTAATCAAGATATAGATATATCTATATAATTACTGTTTACTCAAAGACAAAATTTGGAATTATAGAAGAAGGATCAGTTGCTAGGATATACGGACTTGGTGAAAGAAATGAAGTCAGAGGTCACATGATAGAATTTTTCAAGACAAAGGACTTAGTCATTTCAAATATCTTTTGATCAACAACATAAACTATGACTATGCGCGTGGTCCTCATCAGATAGAATACAGAGGATCAAATTAACTGACCCTGAAGAAAGTGATGAATGACAATCTCAATAGAAACAATCAAAATGTGATAGTTAAGTTTTCTGTGCCAACTTGGCTCCTATGGGAACATGTAGGTGGAGTTTAGCTTGTCAATCAGGTTGCAGCTTGATTGGAGGGTGACCAAGATAAATGGTTTTTCAAGGTTTGCCTCTTATCTTGTTCTCTGGTGATTGGACCAGCTTACTGATGCCTGAGCTAGTTCTTTTCCTCAACCATGTGATGTGCTACCTGTGGGCTGAGCCAACCCTTGAATTGTATTGCCTTGCTATTCATCACAAGAACTTGACTCTCCATTAGGCCCTGCTTCGCTGTGCTCCTATGCTACTGGCTTCTGCTACACCTCAACTTCTCATCTTCCTACTGTAGCTGCTTCACCCTGTCTGGTCTGCTGCCAGTGGGGCTCTGCTCTTTCTCTCCTGAGGGAAGATTCTGCTGTTTCCTTAACCTTGGACCAGATGCTAGATGGTGGATTCGCATAAACTAAATCAGTTAGTGACTCCAATTGCAGCTCCTGTTCCAGATGTGGTTTCATTTCTTGAGCAAATTAGTACTTCTTCTGGTACCTAGTATGAAACTATTGATCTAGGCAATTCCTTCTTCTCAAAACTAGTTTTGAAGGACCACCAGAAGCGTTTTCCTTCAGCTGGCAGGGCAACAATACACTTTCTCAACTTTCCTTCAGGGTTATATCAATTCTTCTGCCTTGTGTCACAATTCAGCACGAAGAGACCTTGATCACCGGTCTCTCACAGAATGTCATACTGGTCTTTTATATTGATGACATTATGCTTAATGTACCCATGAAGGAAGATGTATCAAAGACTGTGGATTCATTGGTACAACATCTACATGCAAGAGGGTAGGAAATCAACCCAGTAGAGATTCAGGCACCCTCCACCTCAGTAAAAATTTTAGGGGTCTAAAAGTGTGAGGCATGACAAGAAATCCCAACTAATGTGAAGGATAAGCCATTGCATCTCTCCCTCCCCCAACAACTATACAGGAGGCACAATGTCTTGTGGGCCTCTTCAGATTTCGGAGGCAAGACATCCCTCGCTTGGGTGTGCTATTATGAAATATTTATCAAGTGACATGAAAGGCTGCCAAGAAAAGGCTCTGTAGCAGGTTGAGGTTGCTATGCAAACTGCTTTGCCACTACATGACCCAATGGTGCTGGAAGTGCCAGTCACAGATAGAGATGCAGATTGGGGTCTTTGGAAGGCCCCATGGGTGAATCACAGTGCAGACCCGTGGGGCTTTGGAGTAAAGTTCTGCTCTCTTCTGCAGACAACCACTCCCCTTTTTACAAATTGGCTTTGGGCCTGTTACTGGGTCTTAGTGGAGACTGAATGCCTTACCATGAGCCACCAAGTTACCAAGAGGCCTGAGTTGCCCATCATGAACTGGGTAGTGTCTGACCCACTGAGTCATAAATTTATACATGCACAGTAGTACTCCATTGTTAAATGGAAGTGCTATACATGAGATCAGGCTAGAGCAGGACCTGAAGGTACAAGTAAGCTACATAAAGAAGTGGCCCCAAAGCCCACAGTCTCCACTCCTGCCACAGAACCTTCCTGCACCTCTGGCCTCCAGGCAGTTCCTTATGATAAGTTGACTGAGGAACTGACAATTTGTTCTTGGTTTACGGATGGCTCTGCACGATATGCAGGTGCCACTTGTGAGTGGACAGCAGCAGCGCTCCAGCCCCTTTCTGGATTTTCCTGAAGGACAATGATGAGAATTTTGGTCTTCTTTATATTGAGTTGCAATTTGTACTGAAGGCTGCAATCGATCTGCATCTGGCTGTGTCATCTGCATATCATACATCCAGTCTTGATGCCACATTCTTCTTCCTATAATCCAGTTTCTGAATCTTTGCTTAACACATAGATTGAGAATGATTGATTCATTGAATATATAGATTGAAGTATGATGAAAGACTGAGATCCTGTCTCACCTCTTTCCTGATTTTTACTGTGTAATAAAATTGAGAAAAAAATTTTAAAAAATATTTTGATATCAGGGTATAACTGAAATCCATAGTGTAGATATTAAAACTTTACAAAATTAATTCCTAATTAATGACCATTTATATTGATTCATGAATTATATAATTTGTGCTATAGTGAACATGGATTTTGTATTTTTATATAGGAAGGTAAATAGTTTTATAGGTTGAAAAACTATACGTAGAATTTGTTTTGCTTTAAATTTTTCTACATATCATTAAAAATCAATATAGTTTCACATTGTTACATGTTAATTGACTTTTATATCATTTCAACATCTGTTTTATATGTCTATTTTTATTATTTTATATTTTTATATTAAGGAATTGATTATTTTATTGGTTAAATATTTTGAGACCCTCCCTCCAAATTATTGTTATATTTTTAATCACATAAATATAGCTTTTTATGTTCAGGAGCAAGTTTCAAAGTCCCTCTAATATCTATTTTGTTTTTTTTCTTTCTTTACAATGATCTTTCATTTTCTTCAACTAAGCTGTCATCCAACAATTTTTCTTGTTTTCATTCTTGTGAGTTCATTGTAGAAAATATGCTCATTAGATGGTCTCTAGATTTATATGAGATATACTCAAGGTTATATTTTGGTTCCGGTGACTCATATGCATGCAAAAGTTGGACATTAAATAAATAAGACTGAAGAAGAATCAGTGCAATAAAATTGTGCTGGAGAAGAATATTGAAAGCACCATGGACAGCTGAAAGGACCAATCAATCTGTGTTGGAAGAAACGTGTTGGATGAAGAAGAGATGAATTGACAGAGTGGCTGCAGCAGTGGGCTCAGGCATGGGAACCCTTGTGAGGATGGAGCAGGATCAGGCAAAATGACTAGATAGAAACTGCCCTCATGATTTCAACGAATAATGGATGGGATTGGAATGTGTAGACAACTGAACAGAATGCTCCTTATGGTTTCCAAAAGTATAAATATGTACGGAAGTAAAGTGCCACATCTTTCTAGAATGATGTGTATGTTTGAACTGCATGTGATAGCAACTGAGATTTTAACCACTGTACCCCAAGAGGCGGCACTGGAAAATGATCTTATTTTTTGCTTGGTATTATATTTAATATTTAGTCATATTAATTATTGAACAATTTTTATCTTATATTAAGTACATTATAAATTATTATTATTTTCAATTTATGGCATAACTATACCATTTATTTCTTGATGATATTGTACTTTATCCCCCAAGCTTTTGAACAGTATATTCATAAAACAAATCCCAAATAATGTTAAATGATTTTCATATAAAACCAACAACTGGGTTCAATGACAAGCCTTTTTAATTTTTACTTGAAAACTCTTAAAAGCAATAAAATGATCAAGAGATTATCATATTTCACTTTAATAGAATTTAAATACCATTGATAATTAACTGTTAGATGTTTATTTTGAAGTGACATTTTCCTGGAATACCAGACCTTTACAAAATAATTAAAGCCTTTTTCTTATTGTAATGGTGCCCTTTTTCTGATACAAATGCTCTCTAAAACTGTGAATTTGTATGTTATATAAACTACTATACATAAATGTGAGTGATTCATTTTGTTGTATTATTATGATATAACCCTCCCAAAATTTTAGGCAGGGTTGTTTAATTTTCTGAGATAATACCGTAGAATATTGAGGAAAATAAATGTTGGAAAGTATTTTGAGCAATCTGTATATCAATCTGTATTTCAAAAACAACCAGTGTATTTGGAAAGGTAATTTAAAATTTAAAGAATTTTAAATAATCAAAGATTTTGACCAATAACAATATTTATAAATCAACATTAGTGTCTCTCATGGGGTTGACTGGTCCTGTAAAGCAATCTTGAAAATATGCCCTTTGTCAGGGTGACCTTCACACACCAGGACACCTACTTTCCTCATCAGTTATTTACACATGTTCCTGTTGTGGAAATTTCTTCTTCATAGATACAGAGATGATTTTAGATTAGTGACAAAGCTTAGACTATGAAAAAGCACCATAAGATCTACCATATAGATGTCTCATCATAGAAGAAATTCACTGAGACTCTTTTAGGAAGAAAATTTTAGGTTAAAAAAAGATGGGGGGTGGTTGCTTGAAAATTAGCTGCCTGGAAATGGGGAAAAGGAAGCTAAAATAAAGAACATAAAAATGTGTATCTTTTATTTTACCATCCTGATTAATTTCCACAAATAACAATAGTTTTTCTTGGAAGATCTTAAGGTGAAACCACTGTGAATATAAACAGGTTTTTTTCTCCCAGCATTATTTTTTATTGATGTTAAAGCACATTTTATTTTCCATTTTGAACTTCAGAGATTTGAAATATATTAAAAATCTTTGTAAAGCTGCAAAGAAGAGGCCATTTCATAATTAGTTTCTTTTTGTTGTGGTGAATATAATATAATAAATACACTTACCATCTTTAATTATTTAAATTGTAAAAGGATTGCACACATTATTTAAAATCTGCTAATTGTTTAAAAGTACAAGGATGTGACTAAAAGCAATAGAAAACTATATTGATTTTATAAACCACAGGATTATACAACGAAAACGAATATTTTTTAATGAACATTTTTGTAATAGTGAAGGAGGCTAAATTAAAAGCAATATCAGGACCAAATTTGTGCTGTTGGATTTTCTGTGTTGGAAGAAGTACTGCTCCTTAGAGTTAAGGATGGCAAGACTTCGTCTTACAGAGTTTGGTCATATTGTGCGGAGAGACCATTGCCTGATGAAGGACATTATGCTTAGTGAATTGTAAGGTCAGGATTAATGTGGAAGGCTCCCAAAGAGATGGATTGACACAGTGGCCGCAACAAAGTTTTCAGAAATAGGAACAATCGTGTGGATGGTACTGGATCATGCTGTGTTTCATTCTGTTGTGAAGAAGGTCCATATGTATCTGAAGCATCCCGATGGTGCTTAAGGCCCAGACCTAGGTATTATACAGAACCTGAAATCAGCACATAGGAATTTTAAATTTCTATGATTACTATCTATGAAGGTGCCTCGTTGTATTAGTAGACAACGTGCAAGAGAAAATGGTTAATGCAAACTCTGAAAAGTAAAAAGGAATGCTAAGAATTAAAATATGTGAAATTATTTTAACAGACTAATCCATGAGTCACCTGTACATGAGTAAAGAAAGAATCAGAGAGCTGAAAGAAATATCACCACCACGTGAAAGCACAGAGGGAAAAAAGACTGTGGGGCACTCCTGAGCTGTTATATATTCACAATTGAAATACTAAAAGGGCTCCTTTCAAAATTTAATACTTTAGCAGAAAAAAATGACAAAAAATATATCTGTAAAAGTGTAAAAGTCTAGAGAGACTCAGAACTTTAAACAGGTTTAATACACACATGTATGCAAGGATAAGTCAAAACGTATTGGTATAAAATCATGAAAATATTTCTTTAAAAAACAATGAAATGTGAAGCGAATATATCTTGCCATGTCCTCCTAGATTTATACATATATAAAGACATGGTTTCCATTTCTTTTACCCTTTCACGAATCATTCTGTGCTCTTCAACTTACACCATGGCAAAAGTTATTCAGGAAGGACTCAAATTATGTTCCTTCAAAATATTGTTTGAGTATGGGGAACAAAGTAGACGGTAGGGTTAGGTTTTCTAAGGGAATTCTCAGAGAACAATGAAAGAAGACGGTGCGCTATTGTGATTGGCAAACAACAAAGCAAATACGTTTACACAACTTTCCTCGACTCTTGTTCACCAATGCAGTTTTCATTTTTTTAAAAAATTGCTGCCTAATAAGCCTCCAAGATCATTTTGTATCTTTTGATAAAATCTATTAACATTATCCCATCTGGAATCCTATAAACAGCATTCACCATAACCTCCTGAGCAGAGCTCGGTGCCTTGAATCTTGCCCAGCATATCCCCTTCGAAGCCACTCTTTTCCCACAAAATTACATTCATTAGTTTCAATCCTGCGTAGGAAACAATAGAAATATGTCTTAAAGTTAGCTGACCTTCATTCAAAGTTTTTGACACGCATCAAACTTAAAACTTGTCGAGGCCAAGGTATTTTATAGTTTTCTTTCACCACGTTCTGAAATTTACCTAGGTTCTTATTTCATCAACTTAAGGATGTTACCTCTTGGTTCAATTTTGAAGTTTTTTTGACTTTTCCTTAAGTGACTTGATGTATCTAAAACCAGTTTTATGTGGGGCAACATTTCCATAAACTTGTCACAAAGTTTGAATGACAAGAGATGGCCACTAGGGTTTTATTTACAATGTGATATTAGATCTGACCTGAAAGTCTTTTACCCCCGATACAAAAAGTAACGTTTATTGTGAAGACACCTAATGCTAGCATGAGAATTTCTCCCCAAGAGAACATGTATACAGTAATTTACAGAACATATATGCAGTAGTTGCAAACACATGCTTAAACACATTTTGTTTGGGATAAACCTGTGCAGACGTTTTTAAAATGTTGAAAAGTTAAGCTGTCACCTTGAGTATTAAGATGTGCCTGACAAACTAACCCACCCAAGAGGAGAGTTTTATTTATATCCCCACAGAAGAATGAGAGAGGGACCAGACTTCAACCCGATGTGCCAAGATGTATATGTAACATACCAGCAAGAAGTAGCGAACCAATAGAGAGGTCTATAGGGCCAACCCCAATCCAACTACATGGGCACCACCACTCCCTGTCCCCCCAGAAGAATGCACTGCAGAGGACAGCACTGAAGCTACAGCTAAGGGAGAAGAGATTTTCTGATCACAGCACGCAGTAGCAAACCAATAGGGAAGGAGAGAGAGTGGAACACATCCTGGCCCACCAAGCCTCAAGGACAATACTCCTGCTCAGAGCTGACAATGCACAGACAAGACCATAGGGCTGGCCCCACCACAAAACACGACGTCTCTCACTGACCCATAGTGCTATGTGGGACAACACTGGAGAGACACAGGGTAGGAATTGTGCCCTATTTGACCCCACCACACCTGGGCTGTGCAGCAGAGTGGGGGTTGGGGGAGTGATCGGGGCAGGGAGAAAAGCAATGCAGTCTCCGAGGAATTTCAAAATAGACTTTGGGACCAGGGCATGGCACCCCATCAGACTCAACCAGAAAACATTCATAAGGTCACCAAATAGTCCTGTAATTATTTATAGGCTTTTCTGTTGTTTTTTGTTTTGTTTTGCTTTTGTGCTTATTATTGTCTATGTCTATCTAGATAAGATAAGCAGGATAAACAATCTGGAGGAGAAATCAAAGGCACCAGTGATTCTGGGGGGGACACAGGAGAACGTTAGGAAGGGGTGGCAAAGGGGGTGTCAACAAACGCAGAGATAAGGGAAAAATAAGTGATCTAAAATCAATGGTGAGGAGAGCGTAGGGTGCCTTGTGGGACTTGATCAAGGGAAATACAGCAAAGAGGAATTACTGAAACATAAATGAAGGCTGAACTTGATAGTGGGGCAAGAGGAAAGTAAAAGGAAATAGAAGGAAAAACTAGGAGGCAACAGGAATTTATAGAGGTCTAAAACCAGTCAAGTAAATATATTTATACATAATGATTGGGGTATAGATCTATGTACATGTATTTATATATTAAGTAGTAACGCAGCAGAAAGACATTAGACCTCTACACAAGTACTCTCTCAACACAAGAACACTTTGTTCTAATAACTCGACATTCTATGATGCTCACCTTCCCTGACAAGATCACTGAAGACAAAATGGGTGCATAGCAAATGTGGTGAAGAAAGCTGATGGTGCCTGGCTATCAAAAGATATAGCATCTGGGGTCTTAAAGGCTTGAAGATAAACAAGTGGCCATCTAGCTGAGAAGCAACAAAGTTCACATGGACAAAACACACCAGGCTGTGAAATCATGAGGTGTTGATGGGATCAGGTATCTGGCATCAAAGAATCAAAGACTCAGAAAAAAAATCTTATCAATATGAATGAGGAGGAAGGTGAAAAGGAGACCCAAAGCCCATCTGTAGACAGTTGGACATTCCCGTACAAAAGGGTCACATGGAAGAGATAAGCCAGGTAGGGTGCAGTATAGCACTGACAAAATATACAACTTTCCTCTAATTCTTTAATGCTTCCTCCCCCGCAAACCCACTATCATGAACCCAATTCAACCTTACAAATCTGGATAGACCAGAGCATGTACACTAGTACAGTTAAGAGCTTGCAACACAGGGAATCCAGGACAGATAAACCCCTCAAGACCAATGATGAGAATAGCAATACCAGGAGAGGAAGGGAAAGGGGAGGGAAGAAAGAGGGAACCAATCACAGTGATCTATATATAACCCACTCCGTGGGGGGGCTGGACAACAGAAAATTAGGTGAAGGGAGACAGTGGTTGGTATAGATATAGGAAAAAATTATAAATTATAAAGGGTTCATGAGGAAGACATAGTGGGAGGGAGGAATAACCGGATCCCAAGGGCTCAAGTAGAAAGAAAATATTTTGGAAATGATGATGGCAACGTATGTACAAATGTTCTTGACACAATGGATGCATGTATGGCTTGTGATAAGAGCTGTAAGAACTCTCTACAATTATTTTTTAATGTTTATTGGAAAAATCATGTACCTGACATATTTCCATACACTTTAAGTTCCACTGGGAAGCTGTGGTGGCATAATGTTAACTACTTGAGCTGCTGACTATGAGGTCTGCAGTTCGAAACCACCCTCTGCCCTGCAGGAGAAAGACAGGGCTTTCTACTCCTGTAAACAGTGACAGTCTCAGAAACCCACGGAGGTAGTTCTGCCCTGTCCGACAAGGTCCCTGTGAGGTGCGATGTAGTTGCTGGCAATGAGTTTTGTTTTTCTTTCTTTTGCTTTTAAACCTACCGGTAGAGTTGATGCCTACTTATATAAACCCTCGAGGACCGAATAAAACTGCTTCTTAGTGTTTCTAAGATTTTAAAATCTTTACAGAAACAGATGGTTTCACCTTTGACAGAGCAGCTGGTGGGTTTGAATTGCTGATCTTGCAGCTAACAACCAAGTCTTACCCCATTGTACTTTCAGGGCTCTGGACAATGAATAAGGGAAACCAAAGAAGCGATATCTTTAAATTATGAGGCTGGCACATAATATTGACTATCTTTTGATTTTCCCACACATGAAACAAGTCTGACTTGGAAGAATTTTACCAAGAACACTCCTCTGAAGGGATGCCTTATATACTTTAGACACATCCTCAGGAGGATGGTTCCTTAGAATAAGGCATCATGTGGTACAGTAGAGGGTCTGCGAAAAAGGATGAGCAGCCTCAAGGGAGCTCAAGACTAGCAATGGTTGTTAGGATGCCATAGGCCCAGAAGTGTTTCACTCTGTCATTATGAGTCAGAACCAGTTCAACAACACCGAACAACAAAAATCCTACACATCTTACACAAATCCTATTTAAATTTAGGGGATTTTTTGTGAGAGCCAAAGACATAGGGGGAACAATCTCAAAAGAAGTCATTGGAAAATGATCATCTCACCTGTGGAAGACAAAAAGACAAATTGGGCTTCTCAATAGAAGCAAGTAGAGAGTACAGGAATTAGTTAAAAAGTGTGTGGAAAGGATACAGCCCACACACAGATTTCTGCCCAGCAAAATTATCAATCAAAACGGAGTAATAATAAGTATATTGGGTGAGTTTCACACAGACACAAATAACATACATAATAGTAGTGACATAATGGAAGCTAAGGAGTAACTAGAACTACCCTATTTAAAGAAACTATACATGAAGTGGTTATATTGTTATTTGAAAGATAACCCAGTTATAAATGTATATTGAAACTTCTAGGTCAATCCTGAACTTTTTTTAAAAAGAAGGATAAATGATATATTAAAAGCAGAGATACAATTGGCCCATATAAATGATCAAACAGAGAAGTCAGGAAAGAAGAGAAAAGTACAAAATAAATGTAATGAACAGAAAATGGTGATGAACATGGTAGAGTTCAATCCAAATATATCAATAATTACTTTAAATATGTGATGGTTATTCTTATATATCAACTGGGCTAGGCTAAATATACAGGTATTTAATTAAGCACTAATGTAAGTGCTTTTCTGAAGGTATTTTGTGGATGTGGTTAACATCTACAATCAGTTGACCTCAGTCAATGGGCTTCCTCTAATCAATTGATAGTGGTAATATGAAATATTGAGATATCTCAAGGAAGTAAAGGATTTTCCCAAAGATACCCACTGTCATTGAGGCAACTCTGACCCATGACAACCCTGTGTTGTCTTTCCAAGATATAAATCATTTGAGAGTAGACTGTCTCTCTCTCTCTCCCATGGAGCAGCTGGTGGATCTGAACTACCAACCTTGCAGTTAGCAACTAAAGGATTAATTTACAGTACTTCCAGGTATCTTTTTCAAGAAAGCCACATAAGATCTCGTCTGTATTGTCAGCCTGTCTGCCCTTTTAATATTGGAGTTTCCAATCCTCTGATAGTGCAAGCAAATTCATTCAAATGAGCATATATATTGATTCATTTTGGTTTGATTCACTTAATGCATATAATATCTCTTTTATCTTTCTGAGAATACTTAATATACTATTTGTTTTAGAGAGCATAGGATCTTTGGGAATTTTTATTTTTGAAGTTTTTCCCTATAGTTGTGTATCAATTTCTCCCTTTACTGAAGTTTAAAATGGTATTGTTCAAAAGGGTCAATATTGTAATGTAATGTTCTGTAAAATTAATATTTTAATGGGATTGTATCACAAAAAATAAAATAATTTCTGTGACACCACTTGGTATTTTGAGATTTCTAAGAGGTGTACAAGGCTTCAGATTATACAAGGTACGAATTAAGAATCCAAACCCAAGGTCCCAGTTTATCTACCGAATTATAAAAGAAAGCCTCTGAGGCTTTGAGATTAGGTCATTTCTTGTGGCAAGCACTATTCCGTGCCTTTATAAAATGTGTGGCAGCAGCCTAGCCCTCCACCCAGATGAGATCAGTTGCCGATGTGCTTCTTTCTGGCAGTGAGGACAATCAAAACTGTGTCCAGAAAGTGTCAAATGTTTCTTGCAAGAAAAAAATTCCATGATTGAAAAAAAAATCCTAATAATTGAAAACCATTTAATCTAGGGGTCAGCCTTGGATTTTGTATCTAACATGTACTTTGAAATCAATTACTACTACCATTTTCTAAGTGATTCACTTTATTAAAAAAAATTCATTGTGAATTGAGTGAAGATTTACAGCTCAAATCAGTTTTCCTTTCAACAATCCATACACATTGTTTCATGTCCTTGATTGTAGTCCCCATAACATATCATCACTCATCTGACTTCCTGTTTGTGTTTCCCGTGCCTCCTTTCCTATCCTTTCTGAAATTTGGTCTTGGGGGAGATGCTGCTCTTTGATTTGGAAAGGTTGGCTGCTCTGGGACGTATATCTCTCTTATGTTATTGTTCGCCACACATCAAAAAGCAAACCGTGCTCCCTGACATTGAGTTAGCCCTGTCTTAGAGTGCCCCTCAATTAGGTTTGTGAAGTTTGGAGCAGACAGCTTCCTCTTTCTCCCACAGAACAGCTGGTGGTTTTTAACCTCTTATCCTACAGTTAGCAAAGAGGGGCCTTTCCAACAGCCCAGCAGGGCTCCTTCCACCTGACACTTAACCATTGCTTAGCTGAAAATAAAGAGCACGTATTTGTTGATGTCCTCTGCCTATTTTTAATTGGGTGATTTGTCCTTTTGTTGTTGCTGAAGTGTTAAATTTTCTACACATTTTAGAGGTGATCCTTTGTCATTGAAAATTTTTTCCCTCGTCAGAGATGCCACCTCCCCCAACCTTTTTGTGAGAAATTTGTTGCTAGTAAGTTTCTAATGTCGAGGAGAGTTGAGTCTCCCAGTGTGTCATTTGCTTTGTGTATTTTTATATTTGTTTCATAGTGTATTCTGCCATGTATTAGGGACCGAAAATTTGACAATTTTTTGGTGGAATTTATATTTTTAGGTTTTGCATTTCCTTGCTGGATTTGATCCATCATGACTTAGTTCTGTACCTGGTGTGAATTATGGGTAATGTTTCATTATTTTTGCAAATGGATATCCAGTTTGTCAGTGCTGTCTGTTAAAGATAGCACCTTTCCCCAGTTAATGAGTTTCAATCCTTTGTTAAAGACCATTTGCTCATAGTTGGATAGACTTTCATTTGAATTCTCCATTCTGTTCCATTGACCGATGTGTCCGTAATTGCACGAGTGCCAGGCTGTTTTGTCTTCAGTGGATTGACAGTAGGTTTTGAAGTTAGGAAAAGTCAGAACTCATATTTTGTTCTTTTCTTCAATAATGCTTAGCCTACTCACAGTCTCTTTCCTTTCATTATACAGTTGGTGATTAGTTTTTGTCTTCAATTTTAAAAAATGATGGTACAATTTGGATCAGGATTATATCTGTCAATCACTTTGGGGTAATATTGAAATTTTTACCCTGCTCAGTATATTCCTCCATGACCACAGTCTATTCCAAATGTATGTAGGTCTCTTGGTTTCTTATATCTGTTTTTCATTTTTTTTTGTATGGGATTTTGTTTCTCTGGTTGGATTTATATATTTCATCTTCTGCAAATGGTATTGCTATTCTATATTTGGAATTTCCTTGTTAGTGTAAAGGAGCTTGACTGGTGTTTGTATGTTAATCTTGTACCCCACTGCTTCATTAAATCTCAATTGTTTTTAGTCATGGGCTAGCTGAAATTTGATGCTTTTCTATATCTGGGCTCATATCATCTGCAAATACTGATAGTTCGGCTTCTTCTTCCTTGTCAAAATATTTTTATTGATTTTCTCTCTCTTTCCTTAATACTCCATCTAGGATTTGTAACAGAAAATTGCATTGAATTATGATAACAGGAATTGTTTGATGGTTCATGTTCACAGTTAAATGCTTTCAGTCTCATTGCATTGAGACTACAGCTGACTATTGGTTTTATATATGTGCCCTAAATTAAGTTCTAGAATTTTCCTGATTACCTCATATGACTATTTTAATCAGAAATGGGTGTTGGCTTTTGATTAATATACTCATGTGGTTCTTTCCTTTTGCATGGTTTGTGGAATAGCTTATGGTGATAGTTTGTTCTTTGCATACCTGGTATAAATCCCATTTGACCATGATATTTTCTTTTGTTTGATATGTTGTTAGATTCTATTGGCTAGACTTTTGTTGGAAATTTTTGAGTCTCTGCTCATGAGGGATAGTAGTCTATGATTTTCTTTTACAGGTGTGTCTTTGCCTGGCTTTAGGCACAACCTGGTATACCGATTACTTGTTGATATGCTAACTACAGGGTCGTTTGTTCAAACCTACAAATCTACCAGTCATTCTTCAGGGTAACGACGAGGATTTTTTGTTCCCATACAGGTGTACAGACTCCAAAAGTCACAGGTGCAGTTCTATTCTATTCACGAAGGCCACTATGAGTTGGAGTGGACTTGATAGCACTATGTTTTGTTTGTTTTCTGGCCTGGTTTTATATTATGTTCATCTCATAAAATGAATCCAGGAATATTCCTGCCTTTTCTATATTCTGACTATTATAAAGGAAACAGAGGTTACATTCAGATGGTGTTCTCATAAATTATCTGTTTATTTTAAATAATTTGCTCTCACAAAATGCTCTCTTTAAAGCATTTCATAAGTGCTAGTTAATTACCATGTCCTCAAGAATTTTATCAATTTCATCATACAAATTTTAAAAACTGAGGTACAAAGAGGTTAAAATATGTACTTTAATAAAGACCTCACAGTAGACATTAGAAGAGAGCAATATAGAAATCTCCCCAAAATGTATTAGCTCAGATTTTGAAACCTATTATCTCTGTTGGTGATTGGTAAACAGCACTATGAGTTTCTTTTATCACAAAATTATAGTGAATTGGTGATATGTAAGCATATTGACAGATACCTTAGCATCATGCTTGCTACTGGGACCACACTAGACAAGGTAATCAAACCTGTCATTTGAAGGAAAATTCTCATATACAACTCCACACTCACTTTAAGGCCAGTCATGGTGTGCTAATACTCCAGTTCCATCACCTTTGTCACTTGCCTTGCATTTTATTGATTTTTTAGACCAATTGTTATTCACATGCATGACTTAAAGTCCCTTACCTGGATATCAGGCTGACCTTTTTGGTAACCTTGTATGTGAGTGTGATCTTGGGTCATGGAACAAACTACTTTTGTCTGTGATAGCCATGTATCTCTCATCTCTAGGGGAAAGAAAGGGATCATAGTTACTCCAAGCCAAGATTGTGAAACATTCTTTTAAAGAAAAGCAAACACAATAAAAGTATGTTCAGGGCTCTTCGAGCAAATTTTGTCAGGATGTTGGAGTGAAATTCACAGGTGAAAACGTGCCTTAGTACTTTTACTTAGCGACATTTATATGTTTATTTTAGCAAGGAATTTTTAAAGAAACTAGCTTTGTTTACTTTTGCTTTTGGCAATAGTTTCAGAGGTTTTGTTTTGGGAAGCTCATTACCAATTCACACATTGCTATAATTCAACATTATAACATTATTTCTAATAAAGTCAGACTAAATGCTTATTAACACTCAAAGCAATAATTGCTATGCATCTCACAGGCATAATAATATGAATCTATCAATGTTAGAAGGTCTCCTTAGATAATAAGAATGATAGGAAGTAGAAATTATCATGTGAAAATACTGAGAACAATAGATCAATGGACACAGCAACAAATTAAGGATATGACAAATAAATCTCACAATGAACAGATTGCGATATAAAGATTCTGAGAGTGCAAACTGCACAGATGCATGATAGGGCTAGAATATTTTTAAGATAATAAGGACTCTTTCCTGGGATAAATTAGCACTTGAAGACAAACTGATCCTTTCTTATGTAGGTGGCAGGCAAGTGGATTCTGACCCACGTGGATCCTAACTATGCAGAGTAGACCTGCTCTGTAGTCTTTTCAAGGCTGTGACCATTTGGAAGCCTGTCTTCTGGGTGGGTTATAATGGCAGGTCTCTCCGTTCATAGTACTGCACGTGACCTCTTGTATGACAAAGGGACTGGCAATTTTGTAATGCCTTCCTCGATTTGCTATTATTTTGTTTAGTAATCCATTAAAATAATGATTGAGTTTTAAAGCAAGGGAATAATTGTGTTGCAAAATACAAATTCAGAACCCAATTTATTTCACCGTTCTGATGGCATTCACATTATTTTTAACATGTGTTTCAATTATGTAATAGAAGCCAACGATTGGTGAGAGCAGTTGTAGGCCTAAACCAATGGGTATTTTTTCACCTTCCTTTATCCATTTGGTCATTCACTCATCTAACTGCATAGTGAAGGACAAATGGGGAGAATTGAATGAAAAATCCAAGGCCTGGCCTGAAGCCCTTCAGAGTCTAACCATGCAGACAAAATGCACATAACAACAGCTAATGACCAACCAAAACATTGACAGTTTCTGTCAAGTCAGTTACAATTCTTGATGTGTCTGTCACAGTAGAATTCCACTCCAAGGGGTTTTCAGTAGCTAATTTTCATTCTACTCATGTGCCTCTGGCTGGGCTCAAACCACCAGCCTTTTAGTTACGTCAAACACTATTACCATTGGCCAAACCTGGGAATCCATATTCTAAGACGCTGATGAGCTGTCAAACAGAGTTCGTGAAAGGAAGTGAAAACAGAACACCCAAAGTCACGGTTCTGCGTCGTTTTCAACCCATGGCCACCTTAGAGGGTGGAGTCACGCTGCCCTGGCAGGTTTTCAGGGTGGTAAATCTTGGTGGAAGCAGATTGCCACCTCGTTACCCTTCCAGTCAGCTGGCATATTTGAACAACTGACCTTTCAGTTAGCATAAACACTTTAACCACTACACTAGTGGGGAAAATCTTAATTTTTTCCTGGATAATACAAAATTTGCAAATACTGTAATAGAATGTATCGTCTGTTCTCCAAATTTTATTTTTAATGTCACCTGTGTATTCTATTTACACTGCTACAAACGGTCTAAATCCAGTTGTATTTGCCCACCTTTGTTGGCATTGTTCTTTTTATTTCTATTTCAGAACTACTGTTTGTAGCTGAATCGGTCTGGATGCTTCAGTTTGTTTTTTAAAATACCATTTAGTGAGGATCTTTTCTTCTGAGTTTTCATTTACTTCCTCCCTTATTTTTAAATGATATGTACAGGAATATATGACTTGGTTGCTTACTTTCACTACTTCTCGTCAACATGAAACAGGAAGTCATGTTCAATACTATAGGACAAGGAAGAGGCTAAGAGAAGAAAGGTATGCACAAATGTCAGCTGTCTCAAAGAATTGATCGCCCCATCCATATTTTTAAGTAACATAGAGGCTAGGAGAGATGGTTTTACGGTGCAAGGAGGAGTCTTGGATTTATCAATATGATACAAAACAGAAAGGGTCAAATCAAAAGAGTGGATTCTTAGGGGATCTGCTTGATTTTTATGTCAACCCAACTATAGACCCATGTGTCCCCGTTCAGAATTTCTATTGCCTCCAATACTTGAAATTTTAATAGGAAAACAATTTTTTTTACTAGACCTTCAACAACTAAAACGAATTTGAGCAAAGACAATTATCAATATATTTTTGGTCAAGAAAAGAGTTGGTATATCCAAGTAAGATGTTCTACAAATCATGCTTACTAAAATAAATACTGTGCATACATTTATTCCATTCTTATCCCATAATTAATCCTTTTATTGTTTGTCTTTATTTGTCCATTATAGATTGACTTTGGAGTAAGCATCAAAATAAGAAGTTCTAAGTGTTTCAGTTTTATCTCTTATTAATCTGCAGTTAGCATTCCCACCCTCCATGTAGATGGACACTTGTTTCCACAAAGCCTCCCCAACGAAATGTGTTGTCATTTTTAACTTGTGCTAATCTCATGTGAGAAATGGCTTCTTGGTGCAGTAGTTGCATAATCAGATCTCCATTTGAAAGGATTATGAGTGAAGGGGTGGAGTCTGGCCTGTCAGTCAAGATATAAACCAATGAGTCCTCTGTGTGGACATGGCCTTCTTCTGAGAATGCTGGGAAATCCAATATTTCCTCCTTGGAGGCAGGACACACCTCTCTCTCTCCTCACTACCTTGGAGAGGCTCTACTGACAAGAACAAGGCTGACTCCCTACAAGACATCTCTGAGGAGAAGCCACATGGGCCTACCCTGATGCAGCCTGGGAACTGGAGGATCCCATGGAGACCCCTGCCAGCGCTGAGATGCTTACAGTGCCACTGGGTCCAGATGACTTTCTACCCACTGGCCTGTGATCACCCTGCATTTGGTGTCATTGTATGTGTTTTGTGAGTCTGGAGAGGGCTTTAAATATGGACATATGGGCTAATATCGAATTTATGGGCTTGGAATGGACTGGGTTGGGATACCTTCTTAATGTACAATTACCCTTTACATAAAATTCTCATATACCTATGACTTTCTAGGGATTCGTTTCTCTAGGCTACCCAGACTAACATACTTGGTGATGTTTTAATTTTCATTCAACTAGTTATAAGTGAGTTTAAACAGGTTTTTGTTAGCTTTAGTGCTATTTTTTAAAGTAACTTCCGTGTGAATTGTGTTCATGTTTCCTGTCCCACCTACTTACCTAGTTTTCTATCACTTTGTGCATATTAGTAATATTTTAAAGAGAAATTGATAGAAAGTTACATGTTTACCATTTGGAACAACAGAGTCTGTAAATCTTGTCCAAATGCCACCTATTTGGTTCTAGGCATGTAGAAATATTCTAGGTAAACAAGACACTGAAGCAAATTTGAATCCAGCAAGAGAAAATATGTTGTATTATCTCATTTTTGTAGCTATTGGCAATGTAGTTGAAAGCTTGGTTCTAAAAATATCTTGATTAAGATAGGAAGAGATAGACAGGGATGCCCTGCAGGTTATCTGTTTTACTTTTCTGGGAAACCCTATTTCCCCTTTTTAAAGAACTCTGCTTCGGCTGCTCTGAGTATATTCAAGAGAGCAAAGGCTGACATAGTTGCTGAGTTCCACAAGTTTTTTTGCGTTTATTTGTTTTTTAACAGTTTCTTTGTAGAGTAATTTATAGATTACATAATTCAATCATTCAAGCATTTTAATAAGAATTGTACAATCATCCCCACATCAATTTGAGATAATTCCCCCAAGGTTAAAATTGCGTTTAAGATGATTTATGCACTCACGATCTGATCTGGTTAGCTCACCCCTTCCTGTCTTTATTAGTTACTCCTGAAATCCCCTTTCCCACCCTATCTCACCCCCGCCCCCCTCCAACCTGGTATTCCCAGTATGCCCGTGTATCCATTATCATCATTAAGCAGCCAATCCTCCTGTAATTCACACCTGGGAGACCCATAATAATAAACAAAATCACACTACGGTGGTAAGGTTAAAAATACAATAATAGTATACAGACACAAATACTAACAATGCATAAGAAGGAAAAGACCCCCCACAATATTCAAAAGCCAGGGAAGAAATTTCTGTCATGGAACCAAGGAGAGATACTCATATGCAGAACGAATTCAGATCGTGTCATTAGGGTGGTCAGCTGGCCACGTGTCGAGTTAGATGCAGCATCATCAAGATTACAATAACCTCAGCCTGGTAGTAAGGCTGTTGGGGACTCTTGCAGCTCAGTCTGACCAGATACTCTGCAGGTGGGTTTGGGGCTCCCACTGTTTCCCATAGCCCTCTGCAAATTTGGGTTCATAATTTTAGCCCTGATGCTTTTCTCCTCACCGTATTAGAATTTTACAATTGCCATCTTTGAATAAGACAAGTTGGTGTGCTTCTTCCACGTGGACTTAGTTGACTCCTCGCTTAGATGGCTGCTTATTTGAATACAATAATATAAATCCTCAGACATTATTCTGATTGATAGCCGGACACCATCTGCTTACTTCACTTTGCTGTACCACCCTCATCCTCAGTGATCATTCCATGAAGGTGAGTATTGAGGGGGCCCTGATGCAAGATATGATTTCTCTTAAATTGGGGTTAGGATTTAGTGTGAAACCAAAACCCATTCCTGGATATATGCCTTTATTTTATTTATTTTTAAAATTAATTTGCTGTACGTTGGGACCCAATACATACATCATATCTTTCCATAGTTCAATCATGTCATACATGATTGTCCAATTTCTTCCATAATCATACAGGTTTTCTAAAGCACACTTTTCCTTTCTGGACTTTATGGCATGATCTCCCTTTTGTCCCCTCCACCCCTCTCTACACCCCTTCCCCCAAGCTCTTGTTACATTTCTTTCTCTGTAAGGTCAACATCCTGAGTTTCATTTACCTAAAATTAATGAAACAAATAACACAGCTTCAAGAGGGTGAGCCCCACTGGGATGCACCTCTGAGATATACTCGAATGTATATGAGCACAAGCAGAATATACAGACTGGCCATTACAGGGTTGCCGGGATAATACGTGTCAGCATACCAGGCAGTGATGTACCAAGACCTTGTTTGTACACCGCTCTGGATACACCTATCTTCCTCTACCTCAGACACTATGTTTTCTAGCTTAAGTCCTCAGGTTACCAGTGTGTCTGTGGTAGAATTCAGTTCACCCAGTGGAGTTCCTATTTGGGGTTTCATTGATGAAGCCTCTGGAGCATTGCGTGTACCCTGAAGGTCAGGATTCAGTGTCCAGTGTTCTGTGTTACCAGGCCAGGGTTCCCAGGTTACCTCCAGATGCCTTGGGTCAATTCTGTGCTCCCTTGAGACACCACTAAAGACCCTCCCTACCTAATGAAGTCAAGAGTGTCCTCAGTCTCTCCTACCTGCACCTGGTCCTCAGCCCTCCCTCCCCTTCCTTCATGAGACATGCACCTATTTTGGACCAAACTTGACAATTCTTTATCCCTTCTCCTGCACCACCCCTCATCCCTCTAACAGGGCCACCTCCCTCTCTGGGCCCCAGGGCCTCATAGTGTGGTCACCACTGGGAGTACAGCAGCCCCATTCCCTCTCCCCTAACCATTTGGTCCCAGCTGTCATGAGGTACCCTTCAGCAAGGTGACCTACACTACACTTACCTGGTGCTGATGCTGTGTAGCTCTTTGGCACTGGCCAAGTACTTTACCAGGCTGTGTGGTCACTGGCCAGAAGACTGGAGGGCCTGCAAGCTTGAGCTTGTACCCCTTCTGCTGCTTGTTCCTCGCACGGTGAGCTCATGTAGTATCTGTCCTTTTGTGCTTATTTAACTTCATTTTTCCATATTCCTTCATGAGTTGAGGTATTTAATGGTTCATCACTTTCATCACTTTTTTTAGGGATGCATAGTATTTCCATTGTGAGTATTACCAGATTTTTCAAATTATCCACTCTTCTATTGATGGGATTTTAGGCTGTTACCTGCTTGCTATTGTAAACTGTGCTGCAATGAGCATGGGGGAACAAACATCTGTTCATGATCTGGTTCTTATTTCTTTTGGGTGTAGGCCCAATAAGGATTTGCTGGGTCATATAGTAGTTAATTTTTCATGTGTCTTAGGTACTGCCAGATCGCCTTCCACTGTGGGTGTATGTATTTACAAGTCCACCAGCAGTGGATAAGATTTCATATCTCACCACACCCTCTCCAACATTTGCTGTTCTCCGTTTTTTTTTTTTTTTAATTGGGCTGTGGTACAGGGCATTGGTATTATAGCATTGTTGTTTTGACGTGCCTTTACCAGATGACTAATAACCTGGAATATTTCCTTATGGGTTTATTAGCAATTCAAGTGCCATCCTTTGTGAATCATCTGTTCATGTCTTTAGCCTACCTACACAGACAGCTATTTTAATTCTTTTTGTAAGCTTGAAAATTTCTGTAAATTTTAGTAATTAGTGTTTTGTCTTTTATGTCGTATCTTTTCCCAATCCGGGGCTTTCTTTTTGCTCTTTTAATATAGTTTCTCGATGTACACAAGTGTTTTGGAGAGAGGGCATCTGCTTCCCATGTAATATTTTTTGGGCCCCTGTCAAAAATCAATTGTCTGTATGTGGAGGTTTTTATTTCTGGGTTTTCTGTTCTGTTCCACTTGTCTGAATATCTATCATTACACCAGTACCCAGCTGTTTTGACAACTGTGGCTGGGTCGTAGGTTATGAGGTCAGGTTGTGCATGACCACCTACTTTGTTTTCTTCTTGAGGAGTTCTTTGCCTATCGTGAGTTTCTTCCCTTTCCATATGAAATTGGTCATCAGTTTTTCTACTTCTTTAAAAAAATGGTGGTGGAATGTGGATTGGGATTGCTTTAGGTAGAATTTTCACTATATTGCATCTTCCAATCCATAAACATAGAATATTTTTCCATTTCTGTAGATCCCTTTTGGCCTCTTGTAGTAATGTTCTGTTGTTTTCTTCATACAGGCATTTTGGGTTTATTTTTGGTTAGCTTTATTCATGGTTCTTCAGCTTTTAGGTGGCAATTGTGAATGGTATTAATTCCTTGATATTGTTTTCTGTATTCCCATTATTAGTACATAGGAACCCTATTGATTTCTGCTTGTGAATCTTGCTACTTCATTAAATTCCTGCCTTAGTTCCAGCAAGCCTATTGTGGGCCTCTTAGGAATCTAAATATATAAGATCATATCATGTACAAGTAGTGAAAGTTTCACTTCTTCTATACACAATCATATACCATTGATATCTTTCCATTGTCTATAGCACTGGCTGGGTCTTCTAGCACAATATTGAACAGAAGGTGGGATAAGGGTCATCCTTGTTGGGTTCCCTTATTCAGTGGATATGTTTTCAGTTTTCCCCCATTGAGTGAAATGTTAGTTACTGCTTTTACATATGTGACTTTTCTTGTATTGAGGATTTTTCCCTTCTAATCCTATCTTCTTTAGAGTCTTTATTAGGAATGGGTGTTAGTGTTATCAATTTTTTTCTGCATCATTGATATGATCATATGGTTCCTGTCCTTTTTTCTTGTTGATGTGATGGATTACATGGATTATTTTCAAATGTTGGATTATTACTGCATCCGTGGTTGGAATCCCACTTGCTCACGACGTATTTTTTTTGATGTGCTGTTGGAGTCCATTACCAGGATCATATTGAGTATTTTTGCATATGTGTTCTTGAGAGACATTGGTGTGTAGTTCTCTAGCTTGTGGGGCCTTTGCAATTTGGGTATCAGGGTTGTACTGGCTTCAAAGAATGACTTTGGGAGTTTTCTATACCGTTCTATGTTCTGGAATAGCTTTTGTAGGATTGGTGCCAGTGCTTCTTGGAATGCTTGGCAGAATTCTTCTGTGAAGCCACCTGAACTGAGACTTTTAATGGTTGGAAATTTCTTGATGACCTAATCTATTTCTTCTTTTGTTATGGGTCTGCTCAAGTTCTTAAAGTCCATGTGTGTTAATTTGGGGGAGAGGGTGATTTTCTAGGTATTTGTCCATGTCCTCCAAATTGTTGAATTTTTTGGAATACAGATGTTTTGTAGTACTATGTAATTAATTGTATTTCATCGGGGTCTGTCGTCACTTTGCCTGTCTCATCCCTAACCCTGGATATTGACATCTGTTCCTTCTTTTCCTTTGTTAAGTTTGTTAGAAGTTTGTTGATTTTGTTAATCCTTTCAAACAAGCACCTTTTTGCTATGTTGGTTATTTCAATTGTTCTTCTGTTTCCAGTTCATTTATCTCCTTTCTTATTTTTATGATTTCTTTTCTTTTACTGTTAGAAGGATTATGCTGTTGGCTCTGTTGTAACCGAGGGCAGTGCTGAGTTAAGGTGTTGACCATACTTCTCTATTCTTTTTTCATGTGTGAATTTATTGCAATAAAGTGACATCTGATACTGCTTTCGCTGCGTCTCACAGGTTTTGCTATATTGTATTGTCATTCTTATTGGTTTCTAAGAACTTCTTAATTTCCTCTCTAATTTGGGTTAATACCCTTGGTTTGGGAGAAGTGAACTATTACGTTTTTTTTTGTTCTTTCGATTATAACTTCCAACTTGATGACACTGTCGTCAGAGAAAGTGGTTTGAATGATCTCTATGTGTTTGAATTTCCTTAAGCTTGTCCTGTGTCCCATCATGTGGTCTACTTCTGAGTATGAGCTGTGTGCATTGAAGAAGAAAGTGTATTTTTTGAAGTTGGTTGGAGAACTCTGAAAATGTCTATTAGGTTGAGTTGTTTGATTGTGTTGTTCAGGTCTTCAGTTTTGTTTTTGTTTTTTTTAATCAAGTTTCTTACTCGCTGCTCTTTCTTTGAGAGCACTGCATTGAAATCACCTACTGTAATTGTTGATCCAGTGATTCATCTCTGAGAAGTTGGTTGATGAATTTCAAGGGTCTTTCACTGGGCACATATTTATTATGTTTAATGGTTCTTGGTCTACGGATCCCCTGAGCATTATGTAATGCCCATGCTTATCTCTCCTTATGTTCATGCTTGTTTAGGTCTATTTTGCAAGGCATTATTATTGCCACTTCTGCTTTTTTTAAATTGCCATTTGCATGGTAATATTTTCTCCATCCTTTGACTCTTGGTCTATTTTTTCCTTGTGAGTTTGAAATATGTCTCTTAAAGACAGCAGATTGCTGGATTTTGTTGTCTAATCCATTCTGCTGCTCTTTGTCTTTTAATATTTGCATTTAAATCATTAACATTCAGTATAATTAAATCTAAATGTAGATCAGTTGCTGCATCATGCACTATTTGTGTTTAGTATTTTCCTTGCTTCTCCTTATAAGACAATGTGTGTGTGTGCGTGTGTGTGTGAGGCTATTCTTGTTTTTGAATATCCAATGGAACTCTAGTGTTTTGTGTACTGTTTTCAGCGTGTTGGTTTCAGGGTGGCATCACACCCTGTGGTGGTCTCATGTTTGTATGCTGCAGCTGTTATTTTTCTGTCCACAAATAAAAGGGTTTTTTTTGTAATGCTGGTTTAGTTTTTATGAATTCTCCAAATGTTTCCATATCAGAGAAAATTTAACACCTCCTTCAAATGTGATGGAGGGCTGTGATGGACCAAGGGTCCTTGGATTGCAGTTGCTGTCCTTCACATTCCAGTTCCTTCTGAAGCACATCCTCATCCAACTGTCGTCAGATTCTTTGCTTTGTTTGAGAGTTCATCTGTAGTAGCTCCATTTTGTTATTTATTTTCCAGATTAATCCCCTAATTCCTGAACGGTACTCTGTAATAATCTCAAGAATTCTATCACTGGCAGTTCAAGTGTTGGAAACTGTTAGCTTTACGTCACCTTCAGTAATTGACTTTGGTTTCTCTAGATCAGCGGTTCTCAACCTGTGGGTCACAACCCCCTTGGGGATCGAACGACCCATTCACAGGGATCACCTGATTCATAACAGTAGCAAAATTACAATAATGAAGTAGCAACAAAAATAATTTTATGGTTGGGGGTCGCCACAACCTGTGGAACTGTATTAAAGGGTCACGGCATTAGGAAGGTGGCGAACCACTGCTCTAGATTTTTACTGAAGCTGCAGGTGTTGGCTGTTGTTCTTGTGGAATCTTGGGTGAGCTGTTGATGGAGCATAATTTTCTGAGATGTGTAAATTGGGGCTGTCTCTTTAAGTTAGGGGAGGATCAGACAGGTGGTGGAAAAACATATTGGTGCATAGATGAGGAAGGAGTGTTCGTTGGGTGAAAGGATCATTATGGTTTAGGTGATCTACAGTAGGTTTGAAGTGGTGGCATTAATCATAGGAAGCCTTCCCTTAGGTATAGTAATTTTTAATGAGGGGGAGAAGTGTGTTATGGGATATATGATTTTATTTGGTAAGTTAAAGGAGGTTGCGTGCTGCTGAAGTGGAGGGAACACCTTCCATAGGTTATCGTGGTTGAGGTAAGGAAGAGGTATAATGAATCTATCAGAATCCCTTATTGATCATGTGTATTATGCAGGAAGAGTACACTCTTCATTACTGTCCATATAAAAGTGGATTCGGTACAGCTCAGAACTATCTGCTTCTCATGTGTGACTCTAGAGTGTAAGTGGCCTATTATAATGGATACTCCAGGGAGGAGGGGCTTCTGTTCAGAGGGCAATCAGGCTACTCTGGGCACCAGTTCAGAAGGCCTTTGGCGGGAAAGCCACTGGGAAACCCAGAGATGCTGGGTTCTGTGTCTTCTGGTGGGGTGAGGATTGTTGTGTTTCCTTTCTCAAAACATAGAAACACTTCTACTGACCTCCTGGAACCCACTCATGGCAGATTCCAAGTGCTCCTCTGTTTCCCGTTGTCGAAACTCTTTCCAACTGGCTGAATGGGGATTCACCAAAGGGAATTCTTCTTCCTCTGTGGACTGCTGCACTATCTAGCACATAGACTGGGCTTGGGAGTTGCTGTTACACTGGAAAAGGAAGCCAACTGTGGGCAGGCAATGTGAACAGGGACAACATACTTGAAGTACACAGCTGAGCGTTTTGCGGAAGAACCAACAAAAAGACGCCAGGTGTGCTGCAAGACCCGGTGTCAAGTCGCTGTCCACTAACACAGCTACCTTACACGCAAATCTGGCAATCCCACAGCAAGCCATTCACATGGACAATCCTACATCAGCGACATCTTCTGGGAACTCTTAGTTCCACCTTTCTAATAAGACTGGGATTCCAAGAAGTTACTGTTACTACATATATTTCTTGCACAGATGTTCCCGGCACCTCTTCCCAACTCTAACAATATTTAAAGAGCAATGGAGACCACCCCTCTCTAGGAGAAAGCAATATCTAAAGCTTAGACTCTGTGTATTTAGAACTCACTGTTGAATTAAAAGTCCTAATACTCTATTTGTAAAATTTTCCTTAGCAAAATCATTTTTCTCATTGCCTTTGGTGATTGGTGTTAGTGACAGGATATTAAAAAATGAAACAAAACTTTTATATACCTCTAGGAGCGTAAGGAAAATTAAGTCAAAGAAAAGTTTCCCAGTACTTCATATTTCTCATTATTCGTGTAGACATATAATCCAGGTTACCTAATAAAAATTTTAAAAGAAGACCATAAAATAATCAATGCATTTGAATGAAGAAGAATATAACATAAGAATTGAAGGAAGACTTATTAAAACTTGTGATAATCAGATGACACAACCTTATTTGCTGAGAGTGAGGAGGACTTCAATGACTTGATGATGAAGATCAAAGTTTGCAACCTTCCATATGGATTACAAATCAATGTAAGCAAAACCAAAATGCTCACACCTGGACCAGTAAGTGACATCATAATTAATGGAAAAGAGATTGAAGTTGTCAAGGATTCCATCTTGCTTGTATGCACAATCAATGTTCATGGAAGCAACCACAAAGAGATAACACGATACATTGAATTGGGTAAATGTGCACAAGACCTCACTAGACTGTTGAAAAGCAAGAATGTTACTTTGAGGACTAAGGTGTATTTGATTCAGACATGATATTTTCAATACCTCATATGCATTTGGAAGTTGGATATTGAATCAGGAAGACCACAGAAAAATCAATGCATTTGAAATATTACTGGAAGAGAATATTGAAATTACTATTGATTGTCAAAAAATAAACTGTCTAGGAAGAAGTACAGCCAGAATGTTCATTGGAGACAAAGATGGTGAAACTTCATCTTACATCATTTGGACATGTTGTCAGAAGAGACTAGTCCCTGCAGGATATTATGTTTAGTAAATAGATAGGCAGTGAAAAGGAGGACAAGCTTCAACAAGATTAACACAGAGGCTGCATTTATGGATTCTAACGTAAGAAAAAATTGTGAGGATGACACAGGACCAAGCAGTTTTTTAATTCTTATAGGGTTGCTGAGAGTTGGAGCCAACCGGACAGCACCTAATAACACTATGGACATAATGTTTATAATAAATTGGAAAATTAACTAAAATTATGTAAATGTTCTCTTTTTTCTATGATACAAAATCACTAGTACATTTGTGTGGCTACTTATGAAAATTGCTCCAGAATAGAGTATGATTGACTATATTTTGTATATAACTGGAAGAAAATTAAATGAATGTGATGTAAAGAGTAAATGTGACATGAATAATTAAACTCTGAACAATGTAATTCTGTTTCATACAGCAAAAGGAAAACTAAGTTGACATTAAATAGATTAATGAAACAGTTTTGTTTTTTTCTTATAAAAGAAGAAATGGATATCTTTATAAATGGCTACAAAGATACATTTTAGTTTGTTCTTAATTTAAAGAAAGACCAAGAAGTCTTGGTGGCCTAGTGGTTACATGCTGGGCTGATCACCCTCAGGTCAGGAGTTTGAAACCACCAGCCTGCCATGGGAGAATTTAAAGAAAGACCCTAATAAGTTTGGTTTAAACATATTTTAAAATTCACTTTATTTTAATAGAGGGAGTGTTACATATGTGACTCTTTTTTTAGAATCATATGTTCTTATCCTATACAGTGTGATACACGAGCTATTGTTAGCTACATGAGTTATTGTTGCAGCTGATAACTCTGTTATACCAGATTCCTGACAGTAGCTTTAGCTAAGAATTGCAAGAAATACTAAATGAACTGGATACCAAAGACATATTATTTGTGGAAAAGATACTCCTTCTGAGTTTTCTAATCACTGAGCATAAACTAGTGGTTTATTTTAAACATGCTCATGTTGTTATTAGATGCCATCTATTTGCCTCTGACCCACAGGGGCACTGTGAACAACTGAACAAAACATTGCATGATCCAGTGCGATTGCCCAATTTGTCCCATGACTGAACCCATTGATGCAGCCACTGCCAGTTAGTTTCATTGAGGCACTTTCCCTCCTGCACTGCC
Source organism: Tenrec ecaudatus (assembly GCF_050624435.1). Classification (NCBI taxonomy): domain Eukaryota; kingdom Metazoa; phylum Chordata; class Mammalia; order Afrosoricida; family Tenrecidae; genus Tenrec; species Tenrec ecaudatus. Next base: position 155,717,910 of record NC_134535.1, on the reverse strand, counting down.
CTTCCATTTTACCAAGAATGATGGTCTCTTCTGACAACATGTCTGAAGTATGCAAGATTAAGCAAATCTTGCCGTCCTTGTCTCCAAGGAGCACTGTGGCCTTACTTCTTCAAACATATATCAGTTTGTCCTTTAAACAGTTCATGTTACTTTCAAAATTCGTCTCCAGCATCACAATTCAGATGCATCAATTCGTTTTTGGTCTTCCTTGTTCGATGCCCAACTTTTAGATGCATATGATGTAGTGGAGAATGCCATGACTTCGAGTAGGTGCACCTTAGTCCTCAAAGTAACATCCTTGCTTTTCATTACTCTAAAGAGTTCTGTGCAGCAGATATACCTAATACAATACATCCTCTGATCTCTTGACTGCTGCTTCTTGAGCATTGATTCTGCAAGACAAAATCCTTGACAACTCTTGTCTCCATTTTTCTTATCTCCTATTGGTAGTTGTATTTGGGTCTTCATTACATTGAGTTGTAATCTGTACTGAAGGCTACAATCCTTGATTTTCATCAATTCTTCTCACTTTCAGCAGCCAAGTGTGTGTTATCAGAATATTGCAGGTTTTTACTAAGCCTTCCTTCATCCTGATACCACCTTCTTCATATGATCCAGCTTCTCTGGTGATTTGCTCAGCGTACAGATTGAACAACTATGGTGAAAGGGTGCAACCCTGATGCCCACCTTTCCTGTTTTTAAGCCATACAATAAGGCCTTGTTCTGTTCACAGAAATGTTGCTGGATCCATGTAGAAGCTCTCTCTGCTTGAGCACAATGACGTGTTCTGGAATTCCCATTCTTCTGAAACCTTTCCATAGTTTATTATGGTTCCGAAAATTGAATGGTTTTGCATTGTCAATGAAGCACAAGTGAACATTTGTCTGGTACTCTCCATTTCAGCTAAGATCCATCAGCAATGATATCCCTTGTTCCATGTCCTCTTCTCAATCCAACCTGAATTTCTAGCAGGTCCTTGTCAATGTACTACTTCAACCATTGTTGGATAATCTTAAGCAAAATGTTAGTGAGTGCAACATAAGTGATATAGTTCTATAATTTGAGCACACTGTTAGACTACTGTTCTTTGTAATGGGCAGAGATATGAATATGTCCAGTCAGTTGACCAAGTATCTGTCGTCCATATTCCCTGTCATAGACATGTTGTGAGTGCTTCCAGTGTGTTTCCAGCTTGCTGAAACATTTCAATTGGTTTACTCATTTGAATATATTAGAAATATGGAGATGAAGTTTTATGCAAATAAATGTCCTATTATTCCTTTTGTTTTTCACAATGACTTTTGCATATAGTTAATTGTTATAATTAATCATTGAAAATAGCATTACATTCCACATATTTAAAGAAGACATTAAACATTATTTAGTCATATATTACAAATGCATATTTATACATCACACCACATGCTTTGTTCTGCCACATGAATGATTTGTATCTTCTGTAAATATATCCCAAATTTGAACAATATTTGCTTGTTCTTATAAGTAAAGTAGCAAGGTGCATCATCTTGGTACACATTCTCTTGCATATTCATGGGATTTATTAGTCAAACTAACATTTGATTAGTGTACATATGCATTTCTGTCAAAAAGTTTAACAAACAATTCCATTATCGTATATGAGACTCTCATTTACTGTGCACCCTCACTACTTGTGATTACAAGTAGTATTTAGAAATCTCTAAAAATGAGTTGCCAAAGCAAAAAAGAAATATAATGTTTGGACAGCAGCCTGGAAATAGATAACATCTTATTTGCAAATTTTAAATCAAATAATCTATAAAGTAACTATAGAGCAGTTATTTGTCTACACCACACATTTTGAACATAATTTACCTATTGTGTCAGCTAATTGATATTGGCACACTTTGGGGTTCAATTGAGAGGGAAGAGGAGACAATATCATAAGGGTTAAGCACAATTACTTGGGAATTAGTCAAATTTAGATTTGCCTTTAAGGTTTTCCTCAGACTAACTATAGGGTTTAAGTAAATTATTAAATTTTCTGAGTCTCACTTTCCCATGATACAGAGAAATTATTTTTTTTATGCTGTGAAAAATACTTTAAACAACAGGGGGGTGGACATAAAGTATATTAATATGGAGGTCACAGAAATATTCCAAAGGGATTCTACTGATTTTTTCTATATAGATAGAAATGTTTGCTTAAAATGGTAAATTTTCTATGGTGTTTAATCCCATTAGGGACAATTTAGAATTATGCCTAAACAAATAACTTTAAAAGATACCTCTTATTAAAAGGTACATTAATATCTTGATATCAGGAGATGAAGTAGTACAATATTAAACTTACATTGCAAATTTTAGAGGGAAAATCCATAATAAATGATGTGATGCAAAACACTTAATATTATTGTGCTTTTTACTTATAAACTGATTAAGTAATTCAACATGATTTCAGAAAAATGTTAAGCCTTGATATTTAATGGGAAATATGAACAGAAGTGAAATATAGCATTTTATCTAATATGGAACCTTTGTGGTTGTAAGAAGTATAATGTTGAGGAGGATTCTGAAATCCCATTTTAGCTCAACAAGAATGACAGCAGTAAGCAATTAATAATTCTGCAAGAGACGCTATGTGGAAGTTCTGATGTCATAGATGTGCCGCATCTGAATATAGCAATACAAGTGTGAAACTTCATTTTATATGTCCTGATAGTGACAGTATTTTCCTCTGCATAATTGTAAACATTGTAATGGTGTGGAACTCCAGGGCGATGCAAATGATGAAGGTTAGTGTTCCAGTCTACCCAGAGGTTGACTGGAAGAAATATCTGGCAATCATTTTCTGAGAAATAAAAACAACAACCAAAAACTCTGTCATGGAGTCGATTATTACTTGTGGTGACTCTCTGTTGGATGTCAGAGACACAAGTACAGACAGCCTCATCTTGCTTCTACACAGCGAGTGGTTGGGGTGAGCATCCAGTGTTGCGATTAGCAACCCCACCCCCAACCTCCAGGACCACCGAGGTTCGCCCATTGAAAACTTCACGGATCCCAGTCTACTCTGACACACACTGGGTTGCTTAATTTGATTAGAAATGAGGTTGAATTAGCAGCATTGATTCAGTTGGTGATTCTTGCATGTTGTTTTTATTAACAAAAATATTCCCTTTCTCATTAGTGTCCGTTGCTGAGGTCTAAGCCTATTTACCACCACTTGTCTGCCAGTCTGCCAGATGGTGGTAACTTGTGTGCTTTTGTGGTGTGGAAGCTATGTCACCAGTTTTACACTTACCAGCAGGTTTCAGCAGGATTTCCACACAAAGAAAGAATAGGCTGTCCACTTCTGAGGGATTAGCCACTGAAAACCAGGGAGTCGCATCAGAATATTGTCAGATAGATTTGAAACCTTATGACCAGGAATGAACCATTGGCAGCTATCCTGCCTGAGGATGAGCCCCTCGGGTCAGAAAGCCATGAAAATACAACTGATGATGGGAGCGGCCTGCTCAAGACAGAACTGACCGTAATGAGGAGAATGGAGTTAAGGTTTGGGGACCTTCATTTGTCAATGGGTCATGACTCATTTTCTTGGCCCAGGTGATCGCTTTCAGTGTTCCATCAGTCTGATGAAACATTTCATTTGGTGTTCTGTAGATATCTGGAGCCTTATTTTTTTCACTAATGCCTTCAATGTACCTCAAACTTCTTACCAGCTCCTGATCACTTCTTTAACTTTTGAATGTCGACCAATTCCTTTTAGTAGAGGGATGCAATGTATTTCTTCCATGCTCCCCTGTTCTTTCTGGCACCATTAGAAGGTTTTCCCGTAGGATCTGTCAATATTACAATTAAATGCTTGAATTTTTTCCTTCAGTGATTTCAGTTTGATATATGCTAAGTGTACCTTTTTTTCCCCTTCTAACTTTCTGAGCCTTTGTACATTTTAATTGTAATATTTTACTTAGTCTTCTTGAACTGTCCTTTGAAAATTTCTGTTCAGCTCTGAGCCTTCATTTTTTTTCCATTTGCCTTAGCTACTCTAAAATTAAGGTGAACTTTTAGAGTCTCTTGTGACTTTTCTTGATCTTTTCTTTCTTGTTTACAGTGACCTTTTGCTTTCTGCATGTGTGATATTCTTAATGTCACCTCACAGCTCATCAGATATTCTGTCAATCATGCTCAATGGGTCAAATTTGTTTTTGAGATGTTCTCCAAATTGAAGTGCGATATACTCAAAGTTGTGTTTTTTTATTTATAACAATTTTGTTGACCTAAAGTCCACATATCATACAATTCAATAACTCAATCATATTAAAACAAGTTGTATAATCTTTGAGAGAATCAATTTTCTTGTTTCCTGTATTCATTGTTATTAGCTCCTCATTTTCATGCTGCCCCCCCCCTTAATCCAGTTACTGTTGCTATAGATGTATCTATCCTGGATTTCATATACAAAACAACACCTCCCCCCAAAAAAAACACAGCAATAACAAAATAAAACAGAAAAAATTCAATTAAAAAGAAAGGAGAAAAGATTAAAAACTAGAAAAAAATATAATGGATTAAAAAGGAGGCACAATTATACTGTTGCATTTTACCCTACTTGCCTACCAGCAATCCACTGTCCAAGGTGGATTACAATAAGGCCATTTACATCTGTGGTCTATGGGCAGAGGCAATCAGCCCAAGTCTTAATCCACATATACTTTCCCTTTTAGATTCTTTTTTAAATGACCAATTACTTTAAAATGGGACAAAAGGGAGATGAGATGATGACGTACCACTGAATTAGTGATAAGGAGTATTCTTGTCTGGTTTCCATTCAAAGGGGAATCTTTTCAGGTGTTTTCCCACAGAATGGCCCTTGCTTTGGCATGGATGGCTTTTATTGCATTGAGACCGGTCTCTTCTATTCCTGTTTAGCTTAGTTGTATCTGTTTTTTTTTATGGTTGCTGGATATTTTCCAATGCCTTTTCGCATCAATTGATATGATGATATTGGTCCTATATTTTGTTTTGTTTATATAGTGGATTGCATTGATTGTTTTTTTTTAAATATTGAAGCATCCTTGTATACCTGGTAGGAATCCCGCTTGATCATAGTATTTTCTTTTATTGCTATATAGTTGGATTCTAGTGGCCAACATGTTGTAAGAATTTTTTACACCTATGCTCATAAGGGGTATTATTTCTGAGTTTTCCACCTTGGTAATGTCTTTGCCTGATTTGATATCAGAGTTATGCTTGCTTCATAAAGTAAGTTTGGGAATTTACTGCCCTTTTATCTAACTGGGATTGCATATGTAGAATTGGTAGCAGTTTTTCCTAAATTCTTGGTAGCCCTCTGGCCCTGTTTTTTGTTCTGGCTGTTGGAAGCCTTTTAATGACCTGGTTTATTTCTTCTTTTGTTGTGGGTCTGTTGAGGTTCTGTATATCAGCCTATATTAATTTGAGTAGATAGTGCATTCCTAGAGATTTATTCATTTCATTTCATTTTCAGAATTGTTGTTCAGTCAGTTTTTAAATAATGTGCTATTATTTAATTTTATTTGATTTTTTAATTATGTCACCTTTTTATCTCATATTCTTGATGACATCTCTTTCTTTTTCTTTGTTACGTTTGCCAGTGGTTTCTCAAGTTTGTTAATCATTTCAAAGAACCAACTTCTTTTCTTGTTAATTTTCTCTGTATTGTTTTTCTGTTTTACAATTCACTTATTTCTACTCTAATCTCTCTGGTTCATTTTCACCAGGTGAATTAAATTTATTTTATTGTCCTTGTTCTAGTTGCTGAAGATGCTGGATTAAGGTGTTAATATTGGTTCTCTCTTCTGTGTATATCACCATTTATTTCTGGGTGCAACTTTAGCTATGCCCAAAGTCTTCATATGTTGTATTTTCATTCTCACGTCTTTTCAGGAATTTTTTTTACTTCGTTCCTTACTCAGTCTATTTCTCAGTCATATTTACGTAGTGTGCTGTTCATCTTCCATTCATTTGATTATGTTTGACCTTGTTATTTCTATTGTCTTTTCTAGTTGTATAGCATTGTGTTCTGAGAAAATGGAGTTTAGAACAATATTTTAAAATTTATTAAAGCTTTCTTCTAGAAAAAGACCTTATGCTCAGTAAGGTGGAAGGGCATCAAAAAGAAGAAGATTCTTAAGAAGATATAAGGACACAGTGGCTGCTATAGTGAGTTCAAACATAGGAACAATTGAGAGACGAGTGTAGGACGATGGAGCTATCTTTCCTTCTGTTTTATGTGGGCTCCCTCTGAGTCAGAATCAACTTAATGGCTCCAGACAACAACATCGAGACTTCCTCCATGGATCATGGTGGATCATGGTAGCAAATGTCAGCTTTGGTCAGTGGTGGGTGGCGGCGGTAGGAGGTGAGGTGTGTAGTATGGAAGTATGGTAGCTTCTCTGCCTGGGTGTGCTCAGTGACAGGTACAAGTGGTCAGGAGAGAATACCAAATTCTGTGTGTGCTGCTTTGCTTCTTCCTCTCCTTCAACTGATCAGTGTATATCATCTCCTTAAACTGATCAATGTACAGCAATGTAGAGTGGAGAGCTCTGTCCACTTAGCATTTAGGTCATCCTCCAAATTACCAGGGTTTTCAAGGTTTTCCAGCTTGTTGGTCATCTCCTAAATGTTGTAGAGGGGCACCTCTTTTATTTGTCACTAAATGTTTGTCTTGTACAAAAATATATACCAAGAAATTTGGAAAATAGAGATCATGTCAACTGACTGGCAGAGATGCATGCCTGTGCAATTTCCAAAGAAACTTGATGCAAAAAATGGAAAATTGTGAAGTATATCATTAATATGGCATATAAGTTCATGTTTGCTAGAGATAGTTCAACAGTGGTTGCAGCAGGCTATTGATGGGACTCTGCCTCAAATTCAAGCCGGATTTGGAGGAAAACATGACATGAGGGATAGCATTGCTGATGTCAGATGGACCATAACTGAAACCCAGAGTGATAGCAAGATAGTTTCTTAAGTTTAATTGATTAGGAATTTGACTATGTAGATTATTAAAAATATAGATAACATTGAGAAGAATGGGAAGGTCAGAACAACTTATTGTCCTCGTGTGGAAACTATGCTTAGACCAAAAAGAAGACGTTGGAACAGAACAAAGGAATACTGAGTAGTTTAAAATTCGGAAAGGTTTATATCAGGGTTGTACCTTTCCACCATAATGAATCAATCTGAATGCTGAGCAAATACCTTGAGATGCTTCACTCTGTGAAGAAGAATGCGCCATCAAGATTGGAGGAAGAATTATCAATAACCTGTAATATGCAGATGAAACAATCTTGCTTCCTGAAATTTAGGAAGAATGGAAATACTTCTTGATTAAAACAAGGACTGCTGCCTTCCGTTTGAATTACAACTCAACATAAGGAAAACCAGAGGACTCACAACTGGACCAATAGATCACATCATAATAAATAGAGAAAATTGAAATTGTCAAGAAATTCATCTTGCACAGATTCAAATGAAGGCTCGGAGAAGCAGCAGCAAATTAATCAAATGGTGTATTGCATTGGACAAATCTGCCAACAAGACCTCTTTAAGACATTGAAGCAAAATTATGTCTCTGAGGACTAAGGGGAACTTGACCCAAATGATGGTATTATCCATCTCTTCTCATGCATGTGAAAGTTGAATATTGAATAAGGAATACTAAAGAACAGTCACTGGGTTTGAATCATGGTGCTGGAGAATATTGAAAGTGCCATGGACTTTCAGAAAAACAAACAATCTGTGTTGGAAGAAGTACAATTAGAACATGCTCTTTAGAAGGGATCATGGTGAGACATCATCTCCTGTACTTTGGACATGTTATCAGGAAAATACAATCTCTGTGCCTGGTCCAGTAGAAGGGCAGTCAAGAAGAGGAAGAACCTAAAGTATATGGATTGCTACCCTGGCTGCAACCATGGGCTCAACATTACAACAGTTATGAGAAAAGTGTAGGGCCAGTCAGTGCTTTGTTCTATTGTGTATAGGATCACTATAAGTCTGAATCAACAATATAGCAACTAACCACAACAACACAACTCTTTTACCACAGCAGTAAAATATAGAAATAATATGAATTGAGAACATACATGACTTCAATGAACAAGAAACTTCTCAAGTACATTACCACAAGATATTGGCCAATTTGATTCCAGTCAAAATAATCTGTATTTGTAAAAGGTGATTAAATTAGAAATTGGATAGGCCAACATTTAAAAAGTAAACAACCAAAGTAAGAAATGATCTGAAAAATCTAGCTTAATTAAGGACTTACATTTGCAAATATGGGTATCCAAAAATCTATATTCCTAACACTAGAATAATATTGAGTAAACTAATTTATTTCCCATAAGCATCAACATTAATAATCTCCATGATGGAACATAGAGGGAGCTGTTGGCAAAGGTATAACAACTAGTCATAAAATATATGCTGAAGTTTTCCATTATAATATAACAGTTAAAAAGTTTGGTTATGAGACATGAATTGGTAGTTAAAATAGATATGTGAGGGAAAAAATAGACATGTGACAAATATGATTGAAGTCATTTTGTGAGGGTAATTGTCACATAAATGAACTATTATTTCTCTTAATAAATGTGTTTCATGAAAATTTGGGCTTTTACTATCTAAAATAGGAGCACCTGGAAGATGATGAAAGAAAATGTAACTTTTTGTTTTCTCACCTTATTTAGAACCCTATAAAATGACTCAGAGTTTCTATATGTTAATACCAATTAATAGGCCATAGGATTGTCTCTGTGTGTGAGCATGTGCTTTACAGAAGAGCCCAATTCAATTCCATTCCTTACATTTTAACTATATAGTCACTGAATTAAAAATAAAATTGAACTGAAGGCATTTACTTTTCATATGTTTTTATTTTATTTGAAATATATAATTCAATGGTTTAGATAATATAATGCAGACAAAAATGCTTGATATATTGGTACCATGGTAATTCCTGGAAACATAACTACTACAAAAAATAATTATACATAAAAGAAAAAAAATTTGGTTGGCGACAGGTACTAAAACAAATAACATACTAAAATAATTAGACATATAATTTAATTTTCACCACCTGCTTCTTTGTGAAATCTTAAGATTCTATACCTTCAATTAGTGTTTGAATGTGATTTGTAAAACAGGCTTAAACCGTAGTATAAACACCAACCTAATAAATTAGAAAAAGATTTGTTCAGCTATTATTCTAATAAAATGCCTATCCAGTGCTCTATGGTAAATATTTATTATGTATTTGTCTGTGGCTATGATAGCAAACTCATGTTGTTAGGAGTATTGGTTTAATCATGGCAGGTTGTCAACAGCTAGGATATCATTATTAATGATCTTGTCTTTCCTTTTATTATTCAATAGAACATCTAAGAAGTGGAGATGAAGCTGCTCACGGAGATGGATGTCACTATGTGTTTAGATCAGGTTTCTGAGACAGGCAGGAATTGTGAAAGCACCATCAGTTACCAAGTCTTTAGTTTGCTTTTGCCTTTGGTGCCGCGTTACAGCAGACTCTGCTAGCTGCTCAATGTGCTAGCTCCCAGATATGGTCCTTACCTCTTTATCATCTAGAATGCAATGGACAGTGATTGCCTTATGCATTTTCTAACATTTCATTCTCTGTTTCTGGCAAAAACCTTCGGAAGGATGTTGTGTGCTTCTTGTGCATACTCCCCATCCCTTTGCAAGTTTGAATTTTACCATCCACCCAAATTATGTCACATTCCCAATCCCTGTACCAGGAAATGTGGCCAAGTTTGGGCAAAAAAGGATTTTTGTTTGTAATTTTAGGAAATGGATGAAAAGAAAAAAAATATCTATAACAGATCACATTTTGGCATTCTCATATTTTTTAAATAAATAATTTTATTGGATGCTCTTACAATTCTTATAATGATTTATACATGAGCGGCATCAAGTACATTTGTACATATGTTGCCATCATCATTTCCAAACATTTTCTTTCTACTTGAGCTCTCGGTTATGCCATGACCTTAGGGATGATAGGTTGGACATAATTAACAAAACCACAAGTCCATTTACCCTCTGAGGTGGACATGGCTAGGATTGCTAGACATTTATTTTGAAGACACACATTCATTAATACAAAACTACATATGTGTAAAGTGGTCACAACACTGTATCATGACAGTATTTTTAGTAAGAATATACAGATAATAACTTCAATGCTCAACCATAAAATATTAGTAAAAATGTATTAAAAATTGATGAAATAAAGTAATATGGAGTCTAAAAATGAAGACTTACTCTACTATAGATATTTTTCCAGGATATATTTTAAGAAAGCAGAATGAAAAACATCAATGTAAAGTTGAAGTAAGAATCCATTGCTTATTATGGGACAGGTTATCATGGTCAAGCGAACTGGTTAATATTTTCTAAAACAATGAATTAAGTAAAACAATGAAAATGTAAATGTATAATGTCACTCTATAGGAAAGGTAATACATAATCTTTACTCTCAGTGATTTTACTATGCAAACTTAGAGGGACATAATCTCAGGATTAAAATAACTGAAAAGAATAAAGGTAAATTTTCTTGTGGACCTTTGATGTTGTTAGGGCTACCGAGTCAGTTCTGACTCATAGCAAGCTCATGTGCACAGAAGGAAACATGGTCTGTCCTCTGATCCTCACACTTGCTGATATGATTGAACCCCTTGTTGCTGCCACTGGGCCAACTCATCTTGTAGAGGGTCTTCCTTGTGGAGGTTCCTGACTAAGGGAAGGTTGAGGAGGTAAGGAAGGAAAAATAATAATCTTTAGTTATTTCAACACAGTGAACTGGTAAGTTCACTTCTATCTGTGGTTGTTTTTTTGAAATAGTAAGACAACTGAACACAATGAAAGGTATGGGTTTTAAAGGGTCCAAATAAAATTAACCTTTCCCACTTGAAAGCTCTACAGAAAGAAATACTGAAGGATTTAGACATGTTAGAAGGAGAAATTTCAGCTGGTCAAATTTAAGAAATAAAAACATAAAGATTGAACTGGAAAACAGAAGAACAAGGGGGGAAAAATCAACAGAGCAAAAAGTTGGTTCACTAAAAGGATCAACAAAATACTCACAAACTTAACAAAATAAAAGGGGCAGATATCAATATCTAGAATTAGGGATGAAACAGGAGAAGTCACAATAGACCCCAATGAAATAAAATGATACACAGTCATATGAAAGACTGTATTTAAAAATACATTAATTTGGAGGACATGGGCAAATACCTGGAAAATTACTCTCCCCAAATGAACACATAAGGACTTTAAGAACTTGAACAGACCCATATCAAAAGAAGAAATAGATAAGGCCATCAAGAAACTCCCAACTAAAAAAGCACTGGTCCAGTTGGCTTAATGGGAGAATTCTACCAAGTACTGAGAGAAGAGATGACACCAACCCTACACAAATTCTTCCAGAACACAGAAAGGGACAGCAAACATCCAAATTCGTTCTAGGAAGCCAGCATAACTCTGATACTGAAATCAGACAGGGACCCCACAAGCTTAGAGAATTAGAGACCAATATCTCTCATGAACATAGATGACTCTGGATAGGGCAAGATATGACAAAATAAGGATGTATAAATTACCAAGGGCACATGAGGGAGGGGGGAGAGGGAAGAGAGGGGAGAAAAAAAGAGGACCTGATGCAAGGGGCTTAAGTGGAGAGCAAATGCCTTGAGAATGATTGCGGCAGGGAATGTATGGATGTGCTTTATACAATTGATGTATGTATATGTATGGATTGTGATAAGAGTTGTATGAGTCCCTAATAAAATGTAAAAAAAGAAAAGAGGAGAAAAAAATTATTAGGGCAAAGACTGTACAGATGTGCTTTATACAATTGATGTATGTATATGTATGAACTGTGATAAGAATTGTATGAGCCCCAATAAATTGTTAAAAAAATCCTCAACAAAATCGTGGCCAATAGAATCCAACAACATATCAAAAAATTAATATCCTGACCAAGTGAGATTCATCCCAGGAATGAGAACAGCAAGATATCAAGGCGTATGACTGGATAAAGAAAAAGGAAAACTTTCACTATTTACAGATGATATGATTTTATATAAGGGAATCCTAAAGGGTCCACAGTTGGATGGTTGGAAACAATAGAGGAGTTTTGTAGAGTAGCAGGATACAAGATTAACAAGCAGAAGTCAATTGGATACCTATAAATCAGTGAAGGGAATTCAGAAAAAGATGTCAAGGGATCAGTACCATTCACAATAGCCACACAAAAGCTGAAGCACCTAGGAATAAACTTAACAAAAAGAAAAGACCTGTATGAAGAAAAGTAGAGAGCATTACTACACGAAACCAAAAGGGATCCACACAAATGGAAGTATATTCCATGTTTGCGAATGGGAAGACTAAATGTTGGGAAAATGTCAATAGCACCTAAAGCAATCTATAAATTCAATGCAATCCCAATCCAAATTCCAGCACTGTTTTTAAAAGAAATGGAAAAACTGATGTCTCAATTCATAAAGAAAGAGAAGAAGCCTAGTACAGGCAAAGAACTCCCCAAGAAGAAGACTTAAGTAGGTTGTCTTGCACTACTTGAACTCACAGTTGACAAAAACAGCCTAGTAGTGGCATGACAGATACTCAGACCAATGGATCAGGAGAGAAAGGCCAGAAAAAAATTTGCATACAGAAAATTGAGTTTTGACATAGGCCCCCAAAACATTAAATGGGAAGCAGATGCCTTTTCAATAAATGGTGTTGGAAAAGCTGGATATGCATGTGCAGAAGAATGAAAAAAGTATTATATCTCACTCCATGCACAAAAACACACTCAAGGTTCATCGAACACCTAGATATAAAATGCAAAGCTATCAGGATCATCAATGAGAATATGGGACAAACGTAGGAGCCCTAGTGCAAGGAATGCACAGGCTGTCAGGAAAAAATAAAGGAAACATACTCCGTGGAAGATACATAGATGAATGGGACCTATTAAAATAAAACTTTTGATGTACATCAAAAGACTTTATAAAAAGTGTAAAAAGAGCCCACAAACTGGGAAAAGATATTTACTAATGACATAACAAAGGACTAATTAGTAAAATCTACACACAAAAAAAAACCTCTGTGAAAAGGTGGGCGAAGGACTTGAACTGACACTTCACAAAGGATAGCAATTGAGTGGCTAATAAACACACGAGGAAAATCTGCTGGTCATCAGCCATGCAGGAAATTCAAGTCAAAGCAAAATGAGATACCACCTAATGCCCATCACTGTAGCCCAATTAAAAACAAAAGCCAAAACATCAAATGTTGGAAAGGATGAGGAGTGACAGGAACTCATCCATGTTTGATTGACTGGATAGACTATGTACAGCCACTGTGGAAGACGATATGAGAGTACATAAAGCAGATAACAGTTGAACTACCATATGACTGAGTAATACCATTACTGGGCATACACCCAAAAGAAATCAGAACCAGATCATGAAGAGACATTTGTTCCCCCATGTTCATTGCAGCCAAGTTCACCATACCAAGACACTGGAAGCAGCCTAAATTCCCATCAATAAGAGTGGATAAAAAAACAAAACAACTGTGGTACAGACACACAATGGAATACTACACATCCCTGAAAAACATCAGTGAAACTATGAAGCACTTCAACTCTTGGAGGGTCCTAGAAGACCTTATGCATAGTGAAGTCTGTTAAACACCAAAGGACAAAAAACTGTATGTGTCCCCTGCAGTGGTCACAAGCAGCAGAATGGGCACAAGCTGAAGATTTTCAGGTATCCAGTGTTCTGGCCTGGGACCAGACAGCCTGTTAAAGAGGTAGACCAGTGTCAATGAACCAACATCATCTGCTCCAGGTGAGTATCCTGTAGGTCACTTGACCAGAGCTGGGATCAAATGACTGGGCAGGGGGTGGAGGGGGGGAGCGGAGGGGGGGGTAGGATTCTGTGTACTGAGTGGTAGCCATGTGGATTTGGGGTGAAGTCCCCTGGAGAGGGAGGCAGCCCTGTAAGCAGGAGGAGGTTACTGGTGTGAGTGGCAGCACAGGGAAGGCGAGAGTGAATAGTCAAAGTTGGGGGAACATAGGTGCATGTCTTTGGGGGGAGGGGAGGGAGTGCCATCCTGCAGGTGTGGAGAGGAGAGTCTGAGGATGCTTGTGGGAACATTAGGTGGGGAGGGTCTTTAGTGGCTTGTAGCAGGTGGGCAGAATTGACCTAGGGAGTAACCAAGGAACCCAGGCCAGGTGCTGTGGAATGCTGGGTCACTGAATTCTGGGTCTTCAGGGTGCAAGTCATGCTCCAGAGGCTGCATCGCTGAGATCCCAAATAAAAACTCCCCTGGGTGAGCTGGAATCTACCCCAGACACACTTGCAACCTGAGAACTTTAGCCAGAAAACACACGTGACTGAGGAAGCAGATGACAACTTTAGAACAATCAGTGTACCATTGGTTGGCGGAAAAACAAGGTCTTGCTTCATCAGCACCTTGTTTCCTGTATTAATATACCTATTGTCCCCAGCAATCCTGTATGGCTATTCTGCTATTTTCGGCTAATGCTTGTTCATATTAGGGGATGTCTCAGAGGTGCGTCACCATTGGGGCTCACCCTCTTGAAGCTGTGTTACTTGTTTATTTGTTTTTCAGTAAATGAAACCCACAGATGTTGAGCCTATAGGGAACGGAAATTTAACCAGGGTTTTAGGGGAAAGGGGGCATATAGACGGATAAGAGGGAGATGGTGTCAAGAAGTCCAGGAAGGAAAAGTATATTTGGAGACTGATTATGGAAGCATTTGTACAATTGTGTTTGACACGATTGAATTATGAAATGTTACAGTAGTTTTCATATTAATAATCACGGTGACAACTACCATAATATGTCTTCTGATGTGAAACAATATAAGGTTTTCAGTATCTCAAATAATATTTACCCTGAATTAGATAATAAGAAAATAATTACTAAATTTTGAGCTTGAAATATTGAAATAGTAGTTGTGTAAATTCATTAGTATATCATTGCTACAATTTGTATTTATGAAACACCTACTACAGGTCAAGGAAAAGTCCCTGCTGTTAAGCAAAAGATTGGTGATTTAAATTCACTCGGGCCTCTTGAAAGAAAGCTTAGTAATGTTCTTCCAAAAGATCAGTGACCAAAACCCCAGTTCTTCTCTAACATATGGGGGTTCCCAGAATTGACTTGAGGGCAACTCTTTGTTGCTTTATCTTTTTAAATGTGACAAAAACTGGGTGTAGGCAGCGAGCCTAGAAATACCAAATACTTGTATTTTTTTAGTATTTTATCACTTGATTTTATCATGTCAGACTGGTAGAGGGATGCTAGAAGGCTGCTTCCCTAATTCTTCTCGTCAAAGATGTCTCCCATGAATTGATATCTAAGTAGGCTTGGAAGTAAATTGAACAGAGCCAAATGACCAAGTCAGGATCGGCCATAATCGAGGAAAAACAAGCTGGTTAGCAAGTTCTTTCAGCAGAGTGAGCAAGGAGGAAAGTGGTAGAGAATTAATTTTCCAGGACCTGTTTTATGTAAGACAATCCCTGTGAGACAGGGCACGGAATTTGGATTTAATTCAAAGAAAAAGAAAACTTTGGGCAAGAAATGTTTCTTCCTATGAAAATGTATACCTTAGAGATGAAGATTATTGGTTTGCTTTTTAGCACTTATTTACTGTTGCCAGAAAATAAAGTATTATTAACACTCTTATTTTGTATATGTATTTGCGCTAAAGACTGCCAAAAGAAACTGCTTAGAATTAAAGGCATTGGAAACTATTAAAGAACTAAGCAGAAATTTGGATGGATTTTTAAATGGGACTACTATCTTGGAACAAATTTAGGAGGAATCTGAGACATGCTGATATTAACTAAGAAATTCTCATGTTTGATAATTTTGTAAATTGCATGCAAGTAGATACCACAAAAATAACATTTTTGGCACTTGTGATGTAAAGAGATGGAGTCATAATTTCTTCCCACCAAATTTTCTATTCTTTTTCATAAAAAAAGAAATTCCCCAAAGTTCATCACAGGAGAGAAAGGGCATATGACAGCCTTAAATGAAATTTAATAAATAGCTACTACTTTCCAGGCCTTCTTCTCCCAGACACCTTGTTGCATTTACTAGTGCAGGCAATTTGGGAGATGTTGCCAGGGGAGGAACTGAATAATCTCTGAGAATACTTAATTTCATTTTCAATTTAAGTAGCCAGTGCCGTCTCAAAGAAATAGTGCCTGGAGTGAAATTTTGCAGTGGAGATATATTTTATCAAATGTTTCTCTTTCTGCTGCAAACATTGCTTGGAGAGAAAAAAAAATGTTTTAGTAGCATCGGAGAGAAGAAAATCCTTCAGATGTCTCTATCACAGTTTCTAATGGTGCTCTCTGATCCAGATAGACACACTAGTCCACTCAAGAAATTTTCTTAGGGCTAACATGGCCCTCGATCCTCCTGTGGCACTTTCACTGAAGTCCATAGGAACTACATGGCTGAATCAAGGTGGGATACAGAGCCCCACGACTTTACTACACATTTAAACTTGGTGAAAGAAAAGCCAGAGGAATGAGGAAAAATATGATCAAATGGCCTCGGCTGAAGAGGAGAAATGAATTAGAGGCACCCCATAGAGACTTCTTGGTATATCAGGTTATACTTTTTGAGCATATAGCTAAGGTACTAAATGCAGTCACATTTGAAAATACGAAAGGTATAGAGTCACAAATGCCTTTACAGATTGAAGAAGGCTCTTCAGGACATAATATTTGAACAGATTTCACATCTGGATAAAAAGTATGAATCTTCCACATCATATTTATGTTATTACCAGATATGCTATTTCTAAAGTTCTAATAATTATTTTTAGAGACTAATAGGCTACATTTGTTATTTGTCAGTTTTGTTTCCCGAATCATAATTCCAAATGAATTTAGAGAAATTTCTGAGTATGTCTGAGTAGCTTGAGTGTTTCTTTTACTTGCACAAATTAGTGAAACTTTCTGAGTTACCAATTTGTCTTCCTAAAGTGAGGGGTGACAATATGCTTACTAGCAAGAGTATTGTGAATGTATATTGATTATTGTGATAAAATATTTGTAAAGTACTCTTAATTTTCTGGCTAATGCTCTGTCTAAATGAAGGTTGTTTTCTTGTTTGGAAAACATCAGATCCACCCAATGCCTCAAGTTGAATGAATCAGCAATAATGTCAGCAGTGGAGATTTTTAGGAATAAAAACATATTGTAGAAATCCATAGAATTATGGAATTTTGATTGCAAGTGGAGGTGACTGTTATTTTACTCTTTAAGACAAATGATTGACTACCAAGAAACAAACCCAGCAGACATTAATGAACTCAAAAATACCTAATCAGGTTTTTCTTGACGTTTCTGTGTTTCCAGTATCCCTAAACTCTGATGAACATTTACATGAATCACAGAATTAACCAAAGTGCCCAAGGTAGTTATGTTTTGTAGGTATAAATGAGGTTCACTGTTCAAAAGTGTTTTCCCCACCATTTGATATTGTGCCTGAAAGGCCACATTAGAATTCATTCCTTGAAGACTGAATTATTTTCACTCTCCAAATAATTCTCCATTAAAATGCAGATATGGCCGGGAGCTTTCACACCCAAGGTTAATTTCTGAAAGTCAACAAATATTCTGGGAGATCGCAAGCAAGCTGTAAGAAATAAGAGGACTTAAGTTAATAACGCAGTTGCTGAGTCACGGGAGAATAGAGGAGCAAATTGAAAGGGGATTGGCAGGACACAAAGACAAACTTCACCTGCCTCAGAAGACAATATATTATAGTGCAAAGGTTGAACTAGAAGAAGATGCCCATCAAGAGTTTCAGAAGAGACTCTTTGTTAGCTAAAATGCCTTTCTCTAAAGGCATGCTCTTGAGATCCTCGAGTGGGGAGATATTACTACAAAGACGTTCTAGAAACTATTGTCTCAGGTCCCCTCTGCTTGACTTCATGATAATTTTTATGTCAAGGGTTGTAAGAAGTCCACAGTAAGAACATTGGTTTGTGTTTTGAACTCAACTTTCTGAAATTTGTTTATCACAGATATGTTTCTTTCACAGACACATTTTAGAAATTTGACACCAACAAATAAAAGTATTGTGATAAGAAGTTGGCCAGGAAATCAAAAGAACTTGACGTAAGTTCTGATTTTGCTGTTACATTTGTTCATGATTTTGCTAAACTTTCATTTTGCATAAATTAATAGGGATGATAATTTTTTTAATTTAAATAACCCTTACTTAATTGATCCATGAAATAAATTGGAAAATGTAAAGGTACATGCTGCTACCTAATGTGATTGATTTGCTAGACACTCCCAACTTTGAACACCATCAGATCACCCTAGAACAGCGGTTCTCAACCTGTGGGTCGCAAGCTCTTTGGGGGTTGAATGACCCTTTCACAGGGGTCGCCTAAGACCATCATAAAACTGAGACACTGTTCCTCTATCCGTCTCCAGGAGGGTCCGCCCACATGCAGATACGCCCACATATGAGCACCTTGCGTGAAGACTGTTACCCATGCTACACCATGCTTCAAGACAAAATTTCATTTATTTGTAAATAGAAATAAATATTTAACAATATATAATGACATATTGTGTTTGTGATGAATCACTATGCTTTAATTATGTTCAATTTGTAACAATGAAGATGCATTCTGCATATCAGATATTTACATGATGATTCATAACAGTAGCTATGACAGCTATGAAGTAACAATGAAAATAATTCTATGGTTGGGGGTCACCACAACATGAGGAACTGTATGAAAGGGTTACGGCATTAGGAAGGTTGATAACCACTGCCCTAGAACCTAATTAATAGGCCTGGTAGTGCCAAACCCATAAATGAAATATTATCTATTCAAACTACTTCTGAATCTTCATTTATATGAATTTGATTGGATGTGATCCTTGGGTAACAAGGACAGTTTTTATTTTGCTTTGTCTTTTTTTTTTAATCAATCCCAATGTTAGGTACAACAGAAAATATCTCCTTGCTCTTGAGGAAAATATTCCAAAGTTCTATTATTTTCAAATGGCTAAAATGATCAAAGACTTCCTTAAGGGAAACCAATAGCATGTTGTTTAAAAGTGAGGGAAAAAATCCCTTTAGATCATTTAACAGGGAACAATAAATTTATAATTGTTTTCATTGAAACTTGAAAGAGATACATCAATTGAAATCCATATGCCATTCAAAGCTCAAGAGACTGGAAATATGATTTTCAAACTTAATCTTAGCCAAAAGGCCAAGGAACAATGAAAATATCATATTTTGCTTGGCTTACTCACAGAGTATTCTTTTTCTTTTAACATTTTATTAGCGACTCATATGACTCTTATCACAATCCATACATATACATACATCAATTGTATAAAGCACATCTGTACATTTTTTGCCCTAATCATTTTCAAAGCATTTGCTCTCCACTTAAGCCCTTTGCATCAAGTTCTTTTTCCCCCTCCCTCCCCGCACCCCCCTCCCTCATCAGCCCTTGATAATTTATGAATTATCATTTTGTCATATCTTGCCCTATCTGGCATCCCCCTTCACCCCTTTTCTGTTGTCCATCCCCCAGGGAGGAGATCCCATGAGATCCTTGTAATCGGTTCTCTCTTTCCAAACCCCTCAGCCTCTACCCTCCCAGTATCGTCCCTCCCACCCCTGGTCCTGAAGGTATCATCCGCCGTGGATTCCCTGTGCCTCCAGCTCCCATCTGCACCAGTGTAAAGAAACTCAGAAAGTGATATATCTTCTTGAAGAAGGGTGAAAATTCCAGAAGTGGCATTGCTATTGTTGTTTTTGCTAGGCTATGATCTTTATGGACGCAGATCAGTCTGTCTGCTGTGGAGAGGCTGGATAGCTCTACTGAGTGCTTGACTGTTGTGCCAACATCCCTTTGAATGGAAGGGTATGCTTCTCGACAGAGGGGTGATTGTGTCATGTGAGAAACTTAAAGGGAACTGGGCATTTCGGTGTGAGATATAACTTGTAAATAGACCAGTGTTATTAGCACAGGGAGGATAGTTCAATTGGATGGCCTTACGGAGATCCAGCTCTCTGGGTTCTTTAACTGGTGTGAAGTACAGGTTCACTAGAACTGTAAGTTTTGGTCTTCCTACATCATAGTTCCTTGTATCACAAAAAATTATGTATATGAAGTAAAGTTATCATTGAAAATAATGTATCAAGATGATGTGAGAAAGGGCAGGGCTATGTTCTGATTCATACTATTATAATCTACAGGTGAGAAAGGGTCATAGTGTCGATCTGTGCCATTGCCTTAACTCTCAAATTACATTTGTAAGGGAGAGGGGGCATGAATCAGAGAGACAAGGGACATATAAGATAATAAAGTTTGGGGATTAGTCTATTCTTTGGAGCATACAAGTCATGAAAGCGAAAACACAAGATGTGTGCAATAACATTATTTTCACTGACGTGCAATATAATGAGGGAAAGAATCCAAACTTCAGCTAATGTAGAAAAAAGAATGGTGGACTTGCCAATTATTAGCAGACTCAGAAAGTGAGGGAAATGGTGATGAATAAGAATTTTGCTATTATTATTATTATTGATGTTTGTGATGGAAGAGAATAGAAATATAAAAGACTTGCTAAAATAAAATGAAGTTCACTGGAGAAAAATACAGAAAAAAAGAGAAAATTAAGCATGTGCTTGATATTAGCTAAATAGCTGCACACTAATAAAACAGAATGTTTAATAATTTCTTAGTAATCAAAGAAAATATGAAGTTATAGAATTTTAACTATTAGTTGTCACCTTGGGATAAAAATATCCATGCAGATAGATTACCAAAAGCACAAGTGAAAAAGGAAATAGATACATTGAACTCCATCAAAGTGAGGAAATTTTGTGGTCAAAGAATATTATGAAAGTGAAAAGTAGGCCACAAATAGGGAAAAAAATTGCAAATATATAGGACTGTATACAGATGATATGAAGAAGTCTTGCCATCTAGTCTTACAAACTGGGCCATGTGTCTGAGCAGCTTTTCTCCAAAGGTGATACACAAAAACAATAGTCAAGAAGTATTTTTAAAATGCTCAACAGCATTAAACATGAGGGATATGTCAATCGAAGCCACAGTTAGATACTGCTTAGTGTTCAAAAGGATAGTCCACCTCCACCCTCCACCCTCCACCAAAACACTTAGTATCCAAAGAGAAATGGAACGAAAAACAGATAATAACAATAATTGGCATAGGTATGCAGAAACCTTGCTAGTGGTATTTTGAAAATGTTGCAGCCACTTTGGAGATGAGCATAAAAGTGTCTCAAAATGTTAAATCTAAAGCTACCTTATGAATCAGTCATTACACTCAAGCATAGACCCACTAGAAATAAAAATCTATGTCCCCAACCCTGTGCATATAAATATGCATAACAGTATTATTATAACAGGCAACAGGTAAAAGCAACCTATATGTCTATAATTTAAAATGATGAACAACATGTGATATATTCATATTACTTGGCAATGGAGGACTGACTATTACTCCCACATGAATTCAACTTGAAAAGGTATGAAGAAGTGGTCACAAGGAAACACATTGTTTGATTCTGTTTCAAGGAATAGACAATACTACAAACACAAAAGTTGTACATTGTGTATATTTCACTTAATAACTAAACTGTGAGTGACTTAAGCAAGACTACCAATTTATTCCTATGTGCCCCCCAAAAGCAGGCAAAAATTAGCACAAGTGTTGATTTGAGAAATTACAGAAAGCCTACGTGCTCAATTATGTAGAACAAAAAGATTTAGCTGATTTACTATCTGAAGATATAGGCTGCTTCAATTAAGAATTTTTCCCCCCTCATCTATCTTAGTCTAAAGCATAAATCTACAGTGAGCTTACAACAGCCCTAGGAGCCTGCAAATATAGAATTATGACTCATCGCAGGACAGAACTAGGAGCAAATATCAGTTTATGAGGAAATAAGCTCAGATTTAAAGTCTAACTTAGGCAATCAACATGTTTGATGGCTGCTAGTGCTTGGGGTGAAAGATGAATAATTTTATAGACTTATTATCCTCCAACATAATGTGTTTTTCCATAGTCTGAGAGACTCTTCAAAAATGTCCAATGGTAAGTGAGGAGACATTGAGCTTTTTATGATTGAGAGATTAAGTGTATTATTTGCCTCAGTAGTCAGTGAACCAGATTTAGTTATACAGCCTGAAAGGATTTTTTTTTTAATGATTGATGTGCGGTTCTGTGACCCCTGTGTAAACAAATCCTGTATTGATAATTCTCAATGTTATCCTTGAAAGCCATCCTTATAACTTGCTGAAAATATTTGTTTAGATTCTGAGAAGGAAAAAAAATCTGAAGTTAACAAGAAAAATGAACTTTTTCTTTAAATTTTCCAAATGATGTGTGTTTACACTGTAGAATACACACCCACAAAGGTAAGTGAAAAAGTATTATTCTAAAATCGTACTAGCATCTATTTAAAATAGCAACATTTAAAGCTATTGTTTCTTGACATATATCTTCCACTTAGACTCATGCACTGTTAAAAACAGTGTTTTAATTCTCTAATCTTTCCCTGAAGAATTCTACACTCTTCTGTGTACGTGACTTAAAATTGGCATCTATGGCAGCCTTGAGAGATTCACACCGTATTCTTGTTCAATGTCCTTTGAGTTTACAAAATCCAAAAAGTCGGCAGGTGCAAGGGGACTGTGAGGCTGTCAGGTTCCCCAGTGCCATTCCCATGCCACTAGCTTTGCTAGTCCTTGCTCTCCTGAAAGAATGACCAAGTGTAATGTCTTCATGGAATAAAAAAAAATTCCCTCAGCACTGCACTGGCTTTTTCTTTTAAGCGCTAAGGCAGGTTTCAATTTTGCTAAAATTTCTTCTTAATTAGCATTTGTAAACACCCTATTTCTTTCAAGAAAATATTTCAAAGTTAACCCTTAATAATCCCAAAACATAATCACCAAACCTTCTTAGGTGATCTATTGGCCTTGGATTTAACTGGACCAGCAACTTGCCTTAGAAGGCACAGTTTTGATTGGAACTTTTGGATGATGGCAATTTACTGAGAGAATTGCAGTCATCCACTGCTCACAGAGATGTGTTTAAAGACATTTTGTTTAGCATAAACTCATGCAAATAGGCACTGGAACCCTACTGGTAATACTTATTTACATTTACATATGTATGTATATGCATACCCATCTCTAGCTTGCTGATTGAAAATTCTGTTCTATTCTAGGGGAAATTACTTGTCATACCTTTGATATTAATATCTTTATGTTTCATCTAGTGAGAGAGGGAGACTAACATGTACCATTATATTATTGAGAATTACAATAAAGCAGAGGAGAAAAGAAAATCAGTTGCTGCAGATTGAACTGACTTCATGGAAATCCCATGTATGTCACAGTAGGATTGTATTTCATGGCTGCTTTTTTTGTAAATGTACAACTATATGTGTCTTTTTAAGTACCTCTGGGTGGATGTGAGAGTTAACCTTTGCATAACCCAGGGACTCTTAAGAATTTTATTATACAATAGATACTATCTCTGGGATCTAACATCTGCAAAGCATATCTTGTTTAATTTTCATAGTGATACTTGAGATCGGATGTAGTGTTAGACCCTTTCCAAATGGGGGAAGTTGAGATTTAAAACAATAAGTGAATTGTCCAAGGTCCCAGCATCCTGAATAGTATTAATTGAATTCCATCTCAATCATTCAAAAGTCTTTGTTTTTAAAACTTCAACTAATTTTTAAATTTAATATTTATAGCCTAACAAGATACTCAGAATGAAAATCACTTGTGTGTCTAATATTTGTTATGGTGATGCAACTTTGTGAAAAGAACTGCTCTGGATTCATTGCTCCTGTGATTGTGGATAACTTATTTCTCTCTGCATTTTAAAGAGATTTTATAATGGGATTAGGATGTTAACAGTCAAAGTATATGAAAGAGGAGGTTTCTGCTCTCCTGAAGATTTACAGCCTCTGAAATCCACAAGAGAAGCTCCACTCTCTTCCGTAGGGTGCCTCTGAGTGAGAATGGACTCTATGCCAGAGAGTCTCCAGGAAATAAAAATTGTCTTTGCATATTAGTGCTCTTTTACTGTCATTTCCAGATGAAACAAGCATGAGCATTGCCAGGCACGTAAAGCATAAATTAAAAGTTATTCCAATAATCAGTTCCTAACATTCTTAAAATAGGTTGTCGTTATGTTTTTCTGATCTGCCCTTACTCTCCCTTCCCACCTAATATTCTTTCTTTGGTCCAATTTACCAAAAACCTTTTACGAGCATTAGATGCTATATCTTAAGTGAGGAACTTATTGTCATACTGAGATGTGCATATAAGAGGCTTTGGCTTATTTTGTCTTTCATAAAATCATCACAGTACACTCATTTGATATACATGAGGGTCGGTAAAAAAGCATTGAAGAAAATCATAGCAATCTCCATTAAACAAACATAAAAATGTACCCTCAATATATCCTCCATTTAGGTTTATAGACTTCTGGTGGTAGTGTGTTCTTCTACGTCTTCCCCCAAAGAATGATGTGCTCCTTGATTCACACCATTCAAAACGGCAGATATTGAAGGCCTTGGGCATTCAAATATTGTTTCTTTTCAAGATTGTTTGATTTTTGTGAACAAAAAGAAGCTTAAAGGGGCAAGACCTGGGCTACAGTGTGGATGAGGTGAAGTTCAACAATGACATTTTCAGAGAGTAGTTTTTGCAAAATGGTGATTTGTCATCCTGGGAAAAAGAATTATTCACGGTAACTTTCCTGGCTCATTTTTCACCAATGCCATTTTCATTTTCTTAAAACATCTTGCTACTTTTTGAATCTTCTTCCAAATCACTCTTACTATAAGCTTCTGAGCTGACTTCTTTACCTTACAATCAGGTGATTCAGCAGCTCACCTGGGAGACAGTATTTTGGGTGGAGCATTTTTTGAAAGAATTCTAGCAAGATGAAGACAAGTGTTTTCCTGAGAGATCATTTTGGCTGCTCTCCAATGATCAGAGATCACATGTTTAGATAAGGTTTTTTTTTTTTTACTTACTGTTTGTTCTCTCTCTTTTTTAAACGTTTTATTAGGGGCTCATACAACTCTTATCACAATCCATACATACATCAATTGTGTAAAGCACATCTGTACATGCTTTGCCCTCATCATTTTCAATGCAGTTGCTCTCCACTTAAGTCCTTTGCATCAGGTCCTCATTTTTCCCTTCCCTCCCCGCTACTCCCTCCCTCATGAGCCCTTGATAATTCATAAATAATTATTTTGTCATATCTTGCCCTGTCCGACATCTTCCTTTACCCCCTTTTCTGTTGTCCATCCCCCAGGGAGGAGGTCACATGCAGATCCTTGTAATCAGTTCCCTCTTACCAACCCACTCTCCCTCTACTCTCCCGGTATCGCTACTCACACCCCTGGTCCTGAAGGCCTCATCCCCCCTGGATTCCCTGTATTTCTAGTTCCTATCTGTACCAGTGTACTTCCTCTGATCTAGCCAGACTTGCAATGTAGAATTCGGACCATGGTAGTGCCAGGTGGGGGGGAAGCATTTAGGAACTAGAGGACAGCTGTATTTTTCATCAGTGCTACATGGCACCCTGACTGACACATCTCCTCCCCTAGTCCCCCCTCTGCAAGGGAATCTCCAGTGGGCGACAAATGGGCTTTGGGTCTCCACTCTGCACTTCCCCCTTCATTCACTATGGTAAGATATATTTTTTCTGATGAGGTCTTCTACCTGATCCCTTCCACACCTCATGATCGCACAGGCTGGCGTGCTTCTTCCATGTGGGCTTTGTCGCTTCTGAGCTAGATGGCCGCTTGTTTGCCATTGGATAAACTATCTATAAACTAGTACTCAGTGTGAAGAAAACTAAAAACCTCACAACGGCACAAATTGGTACCAACATGATGAATGGAGAAAAGATTGAAATTGTCAAGGATTTCATATTGCTTAGATCCACAATTAAAGTTCACGAAAGCAGCAACCGAGGGACCAAAAGGCACATTTCTTGGGTAAATCTGCTGCAGGAGACTTCATTAGTGGATTTAAATGCAAGGATGTTACTTTGAGGACTAAGGTATGCCTGACCCAAACCATGTTATTCTTAATAGCCTCATATGCATGTGAAAGTTGAACATTGAATAAGGACAAGGGAAGAAAAAACATTGCATTTAAACTATGGTGTTGGAAAGAATATTGCAAATATCATGGGTCGCCAAAGGACAAACAAATTTGAATTGTAAGATGTACAGCCAACATGATCCTTAGAGACAAGGTAGACACTGAAGCAAACATATTTTTCTCTTAGACATGCTTGTATTTTCAGCCTAAAATTCATTTATGATGACTAGCACAAGTGTGGAAAGATACAAAGAATTTTGATTTCAGGTGATTAAGTTGGATAACACCAGCACATAAATCGCTAAGGTAATTAAAATATCAATCTTAAATTTTCCTTTTTAGTTCCAACTACTTCTGTTATTTTAATTTACAGTATGTCTAAAAGTACTGTGAAATAACTATTATTTTATTTTTCTGTCCTTTTCCAAGTCACACTCTATTGGAGTTTTTAATGAACCATAAAATGGCTTATAGGGGAAACTAGATGATATCTGATTCCTGGATAAGCCATCCTTTGGATAATTCATATCCCTCCTTGTTTCTAAATCAGTGACTACTAAATCGTGATTGATTTTAAATGGACAGCAGGACATTTTTCCTGCCTAGAGAACTAGTCTAATTTGTGAATTATTTCCTAGACTTACGATCCCTTGTTTTGAAAGGTCACATAAACAATCATATAAATTGATGTGTTAGACAAACAGAGGTTATGCAAGGAATCAAAATAGATAATCCAGTAGATATTCTTTCTCTTGGCCAACCAAACCAAAATTATTTCATTATCAGTGGCTTGATTCAGACTTACTGAAACTATATGGATCAAAGTATGACTGCTCTTTGTGGTCTTTGAGAATAGAAATCTTTACAGAAGCGAGCAAGCTCATCTTTCTCCCGAGGTGGATGGTGAACTAGCACTGAAGACATTGTAGTTAGCAATCCAGCGCCCAATACCTAATGCTCAGGGCCACCACCGTAACATCCGTATAAACAAAGGTGTTGGTTCCAAGTTTGTGTTTTTCTCTATCAGGATGGATCCCCAGCAAAAGGTATGCCATGCTGATATTGGCGCAACCCTACATATAGCATCCCCACACTTTTTCCATCTCAGTTGTGAATTTACCCTGTAATTTCACGTTTTCTTAGTGCCAAGTGATGTGTTGTTTCATATGTAATTCTCCCCTCCCCCGCCCCTTCCAGCCCTCCCTTCAATAAATAACAATCTGGCCACCCTGTTCTCAGTTAATTTATCTGACAATACAGAAGCGTTGAAACCAAACAAGCTGAGAAAATTGCTCTAGAATTTAATATGAATAATCACCTTTAAAAAATATTAATGATGCATTCTATTGAAAGAGCCAATAAGGCCCAGGCAGTCAATGGTGTGAGATATTAGTCTACATTCTTCTCAGGTTACTTTTTAATCCATAGCACTTTAAAATATTTTTAAGCATTTTCACTCTGAGAGTGATAAAAGCCAAAAGTTTAAGTATCTTTTCATGTACTTTCATATCTTATTGAATCACGCGAAGATGAAATTTTAATGGAAGAGAGGGGACCTTTCTCTTTGCTAAGGTAATGGGATAAAACCATGGTCATCCCTCTATTTTTTATCATTTCCATTAACCAGTAAGCAAAATACAAGATTTCAACCAAATAAACAACTTGAGCAGTGTGCAATGTAAATTGTTCCCAAGAATCTTCAAAATAGTTTCATTAAGTCCCATGCTATTTGCCTCCATGAGCCATCTTTAGTTTGGAATTGCTAAGCTCAAGGTTGGGAAGTCAACCCCAGCAGCTCGAGTGTGTGGGATAAAGATGAGGCTATCAGTTTGCCTAAAGATTGACAACCTCAGTGACCTTACATAATAAGGTCAAGCATTGGAATCAACTCAATGCCAATGGGTTTGGTTTGGATTGTTCTGAGAGTAGACAGCCATAGAGTTCCAAGCTAAGGAAAAGTAGAATTTATGATGCCAAATAGAGAGCTTAGAGCAGTTATAACTTCCCTGTAATATATTAAAAAATATTCATCAAACCTGCCAAACAAATATTTTTCATTGAAATCCAGGGTTAGAATTTGTTGCCGGCTTTAAACATAATTGTAAATACACAAAACACCCCTATTCTCACTTATAAATTATTTATTTACTCAAAAATTTGGATTATAACATTAGTAAAAATTATCTGCTTACGTTTCCACATTAACCAAGTACAGCTGTCAGTAACAAATGCCTACCTATCTTCATGATGACAGGCACAAGGCAGGAGTAACATCAGCTATGTTGTGTCTACTTGGCTGGGCAATGATTCTTAGTGGTTTGGCAGTTACATACTTCTGTAATTTGCTAGTTATAAATTATGTAATTTGGCAGTATTAAAGAATGTAACCAACTTTCATTTTTTTAATCTCTGTAGTCATTTACAATCTTGTATAAATCAATTTTGGGATTATGATTGGTCTTTGGAACATATTAATATTGATAAGTGAGGCAAGGCTATATTCTAAATTTGTTGAATATATAATCTTTATGCAACAAGTCCTTAAAATTCAAAAACGAATGTGACATCTTATTGATAATTCAAAGAAAAGCTTACACTCTGTGTTGCCCATGGCACCAATAGGCCACATCATGGTAAATGGAGAAAAAGTGAAATTATCAAGGTTTCCTCTTGCTTGAATCCACACCTAGGCACATGGAAGCAGCAGTCAAGAAATCTAACAAACATTGCATTGGGAAATCTGCTGCACAAAACCTCTTCACATCAATGAAGTACAAGGACATCACTTTGAGGGTGAAGGCGTACTTGACTTAAACCTCCGTATTTGCAATCACCTCATATATATGCATGTGAACGTTAGGCATTGAGTAAGGAAGACCCCAAAATGAATGCATAAAAAATATTGAACATGCTTTGGACTCCCATAAAAACAAACAAATCTATTGTGGAAGAAGTACAGCCAGAAAGCTTCTTAAATCAGAAAATAGCAAGACCTCATCTCAAGCTCTTGGGACATGTTAAGGACATCATGCTTAGTGTAGTGGAAGGGCATGGCAAAGAGAGGAAGACCCTTGTTGAGATGGATTGACACAGAGGCTGCAGCAATGAGGTCAAACATAACAATTGTGAGGATGGTGCAGGATCTAGCAATGCTTTGTTCAGTTGTGTGAGGGTCACCCAGGAGTCAGAACGACGGCACCTAAAACAGCAATGAATCCCACTCATTTCCTCAGAAACCCCAAATACAATTAATTAATGTAAAGCAGATAGTTTTACAGAAGAACAAGCTTATCAGAGGTTTAAAAAAAATTAAGAGCTTAAAAATCATTCCATTTTCATAGGGTTAGAATATTTTTTCCTTGCTAAATTTTCAGATTTATATATCAGTGAATCATTAAGGGAAAAATGCAATCGTCTCTTCCAGAATATTGAAGATTGCAATACTATTCTAGAAGGTTATAAGATATATGTGTATTAAATCCCTTCATTGTACTGTACCTTAGCTATGAAAACATTAATGTACTGAAGACAACAAACTTTTAAATAATTTTGTTTACTAAACATTTGGAAAGGCTTTAAATTTACCCTCTTACTAGCAAAAAACAACAACAACAAACTTCCAGAGGAGCTTAATCTGGTGCCTTCTTTTTCCTTATAGTAATTTCCCTTGAGGAATTTCAAAACCCTCCCATTAGCATGAGCAGCGCGTTGAAAAATAGCCTGAACGTTCAACTCTTCTTGCTTTCCGGTGACAGGCTGGTGCATCAAAAAGCGGGTGAGTGACTGAATGCAGTTTCCAAAAGCTGACATGGAAAGCTAACTTCAGCAATATGGATTTAAGGCTTCAAATGATAGAAATGGCCACTGGTTGACAAGTACTCTATGAAGTTGAGAGAGGAATTTACCCAGAAAGTTGTAGACCTTCTATGTTGGTTCCCTCAGCTCAGTTGTTTTGTCTTATGGTGTCTGTGTTGCATGCTTGTAGTGAAAAATGTTTAGGCCAGTGATGAAAGATCTTAGCATATGACCTAGGTTAATTTAACCTTCCTTTGCCCACACTTACAATATCCGTACCAGTGATGCCTCAGTGTTTATTTTAGTAGTAGATCACGTACTTGAGAAACAAATCTTTCATAAATTCATGATGCCAAATATTTAAAAACGGAGCTATTTGGGCTGGAAACGGATAGAGCAACCAACATGTTCTTTCCCACACCTTTTCTGCAGACTGTAACCCAAAAGCCACCAATCTTTGACTTCCATCGTGTGAGGGATGGCTGCTTCCACAGTCATGACAACAGAAAGGTGACCACTTCTTGAAGCCACCCACTTTGCTTAGGAGAAACTCTTAGTGTTAATTTTTGCTACTTCTCTGGAACCAAAATATGCCTTCCTTACGTTTATAACTATTTTCTCCTCTATTACTTCCTCTGTGAATTATATGGGATTTTCAAAATGAGAGTTCTCACGGACACTATTGTATCCAAGTTTTTTTTTTTCTTCTCAAGACATTTCAGAAAATTCTAACATCAATAAAGAAATGTAATACCAAAAAGCTCACTGCCATTGAGGCAAAACCAACTCATAGCAATCTCACAGGATAGGGTAGAACTGTCCTTGTAAATTTCTGAGACTAAATCTTCACAGGGATAAAGTCCCTTCCAGCGGCTGGTGTTTCAAGCCGCTGAGTAAGCGATTAGCTGCCGAGTGGACACCACTATGTCACCAGTGCTCCTGGAACAGAAGCAATAAATGACATTTGTACTTCTAACAAATGCCAGGCGTGTGTCTGTGTGTGTGTTGCTGTTGTGTGCTTGTTTTTGCACACATGGGCCAACAAAAGCTGAATGAGCAAGTCTTTTTGTTATTTACTTCTTCCAACACTCCCTCTATGGTACTTCTAGTACTGAAGGAAGATTTCTCTCGGTAGTTCCTGTTCCATACACTTTCTAGAAATTAGTTTTGCTCATGCGTAACTTCCTTGAACTATTTAGTTGTTTAGTCTCTTGTCAGATGAATTAGATTTGCGGGTTTGTTTCTTTCTTTCTTGATATCATGATTTGTGATCATTTGAAGATAATGAGCCCCCTTTGGTTATTTTTACAATATTTCCTCTGCCTTTCTCTCTCCTACTTATATTTAATCATTTTTATATTTATTTCAAAAATTGAGCACATTTCTAATTCTTAATACTTTTTATGTTAATTTAATTTTTGTCGGAGAACAAACACAAAATTGTTACAATTTGTTTGCAGTTTACTGAGACTCACTTTATTGTCTGACAGTCAGTATTAGCAGATGTCCTATTCATTTCTTGTTTTCTGTATCATTCTCTACATCTTGTCATTTGCTCATCATGATTTTGAAATAAACCATTGTGAAACTTCTTCCCCCAATTATTATTATAAAAGGTGGAATAAAACCTTTCACTTTCTTATTTTTTAATGTAGATTTATTTTCTTGTAAAATTATTGATTTTATCCATAATTTTCTTGGATTCAATCGTCAGAGTTATTTGAACACTAAACTGATAAGCTCTTCTCTTGGCCTTTTCCACATATCAATTTCCTCATTTTATTCTACTTTGGTGTTCTATTGTAGATTAAATAGGTGCAAATCAAAATATATTCTTTTTGATTTTGAGTTCTTGAATTTCAAGATGAACACTTTTACAGTTGATGGGCAAGAGTTGTCTTCCTCTAGAAAAGTTCATCCATCTCTAAGACAGTATAAGAAATACCAGTGGCTCAGAGGGCAACCTGGGTGCTGGTAACCTCCAGGCCTGTATTTAGAACTCCCCTGCTGCTTTCCAGGAGAACGATGGGAGCTGTTTGGTCCTGTAACTGTGGACATTCTTGGCTACCTTGTGGAGCTCTGACTCTGTGCTCTGGGGTTTCTGGGCATCAGAATTGACTCCAAAGAAGTAGATTATAGATAGCTTGTTCCTGGACAAATTACCTTAATCCTGGGAACTTTGCTAGTTGAAACTGTCTCTCTCTCTTATCCCACTCACAGGATATAACTCTCCAGAGGAATCAAGGGATCCCTCTTTTTTTTATGAGTACTGAATTGCTTTTATTTTTTTAAGACAAAACCCATAACTCTAAATTCTTTAAAACCATCAAATTTTCCATGTGCTCCCTCTCCCTCTGCCCCCAGTTCATTCTCAGAATTGGAAGTGCCATCCAGGGAAAGGACAGCATTCCTTCTCCCTGGAATTTTAGGAGATCAGATGCAGTCTGCGTACGGTGTTATGGACTCGAATTTGGCTCTCTCCAGAACTTTATTTCTTAGACCGTTTGCCTTATTTTCTCTTCCGTGTCAAGTCCTCTCTTCTCAAACAAAACACAACTCCCTGCCATCAATGCAGTGTCTACTGACAGCGACCCTACAAAGACAGGTTAGGTCTGCCCTCTGAGTTTCGGAGACTGCAACTGTTTACTGGAGTAGGAAGCCCCCTTTGTCTCCAGCACAGCAGCTGGGCTTTCAAAGTGTAGACTGTACAGATCACCATCCAATGCAAACCACTCGACCACCAGGCCTCCTTGCTTTCCTCCCAATTCAGAACTGTTTGAAATAAAAGCAGCTGACAGAAAGTCCTGTTACATCCCTCTCTGTGTGAATATCTCTATCCTGGCTAATTCAGCAATGTTTCATTACTTTCAAATGGAATTTTAATGAAAAACAAATCTTAAATGTTCTATTTGGAAATTTTCTACTTCACCATCATCCTCAATGAATTTAAATAATTGATATATTGTGCAACTGTAGAGCCTTCTGATGCTCAGAGACTAGGTAAAAGAAGGGCGGCATCACTATGAAAATGGCTTTTTGAAATTAGGAGGAAGAGCACCCAGGAGACTCACTCTGTCTTCTCTAATGAGAATTAGTCACACTTTCTTTGACTTTAAAATGAGTGTTGTGCCCCTGGCTCAAGACATCATATGCATGTGAAGTGGGGCATTGAATGACTAAGACCAAAGAAGAACTGGTGCATTTGAATCATGGTGCCTGGGAAGAATACTGAGAGTACCACAGCCATGAGAAGAACAGAAAAAAAAAAAGAGGACCTGATGCAAAGGGCTTAAGTGGAGAGCAAATGCTTTGAGAATGATTGGGGCAGGGAATGTATGGATGTGCTTTATACAATTGATGTATGTATATGGATGGATTGTGATAAGAGTTGTATGAGTCCCTAATAAAATGTAAAAAAAGAAAAGAGGAGAAAAAAAAGAAAATGATTAGGGAAAAGAATGTACAGATGTGCTTTATACAATTGATGTATGTATATGGATGGACTGTGATAAGAGATGTATGAGCCCCTAATAAATTGTTAAAAAAAAAAAAGAATAGCCACATCTGTCATAGAAGCACAGCAAGAATGTGTGTCACTGCAGAAATGTATTTCATCGGCTTTAAATGACTTGTTTTTGAGAAGAAGGTGACCAGGTCTTTCTTTTGAGACCCTTCTGGTAGACTTGAATCTCTAAGCTTTCGATTGGAAGTGGAGCTCATTAACTATTTGCACTGCCAAGACTCTGATAACTATGCTAAAGGTTATTAAAATAAAGTCAGGGATGTATAAGTGCATGTCTTTCCCTATCAGTAATTCCAATGAAAAACAAATGTATCTGTTTTGAGATTTAGATAAGTCATAAAGAGTTGCAAGTCTACTTGTTGTCGGTTGTAAAAAAAAGAGGACCTGATGCAAAGGGCTTAAGTGGAGAGCAAATGCTTAAAGAATGATTGGGGCAGGGAATGTGCGGATGTGCTTTATACAATTGATGTATATATATGTATGGATTGTGATAAGAGTTGTGTGAGCCCCTAATAAAATGTTTTTAAAAAATGATATGGGAGTAATCTCATTGTGTATGCTAAATCCAGGATAGGTAAATCTGTAGCAATGGGTTCTTGGGGATAATACACGTGAGTTTAGGGGAAAATATGGAAATAATTACAATGAATTACAAGAAAGAAGAAAATGTTCTAAAATTTACAATGGTGATGAATGCAAAACCCTTCATAATAGGGTATGCCCTTTTGAATTTTATGATAGGGGAATTACATGTCAATAAAATATCATTAAAAAATGTCTCCAATAAAAGCCATGGCTCAGTGAAAATAAAACACTACTGAAAACAAAGACACAAAACGTGACTTTCTTGATCTATATCTATTTTTTTATAGATATAGATGCCAAATTTACCACAGCCTCTATATGTAACCAAGGTGATGTGCAGGTTACTCAATTTCTTTATTCTTCTGTCTTTTGCTTTTCACTAGCATCTAGGAAAGGAAAAGGGATTATATGATGTAGACCTCTCTGCATTCAAACTGTTATACCATTAATGACATCACAAACTAAAGTGCCCTTTATCATTACAATAGTAAAACTCTAGTTTCCCATGAATAACTCTGTCATATAAGGCACTGTGAACACAAGACTATTGTCCTCCTTTGAAGGATGAATGAATGGAAACCCAGAGATAGTAAATAACTTGCTCAAGGTCAGAAATGCAACATGTCATAAGGTTGGAATATAATGTTTTCCATAAAATGTAGGCCCTGTGCTATTTAATTGGTGCCTAGAGTCACTGAACTTAAAGCTTACTTTAGTCTGTCTATAAGAAAAAATAAAATATATAAAAGACCCCTACCAATATCCATCATTCTCTCAATGTTAATCCCTTTCTGATATCACCCATGATTTCTTGCTCATCTCTAGAACACTTCCTAGATCCCTCTCTCCTCCAAGCTTGCCAGAACGACTTCTCGTCATTGTTTCCTTTCCCACAGAAGCCTACACATAGACTATAATTCTCTATTTATCTCCTACAGGGAACAGGGCAATGGTTGTGACTTGAACTGAGCTCAGAGTCTAAAAGTTCAGTAAAATCCATTAAGGCTCAATTCTAATGCCTTTGGAACCATGCACATTCATTCCGTTCATCAGTTGATGCAAAAAGTGTTACCACAGGAATATGCTGTTTATAAGCCAAATTTAACCTCCTTTTGTAACACTATTTAGAGGGAATAATATGGATTCTCACTTAATCATGCTGATAATACTGGTATTTGACACATTCAAATTATGGGGACTACTGTATTTTGTGCTGAGTTAACTCATCATAATATGTAATTTCTTGAGTTGAATAATAGTATTTCCATTGTATCAGCATAAAGTATCCATTAGTCACAGGCAGGGAGATGTTGATCAGAAAGTATATAGTTAATGTTTCAAAATGTTTCTCAATTGAAAAGAAGATATGCATTAGATAAAATAGCAAATATGTAAGATACATTTAAAAGGATACCTATACTTAGTCCAATT
Organism: Tenrec ecaudatus; assembly: GCF_050624435.1. Taxonomy (NCBI): domain Eukaryota; kingdom Metazoa; phylum Chordata; class Mammalia; order Afrosoricida; family Tenrecidae; genus Tenrec; species Tenrec ecaudatus. The sequence goes on along the minus strand of NC_134535.1, from coordinate 155,682,310 downwards.
TCATTATTTTTGTCTTCCATTTACTTATAGAGCATTGTTATGAGTTAGAACTGCCCCGTTAGATTTCCTAGGCTCTGATTTTCTTTGTGGTTTAAATAAATATATATATTTAATTCCATATATATCATATTTATATATAATATGTATATAAATATATATAATTCCATAGCTCAACCACATCAAGCAGAAATGTACAATTTCAACCAGAGTTTCCAAACATTCTTTTTCTTTCTTTTTTTAAAATCATTTAACTGGGGGCTCACACAACTCTTATCACTATCCATACATACATCAATTGTGTAAAGCACATTTGTACATTCTTTGCCCTCACCATTCTCAAAACATTTCATCTTCACTTAAGACCCTGGCATCAGCTCCTCATTTTCCCCCCACCCTAATCACTCCCCCTACCTCATAAACCCTTGATAATTTATAAATTATTATTTTGTCCTATCTTACACTGTCAGAGATCTCCCTTCACCCACTTTTATGTTGTCTGTCCCCCATGGAGGAGGTTATACGTAGATCCCTCTAATCGGTTCCCCCTTTCCACCCCTCCCAGAATCACCCTCCCAGAATCACCACTCACCCCATTGGTCTTGAAGGGATCATTCATCCTGGAGTCCCTGTGTTTCCAGTTACTGTCTGTACCAGTGTACATCCTCTCATCTAGCCAGATTTGTAAGGTAGAATGGGGATAATGATGGGGGTGGGGCGGATAGAGGAAACATTTAGGAACTAGAGGAAAGTGGTGTTTCATCATTGCTACACTGTACCCTGACTGCCTCGTCTCCTCCCCACCACCCTTCCGTAGGGAATTCCAGTTACCTGCAGATGGGCTTTGGATCCCTACTCTGAACTCCCCCTTATTCACAATGATATGATTTTTTTGTTCTTTGATGCCTGATACCTCATCCCTTCAATACCTCGTGATCACACAGACTGGTGTGCTTTTTTCATGTGGGTTTTGTTGCTTCTGAGCTAGATGGCCACTTGGTTACCTTTAAGCCTTTAAGACCCCAGACACTATATCTTTTGATAGCCAGGAACTATCAGCTTTCTTTACCACATTTGCTTATGCACCCACTTTGTCTTCAGCAATCATGTTGGGAAGGTGAGCATCATGGAATGCCAGTTAATAGAACAAAGTATTCTTGCATTGAGGGAGTACTTGAGTGGAGGAGACCCAATGTCCATCTGCTACCTTAATACTAAACCTATAAATATAGACACATAGATCTCCTCCCCCATCCTCATATATAAATATATTTACATATGTATATGCCTTTATTTAAACCTCTATAAATGCCTTTTGCCTCCTAGCTATTTCCTCTATTTCCTTTTACTTTCCTCTTTTCTCACTATCATGCTCTGCCTTCATTTGGGTTTCAGTAATTACTCTCGGTTACATTACTGTTGATCACTCCCTACCAGACCTCCTACACCCTCTTCACCACCGAATGGATCACTTGTTGTTCCTTGTCCCTGGGTCTGTTGGCACCACTTTCTTTTCCCCACTTTCCCCTCTCCTATGCCCCCCTGGATCTGCCGGTCCTAATGTTTGCTCCGCCAAATTCAAACATTCTTATTCTACATGGACTCTTTGACATCGACTCCCCTTCACCCATCATCCACTACTAACCCTTATTCTTCTTACTCTCTCTATAGGTTCATCAATCCTGTGTTTCATATACCAAAAACTGGAGAAGTATATTGCACAACTTCAACAGGGTGGCCTCCAATGATGTGGCATCTCTGAGGTACATCCTAATGGACAATCAAAACCAAACAGAGCAATACAAAGCTAAGATACTGAAAATTTAGGAAACCAGATCAGGGTCAGTGTGAATTGTTGGGAGGAACTATTTTATTTTAACATTTAATCATTTTATTCTTAACCCATACAAATCTTATCACCATCCATACATACATCATTTGTGTAAAGCACATTTGTACATTCATTGTACTCATCATCTCAAAACATTTGCTCTCCACTTAAGCCCTTGGCATCAGCTCATTTTTTTTCCTCTCCATCCCCGCTCCACCTTCCCTCATGTACCCTTGATAATTTATAAATTATTATTTTGTCATATCTTGCCCTTTCTGATGTCTACTTTCACCCACTTTTCTGTTGTCTATCCTCCAGGGAGGAGGTCACATATAGATTCTTGTAATTGGTTCCCACTTTCCAACTCACCTTCCCTCTACCCTCCCAGTATTGCCACTCACACCACTGGTTTTGAAGGTATCATTCACCCTGGATTCCCTGTGGTTCCAGTTCCTATCTGTACCAGTGCACATCCTCCGGTCTAGCCAGACTTGCATGGTAGATTTGGGATCATGATAGTGGGGGTGGGGAGCATTTAGGAGCTAGAGGAAAATTGTATTTTTCATCATTTCTACATTGCACCCTGAGATAACTAGATCTATTCCTCTGCTGTGTTTCCAACCTCTGGCTGTTTTTTTAGTTTGTTTTTGTTTTTACAGTGAAGCATTTAATGCTTGTGCCACTAATCTTATCATCAATATACCTGAAACAGTCTTAATCTCCCAATTTGAAAAGATTTTTATAACAAAGAAAGATTGATCACTGAGCACCCCATATGAGTTAGGAAAGCAGTGCACTTGTCTAGAATAGTTTCGGACTAAAGGACCCTTAACTTTCTAAGATGTAAACTTGTCATCCTCTTGCACTAGTTACTGAGAATATATCTGAACTTTCATAGCAAACTCACCTCTTGTGAGGTGAATGTTTTGATTTTTCAGGTAAATAACATATGCTTTACTTCTAGTCGTACGCCGGATTCCACAATATTGAAAGATAAGACAACCATTTTTATTATTCTTATTTTCAACATTATCACTTTGGTGGTCCTTAAAGCAATGGTAAAAGGTCTTGTTAGTTCATCTTTCTCTTCTCCAGAACTTGTGATTTTTTAAAGCACTGCTAAACAGATATCATTGACTTTATAGTTAAGTGCCTTTATCACATTTTCTGAAGGAACTGAAAATCATTTCAAAAAAGTGTGGATTTTATATGGACATATTTATGAAAGAGAAAAAAATCTGCTCTATTGTTTTTTCTCATCAGAAGTTGTTATATGCTTTGAGTACCAAAAAATGCACTAATAATCACATAGAGGAAACATGAAAATGTAAACAAGTAAATAACAAATAACTTGATAAACAGTTAGAAAGAAATTAATGTAGAACTATGTGAAAATATGTGATTCAGAAGGTGTTGGTATGCTATTTTAGTCTAGGAAAATTGATCTGAAAAGAAAGGAGGGTTATTGAATTGAAACCTGTACAACGAGACAGATTAGGGCGACAAGGATCACAAACGAAAATAAATAGCAAATGCAAGAGTAAGTCACGTGGGAGGGTCAAGGATTTTAGAATGTGGCATGACTGGAGATTTCAGAGAACGATGTGAGTTGATAACACTACAATGAAATAGAGGGACAGGCTAGATTGTGTGAGGAATGCCGATGTGGTTAGGTGCCGTCGGATCCACTCAAAGTGAGCCCACTGTTCAACCACTGTGTCAAACAATTACCCATTTCCAGTGTTGAATTCGCTTGTGGAAATAACCCCTGTGGTGTACTGTTAATTCCTGGAGTCTGGTTTTGTTTATTTGGTTTTGTTTGCTGATGTATCAGTACAGTTTGGAAGTTTTCTTTCAGTACCCTTGATTTGTGATCATTTCACATTAAAGACCATATATATTTTTTAACCTACTTACCCAAGTGGCCGGGTATTTTGTCGGCTGTTAGTATTTTTTTGCATTAAACCACATATGAGTTTACATCTCATCAACTTTTTATATTTATTTATAACTTTCAGTTTCTGATATAAAACATTGTCTCACATTATGAAACAATATTTTGCAATTATGCAGAACATTACTTTTATGAACTCTCTTGTAAAAGTAAGCAACATAATCCATATTACTTTGAAAAATTAGAAGCATTGGGGCTAAGAATTTCTTCATGTGTTTTTTGTGTAACGGGAGACCCCTTGAGCGATTTGGGTGATGTTTTATAGTTCACTGAGGTTTGTTCATGATAAGTGTACAACTCCTTACAAAACAATTCATATAAATAGTAACTATTTGATTTAACTAAAATGCAAAATAAACAAAAAGAACATTAAGACAATTTACTTTAAGTGGTTAAAATATATCCAAGCAGATTGCATCTGAAGAAAGCGTGGAGAAATCACGAGTTTTCTCGTGATCCGTCTGTAACAGATGGCGCGTGAAACGAGTTAAACTCGGAATCCATCCTCAATGTGATGTTACCTCCTGACATGACCAATTATTTGTTATACTGTTACTCTGTATATTTCTTACCTCATGTTTTGAGGCTTCCTGTGTTATTGAACATTGATTTATTTGTTTTGTTTTCATTAACTCCTCAGTATTACAACTCTGGGCTTGATTTTTTTCTTCATTTGTTGCAATTGAAAAATAGTGAGCCATTTCCCCCACCCCTTTGGCTCTTCTAGTGTTCGTCTCAAGGGGTCATTAGGTTTTCATGACTTGTTCCTTAAATGTTCAGTTCAGCTCTTAAATGTCATCATGCTTTTTTCCATAGGTATTAGCTATTCTATGCTCAACGTTTTGGTATCTTCTTTATATACTATCATTTTTAATAACCTCTTGTTTGGGTCCTTTATGATGTCCTCTGGGAATAAGACCTGGGGGGGGGGGCTGTCAGGTGGTACTGTCATTGACTGCATGGTCATTTGTTCAAACCCACCAGCTGTGTGATGACAGAGAGATGAGGCTTTGTTCCCATAGAAATGTATAGCCTCAGAAACTCTATATAGGTTTTTGGAGTCAGAATGAACTCAAGGGCAGGGAATTTAGGCTTGGTTTGATGTCATCTCACAACTGGTTTGTCTTCCATCATTAATGGTATATGTTTCCAATTTATTCTGGAGACGATCTCCAAACTCAGATGGGATACATTGACATTTGTACTTTGGTACTTAGAGGGTTTATTTTAGGGTTGCTAGCTGCAAAGTCAATGGCTTGAATCCACCAGCCATTCTGAGGGAGAAAGGTGAGGCTTTCTATTCCCATAGTAGCTACAGCCTCAGAAACCCACAATGGAAGTTCTACTCAATAGTATAGGATCACCCTGATTTGGAAACTACTTGATGGCAGTGATTTTTTTTTTAGTTTGTCAACATGAATTTTCATGTGAGAAATTTTCGATATATTTTGCAGTCAGCTTTATCCTAACTGATGTTTTTTAATATCTGCATTGTCTATTTCTATGAATGTAGTGAATTTTATTCCTGTGTATTACATTCAGTGAGGCCCTTGTTTATCACTGATGTATATGTTATTGAAAAATGATACATTCAATGAATGAATTGCTGCTCTCGCCAAATACTATTAAGTGATCTCTGGCATCATTTTTATTATCAAGGCCATATTTTCCAACTATGGATCCTTCTTGTTTACCACTTTTGAATTTCAATCAACATAATAATAAGTGCATTTTATTGAATATTTTATCAATTTCAGAATGCAGAAGTTGGTAAAATTATCAATTTCTTTATTTTAATTTAATCTCATTCTAGTCACAAGTTAATGGTAAAGTAATTCAAAGGTTATATTGTATTTGGGATAATTGTAGCACTTGACTTAAATTGATGCAATGATTCAACTAATTATGGTTCATCAAAAATAAAAGAGTGGTTATATTAGAACTGTGCTACTCATCTCAGTCTCTATTGTGATTTACAATGTCTAATTTTCAATAATATATTAGAGACCCACAATAAAGGGTATATATATTTATATATATACACAGTATATATGTATATTTTTCAAGAGATGACACAATAAAAAAAACTAAGAGTTGATTTAGATGTTAAAACCATCAGACAGGGATTTTTAAATATATATGACATACATATTAAAATTTCTTATTTAGGATAGCAACAATCCTGGTACACAGAAGCACAATTTTTAAAAGAGACCTGGAACATTTGTGAACTGATCAAATGAAAGCACTAAGATAAAATGTATCATTAATATGAAAAATGACTTTGATAGGTTCCTAAAAGAATTAACACTACTAAGAAAATAATCAGAAATAAAATACAACCAGAAAATAAAATTAGATAACTATTTTAGTCAGCTAGTCAACTAATGAAAAATAATATAGGAAAACCAAGAGTTTGAAAAATATCAAACTATCTAATTTGTATTTATTTGGAATCCTATAAGGAGAAGAAACATTGGCACACAAAAATATTTAATTCAATGATATTCAATGATTCCCCAAAATTAATTTTTAAAAATTCTAAACAGCATGTCTATAAAGCTTAGTAAACATTAACAGGATATGTTATTGTCATTGTTAGGTGCTGTTACGTTGGTTCCAATTCATAGTACGATAGAATTAAATACGACCTGGATGTATAAGAGGAAGCAAGGAAAACAAGCAAACCTGTGTCTATGCTTTATCTTTTACATTTAATATGCTTTGCCAGCACAGTAATTCAAAAGCATCCATTTTTCTTCAGTTTTCCTCATTTCTTCTCCAATGTTCATATGGTTTAGTAGTCATTGAAAATACTACGGCTTCGGTCAGGCATACCTTAGTCCTCAAAGAGACAGCTTTGCTCTCTAATTCACTCTTTAAAGAAGTCTTTTGCAGCATAATTGCTCAATGCAAAAAAATGTAGTTGATTTCTTAGCTGCTGTTTCCATAGGCATTGATTGTGGATCCACATAAAAAAAATCCTTGACAAATTCAATATTTTCAATTTTTCATCTATAGACAGAAAAATAAAATACCTTGATATATCATCTTTAAATGTCTGAATATTAAAGTAATGAATATGGAAAGAACTCAGGACAAACATAAAATAAAAATCAAGAAACTGGCAGTCAGACAAAAAGGAAACATGAAAGAACTAGAAACATGTGTACAGCAGACTTGTCATCAGAAACCATGTAAACCTGACATAATTACGGAACATGCTTGACATGCTGGGGGTGAGGGGGGAAATCTGTCAGTTCAGAAGAGTAAATTTGTAGATTGGCATTCAGTCAATCAATTAAGAGTACCTTAGGAATATATTTGATATACTGTCTCTGCATAATATGCCTTTTTCAAATCTCTGCCTTATATATTTTTACCGTATCCATGACATCCGATTTCCATTCCATCATTTAAACCAAATTATTGGGTTCCATTTGGGTTCTTTCCATGCTGCAGTCAGAAAATTCTCTCCAGGACTTAGTAGGGTAGAGCTGGTTTTTCCCCCTTTCTTATTTTCTTGAAGTAGTAACAACCCTGTACATCCTACAAAGAATGTCTAAAAATTGATATTTAATTATTTTTATTTTTTAGATTCCAATTATTTACAGAGGAGGGCAAATTTTTGTCTTATACTGATGAACTTAGATCCCCGTAATTTTCTTATTTCTGGCAAAAGAGATAAACTATATTTTCAAATTTATTGTCATCATTTATATTAAAATCATTTTTATAGATTTTCATTTCTTTCTACTAATATCTCATTTTATTCCTAATATGACACGTGAGCCAATAAGGCTGTCTGTCACTGAGTAAAGATAACCTCATGGAGACCCTATTTGGTTTTTGAAGACTGTAATATTTAAGGGAGAACATTGCTTCATGTGCTAGTAACATACCTTCATGCCATCTTTAAGATATATCACACTATAGGGGTTGTATTCAACCTGTCAATCAGGACACAGACTGATGATGCCTCATTGTGGGTGTAGCCTTCTCCTGAGGAGGACCTTAGGAACCTCCTCCCTCGCTCTACCATCACCTTCCTTCTGGCAGCCACTCTGAGACCTGATGCTTCCACTGCCTTTGGATCCACAGGACTTTGCACTCACCAATCTGTGATACTCCTGCATTCTGCATCACTGCATGCGACTTCGTGAATCTGAAGAGGGCCTTATGAATTATTATCAGACTTAGGGACTTGAGTTAGACTGGGCTGGGATGTTTTCTTGATATATAATTACTTCTTGATATAAAGCTCTTACTTACATATATGAGTGTCCCTGGATTTGTTTCTCTAGTCAACCTGACCTACCACAGTTCATCTGTATTCCACAGAGCAGCTGGTGAGTTTGAAACACAAAACTTGTGGTGAGCAGACCGATGCTTATACCACAAGTGTGAAACATGAATAGAAGGGCTAAAACTTGAGGCTTGCCTGCAAGTCAGTATGTCAAGTCTTAGATTGCCTTATCTTTCTTCCTCCTCTCACATACAGTTAACTTTAGCTGCTCTTCATAAGCAATAAAAGTTTTGAATTACAGAGAAGATGAGAGAGTCCTTAACTTATTAATCTGTTCATGTATCACTCTAATTCCTTATATCCTCATCATATATCTCATTAATAGGATATTAGCCTTACTTGTCATATAATGGGAGTTGTCATTACAGGAAAATTTTGGTAATTAAATATGATTCTAAAATTGATGGAACAGAGTATACTGGCTAGTTTGTAATCTGTGGTATGTCTTCTTAGTGTGCATTCCACAATATTGGGAGATACTTACAGCAGAACTAGATTAAGTTATAATCATCTATGTACTGCAAGAATTTGGAAGAATAGCTTCAAATCTGAACGATTTGTGTTCAAATGCCAGCTTGGATTCATTCGTTCATTCCTTCATTCATTCATCATTTTCTTTCTTCATTGTTTATGTAGGCTACATTAAACCCTGCAAGAATAAGCATCCTTGAGGGCAATCGGAAGATGGTGACCAAGTAGCACACACCAGAGGAACTCCGCAGAAATCAATGATACTCTATTCTTCCAGGTCTCAGGAGTAGCATCATACAGATAAGTAGACAAGTTCACTGGGTTTAAAAGAACAGTAGGCTTTTGGCTTACCACTGTAGCAGCTGTATCGAAATTTTACTTTAGCCCAACTGCAGCCACAGCCAGCTCACGTCTTTGTTTTAACCTGCTATAGCCACAAGTCAGTGAGGAGCTTTTGTTTCACCACAGTCATGGAGGGCTTGGGGCTTTGCATTAACTAACCTTGTGACAGTTGCAGCTGGCTCAGGGGTTTGTTTGTTTGTTTGTTTGTTTGGGGGGTGGTTGCTCTTCTTTTCTTTTGCTTCTTCTTTCTTCCCACCATTACTGCAGCCAGCTCTGGGCTTAGTATTAACCTCACCACTACCATGGCCGGTTCTGGGTATGCTGCCACAGCCTTACTATAGGGTGCTCCCTGCCACCACATACATTGACACCATGGACCCCACTGAAGTGGCTTTCCAAGCCATCAAACTACACAGAGGCCCCTGAACTGCCTGCAACTGACTCACCTGTGCTGCCCGGGGCCATCTAAACTGCACTTCAAATAGGCAATCCAGGTTGTCTAGGGAGAAATTAAACCCCTGGTGAGACAGAAAAGCAGCCTGATCCTGCAGTGAAGCTGACAAATGGTAGCACTTAAAATCATTCTTACTAGCCTTTGAGAAGGATAATTTAGGGCACCTGATTCCCAGGAGAATGGTACTGAGGTCCCCCAAAAGGACACGCAGAAAACAACCTGCAGCAGCAACCTCTACAAGAAAGCAAGGAAAACAAAATACAATGGCAGAGGCAGACCTGAGCATAACCCATAGAAGAAGTAGGCATTGAATTGCCACAGGGAAAAAAAATGTTCAGGATGCTTCTCAGGGTCTTACGGGATATAAAGGAATCAATACAGGAAAAGGATGAAAAAAACAGAAAATATAGAATCCACATACTGAAGGGAAATACAAGAGTTAAGGGACAAGGCAACAGAATCAAACAACAGATCAGAGATCTCAAAAATAGTTAAGGAGAGTTCAACAAATGAAAAAGGTATTCAAACAAGATAATCAAAGAAGTTGAAGAAAATCTGAGAAAATTGTGTGATGCTATGGAGAGGAACAACATTTGAATAATTGGGTAACAAGAATAAGACACAATGAAGAAAGCCACAGTCAAAATAACAAGGGAATTCCTGGAGGACAACTTCCCCAGATTAATGAATGCAAATCAGACAATTGTCTAGGAAGCAGAGAGGCACCAACCTAGGTGGGGACTGAGCATGATAATGGGGCAGGAGGAAAGTCAAGGGAAATAGAGGAAAGAGCTGGGAGGCAAAGGGCATTTATAGAGGTCTAGACAAAGACATGTACATGCAAATATATATGTGAGGATGGGGAAATAGATCTATGTGTCTATATTTATAGGTTTAGTATTAAGGTGGCAGAAGGACCTTGGGCCTCTACTCAAGCACTCCCTCGATGCATGAATACTTTCTTCTATTAAATTGGCATTCTATGATGCTCACCCTCCTGACACAACTGCTTAAGCCAAAGCGGGTGAACAAGTAAATGTGGTGAAGAAAGCTGATGGTGCCCGGATATCAAAAGAGATAGTGTCTGGGGTCTTAAAGGCTTGAAGGTGAACAAGCAGCCATCTTGCTCAGAGCAACAAAGTCCACATGGAAGAAGCACACCAGCCTGTGAGATCACGAGGTGCCAAAGGGATCAGGTATAAGGCTTGATCAAAAAAAGAATCTTACCATAGTGAATGAAGGGGGAAGTGCAGAGTGGAGACTCAAAGCCCATTTGTCGGCCACTGGAGACCCCCTCACTGAGGGGTCTAGGGGAGGAGATGGGTCAGTCAGGGTGCCATGTAGCATCGATGAAGAATACAGCTTTCCCCCAGACCCTGGATGCTTCCTTCCTCCCAACTACCACGATCTGAATTCTACCTTGTAAGTCTGGATAGAGCAGAGGATGTACACTGGTGCATATAGGAGCTGGAGACACAGGGAATCCAGGGTGGATGATACCTTCAGGACCAGGGGTGTGAGGGGCGATACTGGGAGAGTAGATGGTGTGTGGTTTGGAAAGGGGGAATAGATTACAAGGATCTACATGTGACCTCCTCCCTGGGGGATGGACAACAGAGAAGGGGGTGAAGGGAGATGCCAGATAGGGCAAGATATGACAAAATAATAATCTATAAATTGTCCAGGACTTATGAGGGAGGGGGGAGCGGGGAAGGAGGGGGGAAAAAGAGAACCTGATGCAAAGGGCTTAAGTGGAGAGCAAATGTTTTGAAAATGATTAGGGCAAAGAATGTACAGATGTGCTTCATGCAATTGATGTATGTATATGTATGGATTGTGATAAGAGTTGTATGAGCCCCTAATAAAATTTTTTTTAAAAAGGAGGGGCAATAAAGCAGTGTCAGCACCTTCAAAAAAAAAAAAAAAAAGACTGATCTCCAGGAAGAATTTACATGGACATATATTAGCCAAATTATCCAACTTTGAGGAAAAGGAGAAAATCGTAAGAGCAGATAGAGAAAAAAGGCAGTCATCTATGTGGGTACTCAGATAAGAATATGGTCATACTTATCAACAGACAGTGTGAAAAGAGGAGAGAGTAGAGTAGCATCTTCCAAAATTTGAAAGAGAATAAGCCAACCCAAGAATTCTCTATAATACCAAATTATCCATCACAATAAAAGGAGAGGTAAAAGTTTTCCTGGACCAGAAAAAACTCAGAGAATGTTAAAAGAAACACAAGAATACAAAAAATTCATCCCAACTCACTTTGGACAGAAGACTAAGATTTACCAAGCACCAACAAGAGACCACCACCACATAGTGCAACTCCATCTAGAAGTCAGCACACTGAAAACAGACCCCAAGATAGCATTGGCCAAAGGTGAATCCCCCACAGAGGTACACAATACAAGGAGGGGTTACAAAAATACCTAACACAAATTGTACAAGACGACAACAAAGAATCCACAGATGGATGTAATATCTCTGAACAGCAATTGTCTGAACTGACCCATTAAAAGACAAAAGCTAGTACACTAGATTAGGAAACATAACCTTCAATCTCTTGTCTGCAGGAGAGACTCCTTAAGCTTTCAGACAAAAATACTTTGCGAATCAAAGATTGGCGAAAAGTACACTAAACAAGAGGAACTTTACCAAAACAAGCAGGATTTTCAAACCTAATCTCTTACATAATTGACCTCAAGGTATAAGTCATAGCAAGAGATAAGGATGGCTTGTAATGATGCTCCAGGGATCAGTAAATCAAGAGCCAGTGAACATAATAAGTTTATACATGCCCAACGAGAGACCCATTATATTCATCAATCAAATTCTTGAAAAGATGAAAAATGAAATCCAATATTCAACTATCGTATTTGGTGGTATCAATACACTGCTCTCTGAGAAAGATAAATCAATGGGAAAGAAGCTAAACAAAAAGACTACAGAACTTATCTCTACAAGTATGCAACTAGACCTGATAGACATCTTCAGTGCTCTATAACCAAACGCAAAAACAACAACAAAAAAATACATTCTTTTCAAGTGCACATGGCATGTATTCAAAAATTTAACACATGCTGGGTTAGAAGTCAAGCATGAGTAAATTCAAACATTCAGTGGTCACTCAGCCTTCCTTCTCTGACCACTACACTATAAAGCTGGAAACCAATAAAAGGAAGGGGGGGGGAAAAGGGAAAACACTTGTAGGATGTACAATTTTCTTCTTCAAAATGAGTGTGTACTGGCTCATATTAGAAATGACATTAGGAAGTTCTTAGAAACCAAGAGAATGAAAACACAATGTACCAAAACTTATGGGATACAGCAAGGGCCACGATCAGAGAATGTTTGATAATGATAAATGGATATATGAAAACTAAAGAGAGACTTATGGTTGATACACTTTCACAAAACCTCAAGCAATTAGAACAACGTCAATGGAATAATCCCTCTGACAGCAAAAGGAAAGGACTAATAAAAACCCGGAGGGAGATAAACGAGTTGGAAAACAAGAGAATGATGAAAAAAATCAATGCCATAAAAAGATATTTTTTCAAAAGGATTAACAAAGTCGACAGACTGTTGACACAACTAAACAAAGACAGGAAGGAGCAGACCTTAATCTCCAGGATCACGAATGAAACAGGGGAAATTACAATGGATCCTAATGAAATTAAAAGATTAATACACAATACTATGAAGTTTGTACTCCAATGAATACAACAACTTGAAAGACATCGACAAATACTTGGGAAAAAAAATCCCTCCCCAGATTATGCCATACATATGCCAAGAACCTGAACAGACCCACAGCAAGAGGAAAAATAAATAAGGTAATCAAGGAACTACCAACTACAAAAACTTCCAGCCCAGAGGACTTCACAGGAGATTTCTACCAAGCATTCATGGAAGAGCTGACACCAGTTCTACACAAGCTCTTCTAGAGCATAGAAAAGGACAGCAAATTCCTAAGCTCATTGTATGAACCTAGCACAACATTGATACCAAAGCAAGCAAGGATCCCAGAAGACTAGAGAATTACAGACCGATATCTCTAATGAACATTGATGCAAAAGTCCTGAACAAAAAGTTGGCTAGTGGATCATGCAAAAACATATATATATACCATAGTGAATGAAGGGGGAAGTGCAGAGTGGAGACCCAAAGCCCATTTGTTGGCCACTGGAGATCCCCTCACAGAGGGGATTAGGAGAGGAGATGGGTCAGTCAGGGTGCGAGGTAGTACCGATCAAGAACACAGCTTTCCCCCAGATCCTGGATGCTTCCTCCCCCCAACTACCATCATCCAAATTCTACCTTGCAGGACTGGCTAGGGCAGAGGTTGTACACTGGTGCATATGGGAGCTGGAGGCACAGAGTCCAGGGTGGATGATACCTTCAGGACCAGGGGTGCGAGGGGCGATGCTGGGAGAGTGGAGGGTGAGTGGGTTGGAAAGGGGTTACTGATTACAAGGATCCACATGTGACCTCCTCCCTGGGAGAGGGCCGGCAGAGAAGAGGGGGAAGGGAGACTCCAGATATGGCAAGATATGACAAAATAACAATCTATAAATTATCCAGGGCTCATGAGGGAGGGGGGAGCGGGGAGAGAGGAGAAAAAAATAAAAAAAGAGGACCTGATGCAAAGGGCTTAAGTGGAGAGCAAACGCTTTGAAAATGATTAGGACAAGCAGTGTATGGATGTGCTTTATACAATTGATGTCTGTATATATATGGATTGTGATAAGAGTTGTATGAGCCCCTAATAAAATGTAAAATTTTAAAAAAGTTGGCTAATGGAATAAAATAGTATATGAAATAAAAAATTTATCATGATCCATTAGGATTCTTTTCAGGGATGCAGGGATAGTTCAGCATCTGAAAATCCATTAACCTTACCTGTCACACTGACAAGAAAACAGACAAGAACCACATCATATTATCAATAGAGGCAGAAAAAGTGGCAACATTCAATGCCGATCCCTAATTAAGACAGTCAGAAAATAGATCTGGAAGGAAAATTCCTCTTCAGACTCACACGACACACGCAATGATAGATACAGTGGTGGGGGAAGGGTCTCAGCACTGGCATGGGTCTCCACATGACTCCTCCAGCTCCCGGGCTCTGGTTACATCATCAGAGCTCCATGTGGCTTGTCAGCAGGAATGTCTCAGGGAGAATGTGCATCCTGCTTCCTGAAAGGAAGAGAAGATTTCCCAGAATCCTCAGGAGAAGTCCATGCCCACACAGAGCCTTTATTGGCTATGACCTGATTGGCAGGCTAGACTCCATCCCTTCGCAAGTTGACAGGAGATTATGTAACTGCCATAATCCCGAAATAAAATCTGCAGCATATAGGACACCGATCTTCGATAAGCGCCCAAAATGCATCAAATGGGAAGTGGATGCCCTCTTTAACAAATGGTGCTGGAAGAACTGGATGTCTAAATGCAGAGAAAATGAAGCAAGAACCTTATATCACTCCATACACGGGAACAAATTCAAGGTTGAACACTGTCCTCAAACTTTTAGGACCATCAATGAGAAAATTGGGATAAACCTAAGATCCTTGGCACAGGGTATACATAGACTACCAGAAATAGGGAATGATACACACACAGAGGAAACTAAAATATACAAGTGGGACATTCTGAAGATATTTAGCAATGATATATCAGACAAAGGGCTTATTACTAAAATTTACAATACCCCAAAAGCCTACAAAAAGGATAAAATGAATTTCCCACGGAGGAGGTGGACAAAAGACTTGAACAGAATATTCACAAGTGAGGAAACCCAAATGGCCAATAAACATGAGAAAATGTTCCTGATCATTAGCCATCCAGGAAATACAAATTAAAACAATTATGAGATACCACCTAACACCCTCAAATAAAGCCCAACCTAAAAAAATCAGAAGGCAACCAATCCTCCTACTTGCACATACCCAGAAGAGGTAAGAAATAGTCCACCAGATACCTGTGCTCCAATGTTCATTGTGGCACAGTTCACAATCAGAAAGAATTAAAAACAACCTAATTTTCCATTAGGAGATGAATGGCTTTTAAAAGTCTGGTGTTGAATGGCTTTTAAAAGTCTAGAATATTTTAAACGTCTAGAATATTGAGCATTCCTAAAAAGCAGCGATGAAAAAAATGAATCATATTTCCTTGTAGAAATATTTGGAAGAGATCAAGCTGAGGGAAGTTAACCAAGAGCCAAAGGACAAGAACAACTTGAATCCACTGAGGTGAGTTCAAACAGTACAGTGGGTATAGAGGGAAATAGTATATCACATAGATTCTGGACTAAGGATCAGATACTCTGACAAGGGTTAGACCAA
Source organism: Tenrec ecaudatus (assembly GCF_050624435.1). Lineage (NCBI taxonomy): Eukaryota > Metazoa > Chordata > Mammalia > Afrosoricida > Tenrecidae > Tenrec > Tenrec ecaudatus. Next base: position 155,666,605 of record NC_134535.1, on the reverse strand, counting down.
ACCCAAGGATGCATATGACATCAAAAACAAATAGGAGAAAAAGATATTTGAAATTTTTAAAGGGTGCAGTGGGCACCAGGCTGGAAGTCAGCTTTTCCTTCTCCCTCAGTCCACAGATAGAGCAGGGAAGAAAAAATGTGGCATTAGGGGTTCAGGGCATTAATCCACCCATAGGGAGGGCGTTATTTTTGTCTCCAGAGGAACAGGAGTGAGAGAGCAGTCCTCAATCCAGGGCACCAATCCTTGAGAGCGACGTACCTGCAAGAAGCATCCCATTAACAGAGACGACTGCAAGCTTGGCCACAACCCAAGTAATAACATCCCTTCTCTAGATAACACTGACACAGAAAGCAGTACTGAAGATGCAGTTTGGGGAGAGTGGCCAACCTGTCTTACCTGTCTTGGAGAGAAAGAGAAAGAGAAAGAGAAAGAGAGAGAGAGAGAGAGAGAGAGAGAGAGAGAGAGAGAGAGACATCATCCTGGCGCACCAAATCGTGATGGCAATGTTCTCATTAGGAGCAACTAGTTCACAGAAAGGACTGAAGAGCTGGCCCCAGTGTGACACATGAGGTCCCCTCCCTACATCACAGTGCTATAGAGATCAACACAAGATACAGTGCAGGGAATGCGGCCACTCTGATTTCCCCTCATGAAGGAAAAGTAAGATGGTAGAACAATAACTCACCAATTGGGGTGGGGGAGGAGGGACACCACGAAGTCCCAGAGGAATTCCAAAAGTAGTCTCTGACTCAGGTGGTGGTTGCAGTTGACATCTGATCTGAACTTTTTGGGGGATATTCACAAAAGTTACGAGGTAGATCTGGAACTATTTATAATTTTATTTGTTTTACTCTTTCTTTTTGGTGTCCATCTATATAAGACAAACAGGACAAACAATCTCAAGGAAACAGCCTCAGGAATATCAGGAGAGGATGGACTGGGGGAATGAGATTGGGGAGCCAATACATCAGGGACAGGGGAATTGCAAGGGACCTAAATCTGATGGAGGGCATAGTGTCCCTGATGATATCTGAGCAATTGAGATGTACCTGAAAGGAATTACTGAGAGGAGATTGGTGGGTGAATATGACAGTGGGACAAGAGGAAAGCAAAAAAAAATAGAGGAAGCAATAAGGATGTAATAATTATATATATATATATGTAAATATATATGTATAGATGTATATATGTAAAAATATAAAGATGGGTGTATTAATCTATCTGTGTACATACAAGTAGATATAATAAGGAAGCAGATAAACTTTGAGCCTCTACCTGAATCCTACCTCAGTACAAGAACAGTTTGTTCTAACAATGTGGCATTGTATGATACCCATCTTTCTAACATGATCGCTGAAGACAAAATGGTTACATAAGAAAATATGAAGAAAACTGATGGTGCCCAGCTATTAAAAGAGATAGTGTCTGGGGTCTTAAAGGTTTGAAGTTAAACAAGCTGTCCTCTAGCAGGGAAGCAACAAAGTCCACATGGAAGAAGCATGTCAACCTATGTGATCATGAGGTGTCAATGGGAATAGGTATCAGAAGTTCAAAAGTAAGCAAACAGACAAGAAGGAACATGGGCAAAGTGGAGACCCAAAGCCTACCTGTAGATAATTGGACAGCCCCTCACAGAAAGGCCATATGGGAGGGACGAGATATCCAGGGTGCAGTAGAGCACTGAAGAAACACATAACTAGCTTCTGGTTCAGTGGTTCTCAACCTGTGGGTCATGAGCCCTTTGGGGTCAAATGACCCTTTCACAGGGATTGCCCGATTTATAGCAGTAGCAAAATGACAGTGATGAGGTACCAATGGAAATAATTTTATGGTTGGCGGGACCACCGCAACATGAGGAACTATATTAAAGAGTCGCAGCTGCTCTAGTTCTTTCAAGTTTCCTCCCCTCACTATCATGGCCTTATTTTACCTCTCTAATCTTGCTAGACCAGATGGCACACTGATACAATCAAGATCTTTTGATGCACAAAATTCAAGATCAATAAATCATTCAGAACTGTAAGGGGAGCAAAGACTCCCTGAAATACAAGAAGAGAAGAGGGTGGTGAGGAGGGAAGAAGGAACTGATAGCAATAAGGACTGTATAACCCCATGTAAGGAGATACAACATCAGAAGTTTAAGTGAATGGGCACATGGGATAGTGAAAGTAAGGGTAGAAAAATACTACAAATGATATATAATATATTAAGAGTTCAGGGGGCTTGTGGGGAGGGGGAGAGATGGGATAAGGGGGAGCTGATATCAAGGAGTTCAAGAAGAAAGAAAATGTATTGAAAATGATTATGTCAGCAATTGCACCATTATGCGCTATCTAATGGAACTTTGGATTATAATAATATCTGTAAGAGCTACTAATAAAATATTTTTAAAAGAATAAACATCCTCATCTAGAATATTAAGATGATAATTTTAACACCACAATTTATCTACATACATACCTACCAACGTACCTAGCTTCATGTATTTATTTATTAGGAACATAACTAGAAAAATGCCTGGCTTATGATATGGTAATAAATTAACTCATGATTTTTCATACATTAAGCAGTAGCCTATTTCCACATTAAAAATTATAGATCTTTTAACTAAAATAAATTTGGTGATCAAAGTCTGCAGTCATTTAAATAATATAATTGATGTAAATAAATTATGAACCTGTAAAAATTGAATTGGCACCTTTTGAATGGCATATACCTTTGTAACAACAGCACAAAAGAGCAGAGGCTGAGGCTGCTTACGTACAAGCAAACATCTCAGGGGAATTTTGCTTTGTTTTGTTTGGACGTTAAAGATCATTATTTTACGGATAGTCCAAAATTATTGACCTAATGCCAGGTTTTGTGTTTTTCTTCTACCTTTTACTTTGTTGCAAACTGACTGGGTCTAAAAAGTTTTCAGGGAGCCATCTAAGGTCAAACAATTGGTCTCCACTCACCGAGAGAAACACAGGAAGAGGGAAAATATAGAATGTGTAGTTGTGTCCTTGAATGAATGCATCTTTTGCAATGAGACCAAATGACGAAATGGTTGCTGGCTACCATTGCTGAAGTGCTTTGAACAAAGATTCTATAGAAGAATCTTCATCAAAAGGACAAAAATGAGGAACAGAATTTCAAATTCTTATGGAATCTGAGAGCCTTTGAAGCTTGATGAATGCAAAAAAATGATTTCTCTGAGATATTATTTGAACCAATAATATTCCCTGAAGTATTCTTTAAACCATAGTTTACCAACTATTACTGAAGTATTCCTTTGCAAAGCACTGTGTTTATAGAATTATCTATATGGTATCAAAATGCCAACAACAACTGAAAAGGTTAGTGGGCAATGAGTTCACATTAGAACAGTTCTAAAAAGGAGAGTCAAAATGGTTGCATATCTGAAATAAAGAAGGTAATGTCAATGAATTCAATAATGAATGGGTATATGTTCTGTTGCGTATGTTTTTAATGGCAATAGTGACAGAAGAATAAATTACTAGAAACAAACGAAAAATCTCACTAGTATTAGGTTACCTAAAACGCCTTCTTTTAGGATAAGGTTGTTTCTGTGGCATGTACTCTTGTGTGCTCTGTCCAGTTTGGATTTAAGGAACTCAGATCAAGAGGCTGGCTCCCTGTAGAGCTTCTAGCACTAGATGTGTCTTGGTTCAATTTTAGCTCCCTATTTCTCATTAAAATAACACGATACAAGTGAAACTGAGGATGAGAAACCTGCTGGAGCTACTCATTTTAATTTTGGTCATTTACACCTTGTCACCGCTTTTGTTTTTATTAAGAACATGTACATTAAACAAACCTTCAAATATTTGCTGTCGGCAAATATAAAGGGTTTCAGTAGTTAACTAACCCCATTTAGTTCCCCTTCCTTCTTTAAAAAAGTTAGAGATTGTCTGAAGCAGCTTAACGCTAAAGAAAACAACAAAAATTAACCATTGAAAACCTGCGATTGGATCAATTACTACTCAAAGCGAACCCCTGGAATTGTGGAATAATGTTTCCTAGGGCTTCCGAGGCCACGAATCGCTATAGGTGCATATGAGCTTACTTTTCTTCCTGAGAGATGATGGTAGATGCGAAGTGCTGACCGTTAGCTTAACAGCGGAACATGTAACCCACCACAGCACCAGGAGTCCATGAAGCATAAATTTAGAAGCCTGTAAACATTTCAAATGCTTAACTCAGAGATAGAGGCATTGCTTTTCTTAGATCCAATAATCTACTAGAAATTGTTTCTTTATTTGTGATGTGACAGAAAATATAGCTTAATTTTATAACAATCTCGTGTGACCCACCTTAGTCGTACACCCGGACTCATTCTATTGTGCTCAGCATTTAGAAGGTGAAGGTCATTACTGTCTTTGTAGGACACCGAGCCCTTAATTCATTGTTTAGAAATATGAAGGTTTTATTGGTTGCAATGCATTTTTTGCTGCCTTTAGCTAATTCACAACAGACTCTTTAGTTTCAGATTGAGGATGGCATTGTGATTGAAGGTTCTTATCAATACACTATGAGAAAGTCACATGAATCTATTGTCAGTTACATAATTGCTTTAAAACTATCTGCATACATACAACTTGATTTCGGTCTCCCCTGAGAGAGAATGTGCATTCATGGGGCAAAGAAATAAAGAAGTACAGGAAGAGGTCTGTAACTGCTGTCTGCCTTTCATTTAGAATGTGATCTTTTCCTTATTTAACGACTCCCATTGGCGCTGTGGAACAATTTACACCTCAGGCTTTTTGTAACACTTTCCTCTTCTTCCACAGCAGAAATCCTATACTTAATTGTCATGGACTTTAAGAACAAAAAGCTTTCTCTGCTACGTTGCTGACTGTATAATGCAAATTAGTTCATTAATTCATGGTAATAAGCTTCATAATGACATTACCGTGACTTCTATGTGCCACAGTTTCCAGTTAACAGGATGGGTGGGAACACAGTTGTTCTAGAGAATCTCTTACTTTAGACTGGAGTGTCTTTATTCTATTTTCTCCCAGGAAAAGTCAAACTAATTGTTGCTCAAACCCACTTCTGAGATGGCTTCCTTAAGAGACTGTTTCCTCAAAGTCCTATCACTAACATGCAGTAATTTAAAGTCACTTCCTCTTCTGCTCCAGGTACATGTTGTTCTTGTTTTTGCATGCTTTTTGAGAATGGTAGCTAATTTTCATTCATTCATCTTCTATTTTCAGTCTAAACATAGTGAGTACCACATGGGAGATTGTCCAAAAAATGAATAGGTTTGTACTCCATTTTGATAACAGAAGTAAATCCATATCAAAATCCTCAGAAAATTCAAACAATTGGATCCAATGAGACATTATGGAAATAAATGCATTCTCGAATAAAAGAACAATATATGTTGTCCCAGCCTTCTTGCATTTGTGTAATATCATAAGAAGATCAAGTAACAAGTGTTCTTCAAGCTTGTTTAATTGTTATCATGATTCTTGGATCCATTGTATGATGCCATAATTATTAGGTACTGGCTAGTTTATGTAGTTGAAAATATTGAGGGTTTATAAAATATTAATTTAATTTAAATATTCATTTTCATTTTAACTGTATATTAAATCCATTAAAATCTAATTTTAACATTGAAGGATTATTCCTGGCTAACCAGGATTAGTAGTACTATTGGACATCTTGACATTAAGTAAAGTTGGAAATAGTTTTATAAAAAGTAATTTAGTAAAATTAGATCCACAGAATCTAAGGCTAAAACCAAAACCTAGTACCATCGAGTCAAATTCAGGGCCTAGTAACCCTATCCAAAACAAAAATAAAATCACTGCCAACTAGTGTATTCCATCTCACAAGACAGAGTAGAACTCATAACTCACTATGTCTCCAGAGCCCCATAGGGATTACTGCCCTATAGATTGCAATAAGGAGCCCTGATAGTCTAGTGTATTATGTGTTTGGCTGTGAGTTAGTCTATTGTGCCAACCTCGCCGATAAACACATGTGGGATTAATTGAAGGATGGTGGGATAAATGGCTCAGTGAGCCTCACATTTTGAGTTCTCAGGTCTCTTGATTTCTGATGGTCGGAACAACGTGCAGCTACCTTAGCCAGTTCCCTGCTTTAGCTGGGAAGGCTCACTCCCTGCAAGACATCCCTGAGGAGAAGCCACATCGACCTACCCCAATGCAGCCCTGGGTGCTGGAGCAGCCCTGTGGAGACCCCTGCCAGCTCTTAGATGCTTACACACTTACTGATTTGTCTTTCCTCCTTCAGTTGGCATCATAGTGTGTATTTTGTGAGATGGAGGAAGACTTTGTGGCTTGGTGTTGGACATATGGGTTAATGTTGGACTTGTAAGCTTGGGCATCACTGGTTTGGGATGTTTTCTTGATGAACACTTACCCTTTATATGAAACTCCCTCTTATACATGAGTTTCTGTGGATTTGTTTCTTTAAAGTACCCAGACTAACACAGGCTGTTAACCTCCAGGTCAGCTGTTCCATGGGAGCAAGGTGAGGCTCTCTACTAACCATGATTTACAGCCTCGGAAGCCCTGAGAGATAGTTTATTCTGTCCTATAATGGTCACTAGTTTATTCTGTCCTATAATGGTCACTACAGAGTAGAGGGCAGTGAGTTTGGGTTTGAGTTGTTTTGAAGAGATGGCAGTAAGGAACTCTGGTGGGCTGATGGGTAAGCCTTGGACTGCTAATCAAAAAGTCCACAATTCAAACTCAGGAGTCATTCAGAAGGAGAAAAGGGAACTCTCTGCTTTGGTAAAGAATTACACAATCTCAAAAAAAGTAGGGTCAGTATGAGTCAAGAATCAACTTCATGATGGTGGTTTGGATTTTGGATAGATTGAAGGGGATTTGGTAGGGTATTCCAAGGACCCCTAGTGACACTGCTGGATAAGCATTGGACCAATAAGGACAGGGTCAGTGGTTCAAATCCACCAGCGACTCAATGGAAAAGGAAGAGCTGTCTGTTCTCATAATTTATAGTCTCCAGTGGCAGTGAGTTGGAATTAACTAGATGGCGCCAAGGTTTCTGGAGGGATTTGGGGTTTCCAAGGAGGCAATCTTGATTGCACCAGTTTGACATTCCTTTCCCCTGCAGGGAGTTTGGTAGGTCCCATTCAAGACCACTGTGGGATCAACCAGGAAAAAAGCTATGCATTGGCCTGCATTAAGCAAGGGACCAAAAGCAATAAATAAAAGATTTTGATACTCCATTTTGTTCCAATGATCTATATAATTATTCTTGTGCCAGTACCACACACTGTCATATGTAGCAGAGCTTTACTGCATGTCATAAAATTCAACTTTTTCTTATGAAAAAATTATTGTGACTATTGTACACTGTTGCATTTCAATGTGCAATCGTGTACTATTCTGATACTATTCTAATGTAATTCAGTATGCAATCATATAGAGGAATACTTTCAACATGCTTCACAAACACACTAATAAAATGCATCAATTTTTCTCCAGCTTTCTTTTTCATAATCCAGTTTTTACATGCATGTGAAGTGATTGGAAATATCATGACTTGGGTCACAAACACTTTAGTAGTCTTGAACACTGTAAAGTGCAGCCAATTTGCCCAACTTAATAGTTTATTAATTTCTTGTACGAACATTGACTATTCATGCAGGTAAAATAATATCCTAGACAACTTCAATCTTGTCTGCATTTATCATGATTTTGTTTATGGGTTCAAATATAAGGGCCTAGTTTTCTTTACATTGAATTTTATCCATAGTGAAGATTGCATTTGTTCTTTATTATTAAGTGCTTCAGATCCTGTCCACTTTCAGAAATCAGGGTTGTGTGACCTGCCTATTGCGTAGTATTAATAAATCTTCCTCTATTCCTGATGCCCTGATCTTCAGATGGTGCAACTTTTCAGGCTATTTGCTCACAATTATGATCAAATGAATATTTTAAAAGTATACAATCCTAATGTACACCTTTACTGATATTGGCACTATAAATCTTTACCATGGATCAAGCTAATTAGATAGGGTTTCATTGTTTTGTTTTTTTAAACACTATTTTTATTTCATTGATTTCTTCATAGTGTATTACTTGTCTACTTGTTTTATTTCTCTTTACCATAAATTCTTACCCCCCAATCCCAGGAGTTTATTTTTATTTATTTACTTATTTTCAAAAATCATTTGATTGGAGATTCTCACAGCTCTTATCACAATCCATACATCCATACATCAACTGTGTCAAACATATTTGTACATTTGTTGCCATCATTTTCAAAACATTTTCTTTCTACTTGAGCCCTTAATATCAGCTCCTCATTTTCCCCCTCCATCTCTTTCTCCCTCCCTCATGAACCCTTGATAATTTTTTTAAATTATTATTTTTCCATGTCTTACACTGATCAATGTCTCCCTCTACCCACTTTACTGTTGTCCATCCTCCTGGGAGGGGGGTATATGTAGATAATTGTGATCAGTTTACCCTCTCTCCTCCCCCTTTTCCCTTCCCCTCCTGGCATCACTGCTTTCATTATTGGTGTGGTAGGGGTGGAGTCCAGCCTGTCAATCAGGTTACAGCCAATGAGGCTTCTGTGTGGGCATAGCCTTCCCCTAAGGTGCTTTCCTCCTGGGAGGTGGGAGACTTGCTCCTCACACCCTGGGAGACATAGCAGCTGACAAGACACATGGACCCACCCTGATGCAGCCCTTGGTGCTGGGGTATCCATGCAGAGACCCCTGCCAGTGTTGAGATGTTTCCAATGCCATTGGATCCAAAGACTTTCTACCCACTGGCCTGTGATCTTCTACATTCGGCTTCATTTGCATGTGTTTCGAGAGTCTGAAGAGCATTTTACAGATTGGTATAGGACATATGGGCTAATATCTGACTTATGGGCTTGATCTTGGCTGGGCTGGGATGTTTTCTCCACGTTCAATTGCTCTTGTACAAAAATCTCTTTCTTATACACATATGTGTGTCCATGGATTTGTTTCTCTAGTCTACCCAGACTAATATAATTGATTCTGAGCAATATATCTGTCCTGGATTCCCTGTGTTTCCAGCTTTTATCTGCACCTGTGTACATGCTCTGGCCTAGCTGGATTTGTAAGGTAGTAAATAGGGTCATGATAGTTGGGCGGAGGAAGCACTAAAGAACTAGTGGAGACTTGTATGTTTCATTAGTGCCATACTGTGCCCTGACTGCCTTGTCTCTTCCAACTGACCCTTTTGTAAGGGAATGTCCATTTGTCTACAGATAAGCTTTGGGTCTCCACTCTACAAGTGCCCTCATTCATTGATATGACTTTTTGTTCTGAGTCTTTGAGGCCTGATACCTTATCCCACTGACAATCCGTGATCACACAGGTTCGTGTGCTTCTTCCATGTGAACTTTGTTGCTTCTCAGCTAGATCTCCACTTGTTTTTCTTCAAGCCTTTAAGACGTCAGATGCTTTATCTTTTAATAGAAGGACACCATCAGCTTTCTTCACCACATTTGCTTGTGCACGTGCTTCGTCTTCAGCGATCATGTCAGGAAGCTGAGCATCATGAATGCCAGGTTATTAGAAGAAAGTGTTTTTGAATTGAGGGAGCACTTGAGAAGAGGACCAATGTCCATCTGCTACCTTAATACTTAACATATAAATATATGTATAAAGATCTATTTCCCTATCGTTACATATAAATATATTTACATATGTACATGCTTGTATTTAGACCTTTGTAAGTGCCCATTTGCCACCTAGTTCTTTCCTCTATTTCCTTTTACTTTCCTCTTAGCACACTATCATATTCAAACTTCTTTTGAGTTTCAGTAATTCCTCTCAGTTACATTGCCCTTGATCAAGTCCTATGAAACACCCACTTCCTTTCACTCTCCTCCCCCTCTCCCATGGAAGTCCAGAAACTTTTGTCCCGTTGTTTTCTCCTCAGGATTGTTTATCCCACCTATCCTATCTAGATACCCATGCAGAGAATAATAAGCACACAAATAAGAAAAGCTTATAAATAGTTCCAGGTCTGTTTGTTGCCCTTTTGGAGTGTTTTCCAGTCCAGTCTGATGGGGTGCCATGTTCTGACCTGAAAGTCTATTTTGGCATTCCCAGGGAATGTCCTCCATCTGCCACAAATCTGGTCTTTTTGTTTCACACTGTTACACAAACTTTTCAGAATCTCTAAATAGAAAGCTTGATTAACAGTCTGACCTGGTAGAATGAACTCAAAATGCACTATGAATCGATATTTTTGTCCATTCTGGAATTTAATGGACATCTAGAACAAGGTTCTTCATCAAGTGATATTTCACCTTTTTTGAAACAAGAAACCCACTTGTACATTTCAATTTTTCCTATTGTGCTGGCTTTGTAAGCTGTGTTGAACATCACATCATTTTTGGAGGATTTTTCCCGAGCAGGAAACACAATTTCATAGCCACATGCTGTTCTTTTAATTTGGCTATCACCAAAAAGCAAATAAACCAAGGTTCAAGTGAAACTCCATTTATGAAAATATTCACTGTGACCTGAGAGAACCTTCCCAGGTGATGTCCCTGGGTGCACTAACTCACAGTGACTTGATTGATGCTCTCCTAGGGGGAAAACCTGTGTTCTCTGGAAGCTCTTTCCTTCCCAGTGCAATTTCAGGTTTTGGGGAGTAGCCCCTTATATCCTTATATATATTTATTAACCATATAAAGATGGTTATATATTGTTATATAACCACAAGCAACTGTCTGATTTCTTATTGCATTCTCTACTTGCTTGAATTGCTGAAAATCTGTACTATTGGTAAAATGTGTATTTGAAGAGATAACTTTCAGCTGTTAAGTGTGCTAGGTACTCTATGTGAGAAATATCTCTTAAATAAACCTATAGATGAGACACCAACAAAGATGATGAGATTATCTTTGGCTATCTCTACAATGAAAATAAATACTAAGTGGGTGAAGGAATACATTATAGTATGAGAAGTGCTCATTAGTAGTTTAACCTGTTGAATAAAATTATGATCTAAAGTATAAACCTGCACCTAGTTTACAATAAAATATATTATGAATATTGCTTTTGTCTAATATTGGGATTATTCCCATTACCCCTAAGAAAAAATGAGATCTATTTAGAGAAACAATATTTAAAATGAGATATTTCAAAGGTTGTTATATTCATTTGTGTAGTAAGAATAGATCAATTGGCTTATTAAGTAGGGAAATATCAGTAGGTCATAATATCTAATGTTCTTAAAGCAAATTGTATACATATTAAAATGAAATATGGTAGAAGTTGGATTTATTTGTTCAATGTAATAAAATTAAATAGTACCTGCTGATTAGAAACAATATAATCTAAGAAGAAAGTAAAAAGTTCAAAAATTTGTAAAAGCTCTATCAATATCTCTTTGCATGGTTGAGTATGCCTCCATAAAAAGAGATAAAACATATTCAAATAATTGGTAAATAATAAAAGCTTGTATTTGTATAAAACTTATTTATTGTTTGTTTTAGAAGAGTATGAGATGATTCAAATTGTGATGTTAAACCCATGATTTTATCATTATTTTTATGGGTTTGTAATCATAATTTGAATCTTCTATGACAACAATATGTGAAAGTATCCATTGAATTATTTGTGTTGCTTCCTTTTTAGGTGTGTGTGTGTACATGCATGCAACCTATTTTTATATTTCGTTTTTAATATGGACTTCCAGGATGGAAAAGGGGAACAGGTGATGGCTTTTAAACCTTCAGGAGCTTCTTGGAAGTCAATTTCTCATCTCATCTGAGCAAAGTTTGATGGAGAGTAGTGCTTTGGTGCATAAACAAATGTACCCACATGATTGGCTGTTCAAAGGTACTCTGATGGTAATTCTTTGTGTGTCAATTTGACTAGTCTATCACCAACAAAGCCCACTACCATTCAGTCAGTTGTGACTCAGTGACCTTGTGGAATAGCTTAGCGTGGTTTGGGTTTCCCACGCTATAAATCTTTAAGGGAGCATAAAGTGTGATTTTGATCATGCAGAGCAGCTAATATGGAGCTCAAACTCCTGACTTGACTGTTAATATTTCACTGCATAACTTCCTATGCCATCAGTGCTTAGGACTGATAGTATTATAGTATCTAGTAATTTTATACAAGCACTGATGTAAATCTTGCTGTTAAAGGCATTTTATGACACATTGCTTTTAAGTATGAGAGATTACCCTAGACAGTGGATTACTCCCAATGAGTCAAAAGATCTTGTGAGAAAACATGGACATTTCCTAGAGAGAAGAAGGTTTTCTGCCTCTGAGCTCCCGATCAAGAGTTTCAAGTTTACCCTGTGGATTTTGACCTTACCAGATTTCACTGTCTCATTATGTTGTAAATAGGGGTGGTGTGGGTGGGAGGCACTCAATGGGCTATAGCAACCATAGCTCTCACTATTATGCAAACCAATTTATTGATATATATATATATATATATATATATATATATATATATATATATATATATATATATATATATATATATATATATAAATGTATCCAACAGGTTATATTCACCAGGAAAATCTTTGCTAATATAGACAATAATTTGAGGTAGAGGCACTGCAATTACAAAACATCCTCTATGCTACTTTTTGGATGAGACTATACAGCCTATATATACAATATTATGCCTTGGTCATCCTCAGAGACAAAGCAGGAGTTTTGTTTTCATTTTGACAAAAACTGTGAGAGAAAGAGAAAGTGAGTACTGGAACTAAGCAACTTTCCCCACAGTGAAATTTAAATTTTGTGCCGTCCTTTCTGGGCCAGGATTCTCAGTCGTTGGGCTGAGTGGGACAGTTGAAGCTGTATAAAAAGATACTATGAGTTGGAATCGACTCACTGGGTGACCCTTAAACCACCACAACAGTCTCCCATGATGTGACCTAACATACTGTAATCAAATCCATAATAAGATTTCTATGAGAACCCAAGAAGTTGTAAGAAGATTACTATGCACTATAACTTCCTTCCTCAGGTCAAAACTCTCATACAATTGAAAGGAAGTTTTCTTGTGGGTGTGACCAGTGTCCTATATTATTTGACACTGTGGCAAAGCTTGCAGCCCTTGTGGTGTAGTGGTTATACATTGGCACTGGGCTATGACCTGCATGGTTCACAGTTCAAGACGACCGGTAACTCCCCATGAGAAAAATGGGGCTTTCTACTCTCATTCAGCATTAACTTGATGGCAATGCGTTTAGTATGAGGTTTGATGGCAAAGCCTGCTTACTTTTGGCCACGGCTGGATCCAGCATCTGGCTCCTTGACCTCCAATTATTAGGATTTGAGCAAATGGCCTGTTTTATTATCTACCATTTCCAGGAGCCATCGGCACCCTGCCTTGTGACCTGCTATCTGAGGTGCTGACCTTGGATTTGTTCATCTCTACAACCACAACCCCGACCTGCTAATCTTGGAATCATCCTCTTCTGCAGCCTGATATCAGCCTGGGTTGATATCATCTAGGGTTAATCAGCCCCCAAAGATACTAGAATCAGAAGAGAGCTTCAGCTGAACAACTGACCTACTTAAAATTAGTTGATAAACTAATTTCAGAGAAAAAATGTAATTTTGGTGACTTAAGGATTTTGCTTGATGAGCAAGAATATAGCTCCAAAACAATTCTCAGAAGAGATGCTTACACAAAATTATTTTTGGAATTATGCATGTCTAACCTCTAGTCATACCAGGAAGGGCTCATGATTGTTTTATGATCAGATGCACCCAGTTTAATGCTTACTTAAAAATAAACATCTTTAGAAATATATGCAACCTTCTACACTAATGCACCCTTATCCAATTTTGATAAGCATTTATATAAATGTCAACCAATTGCTAAATAGTTACAGAAATTTCTTGTATTTTTTGAGAGGACTTCAAAAATTTCATACAAAAGGTGTAATTGAATGATAATGAAATTTATTTTCACACACTTCTTTGAAGCCCTTCTATATGAACTGTCTGAACTGTCCCCTTTTGGATCCTCTAGTTCAGAATTTGCTGGACCTTAAGTTCCAAATTTTTTAATTACCTTGCCTTGGAATAAAAGCTCATTAATTTCATGTTTTAACTTTTTTATCATGAACTATCTGAAGATATACAGAATATTTCAGTTTTACATTAAAAAACACATACACATTTTGTTTCAACTTATGTATTACAACCCCATCAAAGGACAATGATTTAACTCACTGCCTCGCTTTGTTTCCTGTTTTTTATTTCTTCTTCTTTCTTAACTTTTGAACTATACCTTGGATAAATATTGCCTCCTGATCTTCCACGAACACAAGTGTGAATTCAATTCCAGACCTGAATAGTAACAAAGAGCCATATTCTTTAGGGTGCCGCCATTCTCTATCTAATCAGGAAGATTAGAATTTTTTATTTATTTTTAAAAACATTTTATTAGGGGCTCATATGACTCTTATCACAATCCATATATACATCAATTGTGTAATGCACATCCGTACATTCTTTGCGCTCATCATTTTCAAAACCTTTGCCCTCCACTTAAGCCCTTTGCATCAGGTCCTCTTTTTTTCCCCTCCCTTCCCTCGCCCCCTCCCTAAGGAGCCCTTGATAATTTATAAATTATTATTTTGTCATATCTTACCCTTTCTAGATTAGCAAAATTCATGACTTTGAGGGTTTTTTCCATATTTTTTCACTCTGTCTGTGACCTACTAATGTAATACTTTTTACAGCATCTGTTAGTGGTAGCCAAGCACCATCTAAGTCGTCTGGTGTTAAGGTTGTGAGGACTGATGTTTGAGTGGTCCATTAGTCTATTTGGACTAATTGCATCCACGTGTCTTTCAGTAGTCATCACTCCTTTCCTTTGGATGGGAAGAGACCAATAGTTGCTCCTCATAGGACCACTCACGTAAAGCTCTTTACTTTTAATGTAAAACAAGTTCTGCCAGTTTTCTCTGTGGAATTTCTTGGTGTCAGAAGTAGAATCCACAAGAATGATGCTAGAGCAACCTCTGGGAGGCTTGGGAACTCTGATTAATACCAGCAGTGGCTACAATAATGTGATTAGACATAAAAATTGTGAGGATGGTGCAAGACCAGGCAGCGCTTTGAGCTGGTGGACTTAAAATTTCTGTGAGTCAGAACTGACTTGATAGCATTTAACAGCAGCAACATTCAGATACTTAGAGACTTGATAATCTGTATATTTTTCATTATTTCCTGACTATATAGTACTACGGATGGATAGAATGGCTGGAACAATGGGCTCAAACAAAATAATATCTCTGAGGATGACTCAGGACCAGTCAATCTTTTGATCTGTTGTAATAGCATTGCATTAAATGGCACCTACCAATAACATATAGTACTATA
The DNA here is from genome assembly GCF_050624435.1 of Tenrec ecaudatus. Lineage (NCBI taxonomy): Eukaryota > Metazoa > Chordata > Mammalia > Afrosoricida > Tenrecidae > Tenrec > Tenrec ecaudatus. The sequence continues at coordinate 155,651,236 of NC_134535.1, read as the reverse complement.
CCACACTATTATTATGTTATGTATGCAAATCTGTGAAAGTAACACTAAACATTACATTTGTTGATGTTTATTGTCCTACATTTTTGAGATAGGAAATCACATTCTTTATTTTCTCTCTTAATCTGAGAATAGGCTATTTTGGTAATTAATATAATCATGTGAATGATTACATATAATCTATATAAACTAATATATCCTGTGAATTAGAAGATATTTGGGGACATATAAAAGTTTAGACCAAATATACTCAGAATTATTTTAATTATTTCACCCATGAACTGTAATTGATGAATACTGATGTGATTAGGATAAAAGAAATAGCTCTTCAAAACCAAGTGATCCTTGACATCCTTGTTACCACTGTTAGATATTGCTGAGTTAGCTCTACCTTATAGTATCTTTATGTATAACAGAATATAATGTTGTACCACATTAAAATTACAACATTTGATCCATTTGTTTCAGACGCTGTGTCATTTGATTTCATTGAGACTTCCCTCTTTTTAGCTGACTCTTTTCTTTAACAAACATGGTGTCCTTCTCCAGGGATTGAACCATACTGATAACATCAAAGGATTTAAAACCAAGTACTTTCTCCTTCCCTTGTATGGAACACAGGCTGTTGACCCTACAGGTAAATAAATCCAAGATCTGGTCAATATTATGATCTGGAAAGGAAAATTAGTTCAATATCAATGGCCTAAGACCAGGAAGGAATAATGTTGGCCTACGTCCAAGGAACCAGTGGTCGATGACAGGGGTGCTCCCACTTTTTCAATATGTAAGCTAATTATAAAATGATCAAGTCAAAGTGATCTGCCAATTACAAAATGCAAAACATATATATTTATTTCTTTATTACATGTATTCACAAATCCATTGAAAATTCTTTATATGTACAATGTATGTTTATGTATCCTGCATATTTCATGAGTCCATATTGCAGAATACAACACAATTAGCTATGTACACTTTTGATCATTACCTGAGTTGACTCTGATGACTTGCCCAGAATAGAATGAACCAGGGATACGTAGTCGGACAGTAGCTGCTGACGGCCAGCTTCAAGAACACTTCCAAATGATCATCCGTCATGGTGGAATGGTACTTGGATTTAATGATCTTCATATGAGAAAAGGCTGACTCATAAATGAGTGTAACCAAATAATGCAGTCAAGGAGGTAGCATATTTTCTCATGTTTGGGTGCTTTCCCTCTGTGAGTAAGTTCCAGAACTGTTCCTGCACTCTGGACTTCAGCTGACTGTCTGCTTGTGATGTCAAAATTTCTCATACCGAATGAAAGTTATATGTTGTTGTCTTTTTACTTGTTCCAGCTCCCCCACTCATTTTATTACATTTTCTTATATTTAAGAGAAAAAAGATGTCTAAAAATTGGCAATAACTTAGCTTGTCAATTTTGCTGCACTAAGCGCAGTTGTTTGTGCATGCATTTGACACCTAAGATTGGCAGTGTTGTATAGCAATTCAGTGATGGGATTGATGATAGGCTTACATCTATTATTTTAATGCCATGTGATCTACCCACACTTCATTTGCAATCAACTAGTAGATTGTGATCTATGTATTAGTTCCTCCCCAAAAAAAGAAAACAAATTTTACTACATTATGCACTTATATAGGAAACATACCCATGAGGAGACTTCTTGACAGCAAGTCTGTGACGTGAATTAGAGGGTTACACGCCAATGTAATCTCATGACAGATTGGCTGCTCACAGCAGGTTCCATTATGGAGATAATTCATTGTATTAGATCACATCATGAGGGGTTACTAAGTGTTAACTACCAAATCACTGAGAACACTGGCCCAGTGAAGTTGACACAAAATCCGACTAAGAGAGTTATCTCAGAGTTACTTTTTCTTATTCAAAAATCCTACTGAAGCCTAGAATAATATATTTTTAAAAACTATCTGTTAGGTCTGCTCAGTATAAACTCTTTAGGAGAAATAGAAGAAAAAAAATCTCCCAGAAAGCTACATAACAAAGCTATCCCTCCTATGCCAGAATATCCCTTTTAGAGATATCCTTTGATGGTTACCCAAAGGGATAGGATTTTGGCTGAACTGTATTTTACATGCTGGTTTAATTATACTCAATGCTGTTACTATAGTTTTTTTTTAATCACCAAAAACTGTCTGAAATATATGGCTATTAGGTTTGAAAAAGCTGCTATTTTCATTTCTACCATAAAAGTCACATTAAAAAAATTGATCATATGAATTTAACCTCTCACCAGAGTCTCATTCTCATCATGATGCTGGGTGAAATCTCTTATTTTTGTCTACTGGCTTGCTCTCCTAACCCATTATTTTACATCCTATGGTGCCTGTCTGTTAAACATCAGAGTCTGATGTTAAACATCGGTGCCTATGTAGACATATTTTCATGATGAAAAAAGACCTAGCTGAAAGCAAGCTCCCTTTGTGAGTGATCAGAAAATTCTGGAAACCAACTTTCTCTAAAGATCAAACTTTTGACCCAGCAAGGAAAAAGACATAAGGCATAAGCAAGGAATATTTTCTAATAAGAATCATGATCACAAAGGGTGGTTTGGTAAAAGGAACCCAAAATAACTTAGGACTCCTCACAGGACATAGTGGTTATGATAAGATCTGAGGTTAGAGCTATTTCTTAAATCCAAAGTAAAAAAATAAATAAAAATGGGGAAGATGGCGACTGAGTAACACATACCAGAGGGACTCTGCAGGAATCAGCCCAGGAGAGTTACTAAGAGGGAAATTCAACACTGCTGGACTGCAGGAGGAGTATCATAAAGATAAATAGGCACAGATCCACAAGGTTTTGAGGGGCTGAGCTTTTTTGGGTTACCACAGGGGTGGTCTGCTAGGCTGTGACCTTAGGACCTCCACTGTCTTGACCAGAGCTGGGATCATTTGGAGCCCGTGCAGGGGCTTTATTTCAACACAGCTACAGTTTGCCACCACCTCAGGGCAGGGAATAAACATGGGCAGAACCAAGATCGGCTATATTGTTACTTTTGTTTCTGTCTTTTCTCTTTATTCCCCCAGAGTCTCAGCAGGCTTAGTTTTTTGCTAGCTTTTTGTTTTCCTGTGTCTCTTCCCTGTTCCCTCACATGCCACTGCCCACCTCCAGACCACTCCCCTCCACCTGGGGCATTTACACCTGCACTCCACCCAGTTAACTGAGCTCCACCCTGTGCAGTATAGTGCAAGCCTGGGGAAAGCCCTCCTGCCATCCAGCAGAAGATATTGTGCCCAAATTTTCCCTTGTGGGCCTATGTGACTGAGGGAACTTCTTCCTGCCTACCTTAGTACCTCGCATGGCCTACGGCAGCTTGGCCAACACTCACCAATATTCCACGCAGTTGCAGGAACCTCTGCCAACCTCAGCAGAAATCCAGCTGACCTGGGTAATTCCACCCACCAGTCACAGTGTTCCACACCAAAGCAGGCAGCTCACCAGCATTCTGGGCACTCCCCTTGAGAGTGAATGCACAGGAGGATAAAGTGGTAGGCTAATTCCATAGTGAAATTAGTTTCAGGCAGTTCAAATAAGCATTCCTACAGAAAGAGCTAGTGCTCTTAGACTCCCTGGAAAATGGCTCCTGCTTCCTCTAAAACAATCCAACGCAAACAATAGTCAGCCTCGACAACCTCGATGAAAAAACAGGAGAAACAAAAGGCAATGGCAAAAGATGGTCTTACCCTAACGGCGTGAAAAGAAGAAGCAGACATTGATCTGTCACAGAGAGGTATTTTCAGAATGCTGTTTGGAATCCTACAGGATATGCAGGAAGCAATGCAGGAAAATGATGAAATGATTGAGGAGATAAAGTCCATACACCAAAGGGAAATACAAAAGCTTAGGGAGGAGATAACAAAAACCAGTAGCAGTCTCACAGACCTCGAAGTCATCAAGGCACATGATAGGCAAGCTATCCAACTTTGAGGAAAAGGAGAAACTCATGAGAGCAGCTAGGGAAAAACAAGTAATCACATATAAAGTTTCCCAAATAAGAATATGCTCAGAACTATCAACGGAAACTATGAATAAGAAGAGAGTGGAGTAACATATTCCAAAAATTGAAGGAAAATAACAGAAAACCAAGAATACTCTATCCAGCCAAATTATCGATCAAGATAGATGGAGAAGTAAGAGTCTTCCCAGACAAGGAAAAACTCAAAGAATACATTATAAGAAACCCAGCCCTACAAAAAGATCCTTGTCAACCCAGTATTGGCAGAACAGCACTCAGCAAGCATAAACAAGAGTCCACCCCATAGAACAATCTCATCCAGAGGAAAATGAAGAGAAAACAGACCCCGAGATAGCATTGTCTTAAGGGTAGAAAGAAGTCAAGAATGACACACACACATACACACACCCAAATGCCCAACACACTAATAAGAAAGGAAGGTAGAAAAACACCCAACACAAAAGGTATAAAATGACATCACAGAGTCCACAGATGGAGATAATAATCCTGAATATAAATGGAGAGAACTCAGACATTAATAGACGGAGGCTAGCAGACTGGTTTAGAAACCACAACCCATCAATCTGCTGCCTACAGGAGACACATATCAAGGCTACAGACAAAAGTAGGCTGAGAACCAAAGGCTATAAAAAGGCATACAAAGCAAACAGAAATTAAAAAAAAAAAGACGGGACTTCAATCCTAATCTGGGATAAATTGACCTCACAGTGCAAAACATAAAAAGAGATAAGGTGGCACAATATATAATGCTCAAGGGAACAGTAGACAAAGAACCATTAAGCACTGTAAACATATAATCCCTGAATGAGAGACCTACTGAATATGTCAACCAAACACTCCAAAAGATGAAAAAAAGTAATTACAGCCTCAACAATTATAGTGGGTGACTTCAATACACCAGAGTCTAAGAAAGATAGATCACAGGGAAAGAAACTCAACAAGGAGGCTAGTGATCTAAACAATATAATTAGACATTTTGATCTGATAGATATTTACAGAACTTTTCATCCAAATACAAAACAATTCAATTTCTTTTTAAGTCTGCAGAGCACATATTCAAAGATAGACCACAAGCTGGGGCATAAGATGAATCTACATAAATGTAAGCACATTAATATCATATAGACCTCTCTCTCTGATCACTTTGTATACAGCTGGAAATCAACAAAAGGAAGATGAAGAAAACAAAACCAAACAATTGCAGGATGAACAACTCTCTATTGCAAAAGGAGTGCATACTTGCACAGATTAGAGATGAAATTAGGAAATTTCTAGAAACCAACGAGGATGAGAACAGGACATACCAAAACTTATGGGACACAGCAAAGGCAGTTATCAGAGGAAGTTTCATAGCAATACATGCACATATGAAAAAGAAAGAGAGCCTTATGTTTGATATGCTAGCACAAAATTTACAACAACTAGAGCAGAGTTAACCGGAAAATCCTACTAATAGCAAAAGAACAGAAATAATAAAAATCAGGGCTGAGATTCAGGAGAGGGAAAATAAGAAAACCATGGGAAACATTAATACTGCTAAGAGCTGATTCTTTGAAAGGATAAACAGAATCAACAGACCCTGTCAAACCTAACCAAAGAAAGGAGGGAACAAATTTCAATAGCAAGAATGAGGTATGAAAGAGGGGGTATTACAACAGGCCCTAATGAAATCAAAAGGATAATTACACAGTACAATGAAGGATTATATTCCAATGATTTCAACAACTTCAAAGACATGAACAAATTCTTGGAAAAACAATGCCTCCCTAGACTAACCACAATGGACCTCAAGAAGCTCAATAGATCCATATCAATAGAAGAAATAGAGAGGGATCTCAAGGGATTACTAACAAAATCCCCTGGGCCAGATGGCTTCACAGGAGAATTCTACCAAGCATTCAGGGAAGAACTAACACCAATCCTACACAAACTTTTCCACAACATAGAAAAAGATGGCAAACTCCCAAACTCCTTCTATGAAGGTAGTATAACTCTGATACCATAACCGGACAAGGTTCCCACAAGAATCCAGAACTATAGTCCAATATTGCTAATGAACATGGATGGAAAAATCCTTAACAGAATACTGGCCAATAGAATACAAAAGTATATACAATAAATAGTTCACCATGACCAAGTGGGAGTCATACCAGGGATGCAGGGATGGTTCAACATATGAAAGACCATTAGTATCATTCACCACATTGACATGAAAAACTGTAAGAACCATATGATAATATCAATAGATGCAGAAAAAGCACTCGACAACATCTAACACCAATTCCTGTTTAAGACACTCGTGAAGATAGGAATGGAAGGAAAATTCATCAAGATAATACAACCTATATATGAAAAACGAACAGCCTACATGATAGTCAATGGAGAAAAGACTAAAACAGTCCCACTGAAAAAGGGAATCAGAAAAGGAAGCCCCTTGTCCCCACACTTATTTAATATTGTACTGGAAGTTGTAGCTAACAGCATAATGCAAAGAAAAGACATCAAAGGTGTTTGTCTGGGGAAGGAAGAGGTGAAACTATCATTCTTTGCAGATGATATGATTTTATAATTGGAAAATCCCAAATTCTCCACAAGGGGAGTACTGGAAGCAATAGAGGACTCTGGCAGAGTGGCAGGATACAAGATCAACAAACAGAAATCCATCGGACTGCTATTGATATCAAATAAGTCTGCAGAAGAGGAGATCAAAATGGTGGAGCCCTTCACAATAGCCAAGAACAAATTGAAATATTTAGAGATATACCTGGCTTAAAAAACAAAATATCTATATTAGGAAAACTACAGAAGACTATTACAAGAACCCAAGAGTGTCCTCAAAAAGTGGAAGAATATCCCAGGCTTGTGGATTGGAAGACTCAATATAGTAAAGATGTCAGTTTTGCCCAAGGCACTATATAAGGTTAATGCAATCCCGATACAATTACCCTCATCTTTCTTCAAAGAAATGGAAAAACTAATTACCAACTTCATCTGGAAAGGGAAAAGCCCAGAATTAGCAGATAACTCCTCAAGAAGAAGGACGCAGTGAGAGGACTTGCTTTACCTGTTGTCAGCACATATCATTCAGTCACAGTGGTCAAAACCACATAGTATTGGTACGATGACAGGTACTCAGACCAATGGAAAAGAACTGAAAGCCCATAAATAAAATTATCAGCATACAGACAACTGTTCTTTAATAAGAGTCCAAAAATTATCCAATGCAAAGCACATACCCTCTTCAACAAGTGGTTCTGGAAAAAAATGATATTTACCTGTAGAAAAATGAAGCAAGACCCTTATCTCACTCCATGCACAAAAATAAACTCAAAGTGGATCACAGATCTCAAGGTAAAACCCCAAATTATTAGGACCTTCAAAGAGAGAATTGGGGCCCACCTGAGAACTTTGGCACAGGGAATACATAGGCTATCAGAAATAGGGAAGGACACAACACAGAGGAGGCACAAATTGACCAGTGGGATAGACTGAAGAGAAAACACCTGCGTACATTGAAATAATTCACCAAGAGAGTAAAAAGAGAGCCCATGGACTAGGAAACATCTTTAGCAATGACACACCAGACGAAGGTCTTATTACGAAAATGTACAATACTCTGCTAGCTTCAAAAAAAATAACAAAAACACCTAATTGCCCACTGAAGAGATGGGCAAAGGACCTGAACAGAAGTTTCACAGGGGCAGAAAGCCAAATAGCCAATAAACACTTGAAAATGTTCCCGATTTTTAGCCATAAGAGAAATGCAAATTAAAACAGCCATGAGGGACAACCTAAAGCCCTCAAAGGTAGCCCAATTCAACAAATCAGAAAGCACCAAGTGTCCGAGGAGATGTGGGGAGAAAGGAACTCTCATCCACTGCTGGTGGACCTGTAGGCATGTACAGCCACTATGGAAATCAATCTAGCTATACTTAAACAGATGGAAATCTAGCTACTGTATGACCCTGCAATGCCCCTGTTGGGCATATAGCCAGAAGAGGCAAGAAACAAACCAAGGCCAGATATCTGTGCTCCAATGTTCATCATGGCACAGTTCACAATTGCAAAGGGTTGGAAACACCCAAAATTTCCATCAACTAAAAAATGGTTTGAAAAACTGGGACATACAGAAACTGGAGTACTACGTATTGCTAAAAAGCAGTGATGCACATATGAAGCACATTGCCGCATTGGAAGAACTGGAATAAATTATGCTAAGCAAAGGAAGCCAAGCACAAAAGGACAAGTACCACATGAGTCTGGTGACGTAAGTGTAAAAAAGATGCAAAAGGGGCATATGCAAGAAGTTACTGTATACAAACATTCCTGGGGTGGAGACCAGGTAATATGGCAGTGGCCAGATCAAATCCAGGGATACATATAGTAACCAACTAAAAATAGGGGGGAAGGAAATAAAAGAAATGGATAGTGGGCACTAACCCACACAAGGGGAGGGTATTGTTTATATCTCCACAGGGAAAAAGGGACCAGACTTCAACCCAGTGCTCCAACGTGTGAATGCAACATACCAGAATGGACGAGGGAACCATTGGAGAGGCATGAGGTGCTGGCCCCAATCCAAACTACGTGGACAGTTTCCCCTTCCCCAAGAAGAATTTATTTCAGAAGACAGCATTGAAGCTGCAGCTCAGGGAGAGGGACATGACTGAACAGAGTCCATGGGAGCAAATGAAGGGGGAGGAAGAGAGAGTGGAGCACAACCTGGCTCACCAAGTCTTGAGGATGTTGTCCCCACTCAGAGCAGCCGATCCACAGAGAAAAGCATATGGCCCGCCACACTATGAGACATGACATCCCTCACTGACCCATAGCCCTACAGGGAACAACAATGGAGACACATTGTGGGAATTCCACGTGATCTGATCCCACCACATCAAGGCAAAACACTAAGGTAGTGCAACAGAACAGTAAAGAGGAGCAGAGAGGCGAAGTCCCCAGGGAATACCAAAAATAGACTTGGGGGCCAGAGCTTGACACCCCACCAGACTCAACCGGAAAACACTCCTAAAGGCCAACAAACAGTCCTTGAACTAACTACAGGCTTATCTTTTTTTAATTGTCATTGGCTTTTTGTTATCAGTGTTTTATTTTCTTTTGTTGCTTTGTTTTGCTCTCTCTTGTTTTTGTGCATGGTATTATCTTCGCAGGGCTGTCTAAATAAGATAGACTAGATGAACAATCTGGAGGAGAAAACAATGGGACTGATGGTTCCGGGGGGACATGGGAGATGGGGAGGTGGGGGGAAAGGAAGTGGTGTTAATAAACCCAGGGACAAGAAAACAACAAGTGATCCAAATTGGTGGTGAGGAGGGTTTAGGAGGGCTGGCAGGCGTGATTAAGGGCAATGTATCTGAGAAAAATTACTGAAACCCAAATGAAGACTGAGCATGATGGTGGGACAAGCAGAAAGGATATAGAGGAAAGAACTAGGAGGCAAAGGACATTTGAAGAGGTCTAAACACAGGTATATATATATATATATATATATATATATATATATATATATATATATATATATATATATATATGTGTGTGTGTGTGTGTGTATATATATATATACATACATACAGGGGTGTGGGGAAATAGAGCTATGTGCATATATTTATAGGTTTAGTATTAAGGTAGTAGATGGACATTGGGCCTCCACTCAAGTACTTCCTCAATGCAGGAATATTTTGCTCTACTAAATTGGCATTCCATGATGCTCCCATTCCCATAAACAAGCAGCCATCTAGCTCAGAAGCAACAAAGCCCACATGGAAGAAGCACACCTGTGTGTGTGCTCACGAGGTACCATCAAGATCAGTTATCAGGCATCAAAGAACAAAAAAATCATGTTATTGTGTACTCACTTTCCCCAAACGATGGCTGAAGACAAATGGGGGCATAAGCAAATGTGGTGAAGAAAGCTGATGGTTCAGAGCTATCAAAAGATATAGTGTCTGGGGTCTTAAAGGCTTGAAGGTAAACAAGTGGCCTTATAGTTCAGAAGCAACAAAGCCCAGATGGAAGAAACACACCATCCTGTGTGATCATGAGGTGTCAAATAGATCAGGTATCAGCCTTTAAAGAACAAAAAATAAAATCATTGTGAATCAGGGGGAGTGGATATTGGGGACTCAAGCCCCATCTGTAGGCAACTGGACATCCCCTTACATAATGGTCACAGGGAGGAGATGAGCCAGTTAGGGTGCAGTGTAGCAACAATGAAGCATACAACTTTCCCCTAGTTCCTAAATGCTTCCTTCCCCCACCCCCAAATACGAGGATCCCAATTCTACCTTACAAATCTGGCTAGATCCGAGGATGTACACTGGTACAGATAGGAACTGGAAACATGGGGAATTCAGGAAAGATGAGGCCTTCAGGACCAGTGCTGAGAGTGGCGATACCAGGAGTGGGGAGAGAGGGTGAGGTAGAAAGGGAGAACCGATTACAATGGTATACATATAGCATCCTCCCTGGAGGATGGACAATGGAAAAGTGGGTGAAGGGAGATGTCAGACAGTGTATGATATGACAAAATAAAATAATTTATAAATTATCAAGGGTTCATGAGGGAAGGGGCAATGGGGAAGGAGGGGAAAATGAGGAGATGGTACCAAGGGCTCAAGGAGAAAGCAAATGTTTTGAGAATAATGAGGGTAACAAATGTACAACTGTGCTTGACACAATGGATGGATGGATGATTTATGATAAGAGCTGTATGAGACCCCAATAAAATGATTAAAATAATAATTAAAAAACACACACACAAAACAAACAAAAATCAAAAGTAACCTCTGTCAGGAATGAATGCTATAATTTCTATAAATCTCCACTATATCCTGGGAACAATTACTAGGTAAACAATTTCAGAGAACAATGTGATTTTACTTACTTACTTATAATGAAATTTTGCTTGTTGCTCAAGAAGCCAAATTCACAACAATCTTACAAATAGATACTTCCAAAAATCAAACCCAAACTCTCTGCAATTGAGTTGTCATGGTTTTGAGGCCACGTGTACCAAATATAAGCATTATTATATAATTTGAAAGAGAAAAGCAAAACCTTTAGAAATTTATATAATCTCCCACAAATCACATGTGTCCTGGCCCAATTTTATAGGCATTACCTAAATACCAATAAAACACTGAATTTAGTTTGAAATTTCTTGTAAGTATTACCGAACATTAACTAATCACAAACATTTTAATGAGATACATATACAAGCATTTTGTGATATCTCTTCCTTTGGTTGCTTAGTTCTGAATCATCTTTGCTGGGGCAGTGAATTATTAAATGTAAAACTTCTAGCCAAGGCCTCTGATTCCTGCCAAAATGCCTTTTCCTGCATGGCTCTGCTAAGAAATGGAGGGAAGATACCAAGTCTTCACATGTAAGTAATTGGGAACCAGTTTTCCCAGAATGCTACCCTGCTGAGTATAAATGAGCCCTCGGTGAAGCAGAAGAGAGGATTTCCCTAGTAACAAGAGCCATAAGAGGATTGTCTCCTATGGACCCTGAGATCACTGTGTAGTGAACCTCCTGCATCCAGAAAACAGATGTGACATCTAAGGAGCAGCTGTAGAAACAGAATCCAGGGCATGGAATAGAGTGATGTCCTACCCACTCCACAGAGCAAGGAAATCTGGGTGCTTTGGGGGCAGAAAGCTGGCTTGTGGAATAGGGTGCCTCAGGGCACTTAATTGGTGAAGCTGGACTTGCTGAATAAAGGAAGTGGAGTTGAGTGCCTTTGGATTGAGGCTTGTGGCAGAGTAGTATGCACTTTGGGCATTAATTAGCTTGAAAGAACTTGGTGTCATGTTTTGACGAACAACTGTATCTCCTGTAATTATCACCTGCAATAATAAAGCTAATACCCCACTTCTAGAAAAGAAGAGTTAGTGCCCAAACCTTGGTGGTTTCACAAGTCTCTTTCTGATCAGTAAACCTTATCTCTTATTATTTATGCATTCTACTCTACCTTTTCTCCCACTGTAGCCAGGACCTTCTAATGGTACCCTCCAAAAGCAGTTGGTAGTGGTAGCAAGGCACTCTCTATCTCTTCTGGTCTCAAGGCTATACTAATTGTTATTCTGGTCCATTGTACTAATAATCTCCATGTGCCTTTAGAGTTTCATTACTCTAGTTTCCTCTGGCGGGGGAGAGAGCAAGAGTGCATTATCAAATGTGCCTTTTCTAGCTAAATTCACTAACTCCCACCAATTGACCTTTATCGCTTTAGTGGCTCCAAATGAGGTCAATAAGCACCCTGATGTCTTCTTTAGTGAAATGTTTGTTCATCTACTCTATCATTTTTAACTGGCATATTTCCCTTGTCCTTGTTGAGGTGTTAAGTGTTTCTAAATATTTTAGAAATTAATAATTTGTCTAATATGTAATTTGCCTAAATTTTCCAGTCTGTGGGTTCTCTTTTAAGTCCTTGGATGAAATATTTTGATGCACACAAGTGCCTAACTTTAGGAGGTTGCTGACACTTTGTTTTCTACCATTTATGTGCTTTATGTTATACTTGGTAGTGTATTTATGCAATGTAGTAGGCCCCTAATTGGATTTTAACATTGATAATTTTTGAGTTCTAAGTCTTATTCTTATGTCTCTGATCCATCTTGAGTTTATTTTAGAATATCCTGTGAGATATGAGCCCTATTTCATTCTTCTGCTAATGGCTATCCAATTTTGCCCACACTGTTTGTTAAAGAGATCATCTCATCCCTATTTAATGTATTTCAGCCCTGTGTCAAAGATAACCTGTCCATAATTAGAAGGATTTTCATGTGGGTTCTCAATTCTCTCCCATTGGTCTATGTATTTTTCTTTGAATCAGTACCAGACTCATGATTACCATGGCTGTGTAATCATAAAGGTCTGGTACTGATTTTGAGATCAGGGAAATGAGTCTTCTTACTTTGCTCTTCTTTGGTAGTTATTTTTTCCTTCTCTTTCTTTTTACTTGAAGTACCTTTGTTGGTGATAAAAATCATTATTCCCTTGAAAGAATGGGACTGCAAAATACTTGTAGATTGTTTTGGGTAGTAGTGACATTTTCACAATGTTAAGTCTTACATGATCTTTTCACAATGTTAAATCCTGAAATACCACGTCAAGAGTGACAGTGTTGATTTCAATGTGTTTAGACTTAATTCTAGGAAAATGTAACAAAGTTGAGCCTATTAACAAAGAACAAGAGATCCTATATTTGAAGAACAGAGCTTTGGCGGACAGAGCTTTTGGAAGGGTGGAGTGGCAGATGGAGTGCTAACAAGAAATGAGAATTTAAATGGTAAACTAGAGCATCTGTGGTCTTGTTTCCCTTTTTCCCTCTTGTAGTCAGTTTATGCTCTATGTTTGAAAGTATCAAAAAGGCGTCCTGGATGAAAATATCTCTTCCACTTTGATGTTCATCATGAGCCAAAGATGACAAATGCCTGATGTTATGCATTTATGCACAGACAACATTATCTAACTTCTACTCTTTCTCTTTTTCTTCTGTTAATAGCGGATATAAACCCTTTCTGGTTATTAGAATCACCTTAAGAGTAGTTCATAATACCCGTGTCCAAGATATCCTAGAAATTCTGCTTTAATTCAAAAGGGGGAATATCTAAGTGCCAGATCACTTAAGATTTTTGGCAGGTGAATTTAATGTGTCCCAAGGCACAATTATCCATGTGGGGATTGTCATGCAGCCTCTAAAAGGACTCCGTAAGAAAATATTTAGCAAATTATTTCAACGAGTTTTTAAAAACCATTTTAATGAGAGCTAATACAAATACTATGTCATTCCATAGTTCAATCACATCAAGCAGGATTGTACACAATCATTTGAAAATCCCTTTTTCCCTTCTGAAACTCCTTGATATCAGCTCCCCTTGAGAGAATGCACATTGAAAGAGCAATTGGATAAAACAAGAGATGTAGGTGATTGTATGGATCAATCCAGAACTGTTACCAGAGCCAAGTTATTCCAGATCACAAGGTACTGTAAAAGCCATCTTTCTCACTATAAAAATTACAGCGGATTTACTTTGCAGGTTTTGTCATTCAATTTTGATCATAGACAAATTACCAAAATTTAACAAACAAATGATTTGCTAAATATCTCTACTATAAAGTTTTAAATATTTCTAACATTGTATCTATAGAAATTTTAATAGGATAATCTGAAATACCAAATGAATGTATTATTCTATTCGCCTGTTCCACAATTTAGCATTATGTTTACTGTATTAAAGAATACTGGAGATGCTATTGGTTATTCATTGGACTGCTAATCTCAGGATGTTGTTCTCATATATGCCACTGAGTCACTTCTGACTCATAGCAACACTATGAACAGCTGAATGAAACACCATCCTGACAATTGTTCTTATTTGGGGGCCAACTGGTGTAGTCCGTGTCAATCCATCTTATTGAGGACCTTCCTCTTTCACACTGCTCTCTACTTCACATCAAGGTACAGAGTTTAAACTCACCAGTGGCCACACCAAGAAAGGTGAGAGCTTTCTACTCCCCCAAAATTCGCGGCATCAGAAACCCTATGTGGGATTCCTATGAGTTCAGATAGACTTTGGCAGTGGAGGAGTGGTGTTTTTTTTAATGTTAAAAAGGAAAACTACTAATTTTGTTCAAGTATACATTAGAACTTGATGTTGAATTTTGAAAGACATGTAATGATGACGATATAACTATTTTGTTCATTCAGTAATTAAATAAGGCATTACTTCAGATTGTGAGGTGTAAGCTTTAAAATCATAAGAATACATAAAATAGAGCAAGTTAAGGAGACTCTCCTTCTGTTTACTTATCTCAATTCATTATTGCCATTTTCTTTCTGGCATGTACATTTCAATATACAGCAGCAATTCTACTATGACTTATGAGACTGACAATTTTATCCAAGTCATTACTACTCAGAGTGGTTTATAACCATTAACAATATCATAATAGCCTGAATGCCTGTTAGTAATCAAGATTTCCAAGAGCCACCATGTGATTCATCTGCAGCTTAAAGTTTGAGAATCAGCGCATTCGATTGCAATGTGCTCTGTTTTATTTTGTTCTTTATGAAGGCTTATTACTCAATTTAGTGTATCAGGAATCAGGAAGTCCTCATTTCATTCTTGGTCACTTAATCTTATAGTTACATTGTGTTTTACTTTTCTATTCAATTTAAGTCTTCATTAGTGTTATATTTTGTTTTTTTGGTTAAGTTGTGTGGGCCAGAATTTTCCCATGATATGACCTGTGTGTTCAGCTCCATGATTGGATCTTCTGTGAAATTTCCAAGCAGTTTTTGGAAGAATAGAGTGGTGTGCCACATCCTTAATCTGGTCAGTCTTTACAAAGTTGAGGAAGTTTTCATTCAGGATGTGGCTTATTCTTAGTATAGACTGATGGTGTGCTAGCTTACTTCAGTTGCTGGATCTGGATTCTGCGTCTGGTTTACTGCCCTCCTGCTATATCACTTGATGATCTCAGAAGATATCAGCAGACTTCCAATTTTGGATTAATTCATCTTTGTTTCCATAACCCTATGGTCTTTCTGCTTCATCTTCCTGCTTCATGGTCATCAGTCCTTGGAGCTACCGGAGTCTCAAGAAGTCTCTAGCTTAAGGCAAGACCTATGAATGTGAACCAGACTGAACATACCTATTTAACAATGTGTGAACCATTTATTGATATAAAGACCTTTGTGCATACAGTGGGGGGGGGACCCCCAAAAAACCAAAAGAGAATTCTCAAAACTATGAGTTATTATTATTATTATTTTTTTTTTATAAAACAACCTTGTCACGTTTAAAGTACTCTCCATTATACTCAGTACATTTGTCAAATCTAAGATTCCATCCTGGGAAACAAATTACTGTGCGTTCATGACCCTCTGCATTGGCCAAAACAAAAAGAAGTCACATGGAACAAGGTCAGGCGAGTAAGGTTCATGGGGCAAAAGAGGCTTGTTCTATATTGCCCAAAACTGGCGTCCTGATAAGCTCTATAGCAGGTGCTTTGCCGTGGTGGCAAAACCAGTCCCTGGTCTGCCAAAAATTAGGCCCGTTTTTGGTTGCATACTGTAACACAAGTTTTTCCAAATTTCTAAGTAGAAAGCTTGATAAACAATCTGATCTGGTGGAATGAACTTTAAATCACTATGTCCCTCACATCAAAAAGCAAATGAGCATCGCTTTGATGGTTGATTTCACTTGGTGAGATTTTGGGGGGTGGGCGGCGAGATGATGATGGTGTTTTCCACTAGCCTGATTGATGTTTCATTTGGGGGTTGTACGTATAGCACCATGTCTCATCAGTAATGACCTTGGAAAGAAGTCTGGGTCACTGCGGAGCTGTTCTTTCAAAGCATGGCATTTTCCACTTCACACTCTTTTTCCTGGTCAATAAGAACCAGAGACACACATTTCTCAGTGGCCCTTCTCATTCCCAAGTAGTCCCTTTTAATTCACTTAAGTGAGTCCAAGATAGTCCAGATAACATCCCCATCTCTTCAATGGTAAGTCTTTAAGCACAAGTGCACGAAGTTTGTCGACATTTTCATCCATTCACGAAGTTGATGGAAGTCTAGAACGTGGTTTTTCAGCAACCAATATTTCACCTGTTTTGAAATGAGAAAGCCACTGGTACCATGAGTTTCTCCCGTAACACCCAGTGGAGCTTTTTTCATTGTGGGTGGTGAGGTGGGAGTGGGGAACACCCCCTCACATATACACATGCAAATGTTACTGACTTTGTTGTCCACAGAATCTAGTCGAAGACAGTAAGTGAAAGAGTTGAACTATGCATTTAAGTCTATAATTAATAACACTCAGGAAATAACCACTTGTATGATGAATGTATATTAATATCTAAGGTGGTGGAGAGAAAAGAATAGTGGATTGGATTCTGCTGAAGCACTTGAGATCCTGAGCATATGGAATATTATCCTTGCCAATACCAAAGCAGTCTGCCTAGCAACAATGTAAGGAAGCTTTGTAAAAATAAAAGGAAGCACATACATAAGCCTACACTCATCAGCCCACACAATTCATGTATAAATATTCACACCGTTTTTCCCAATGACAGATGCAAATGAAGGTCAAGAAAAAAGCCAGTTTGTTCCTCATGAACAATCAGAGAACTGGCATTAAAATATTATAAATTCAACATATGTACATACATTTATTCATATACATTGAATGGTTGGCAGCTGATATATGTGTTCTATTCTAAACCTAACAGGCTTTTATTTTTATCTTCAATTAAATAAGAGGGATTAAAAGCTAAGACAATGGTTCTTATGCTTAAATTCATCTTGATTTTTCTCTTGGGAATTCTGAGACAAAATCTCATGAACTCTTCATAAAAAGTTTTCTGTGAGGTCCTTTGAGTTACGAACCTTGCTGCTTTCAGAATTTCGACAGGTGTGCATCAACAGAAACCTTGTGTGAGCTCCGATTTGGTAGATGTACAAAAAATAATTTTCAGATTTTTGGAATTTTCAGGGAGATGCTCAGACTGTGCAGCTGATAGCGAACTTTCTCCAACAAATAAATGGCCAGTATTGGAAAAATGAGCCAATCTGCCTCATAAGAAATATAGCTATAAATTTTATTGGAAGGAAGGAAAGCAAGACTTAATTTCACCTTTTTTGGATGTGTTATCATGAGGGAACAATTCATGGAGAAGAATCGTAAAAAAAAAAAAAAGCAAAAAAAAAAAACACAAAGCCAATAAACACCAGCACAATTGCTCAGTGCAACATGTCATTTGGGGTACTGACTGCTGCTTCCATGAGCAATAACTGTTGACCCAAGCAAGGTAAAATCCTTGACAACTTTACTACTGACACCACTTATCATGATGTTACCTACTGGTCTACTTATCAAGATCTGGGGCTTTTTTACACTGACTTGTACTCCACCGCGAGGGCTGCAATCTTTGGTCTCCGTCAGCAACTGCTTCAAGTACATTTTACGTACAGCAAGCAAAACTGTGAATCTGTATTTCTCAGGTTGTTAATAAGCCTTTGTCCTTTCTTTTTCTTCCCAAAACCACTTTATTGGGAGCTAATACAGATAGCATATAGTTCCAGAGTTCAATCACACCAAGCAGCATTGTACAATCGCTTCCTCAGTTTCAAAACATTCTTCAACATCAGCTGCCTTTTCCCCTTACACACACAACTGT
Source organism: Tenrec ecaudatus (assembly GCF_050624435.1). Lineage (NCBI taxonomy): Eukaryota > Metazoa > Chordata > Mammalia > Afrosoricida > Tenrecidae > Tenrec > Tenrec ecaudatus. Next base: position 155,633,026 of record NC_134535.1, on the reverse strand, counting down.
ACCCCCAGAAACCCTTATTCTACTTGCTGTCCCTATGGGTTCATCAGACCTGGATTTCATATACTGAAAAATAAGAACATATATAACAAAAAATTCAAGGGAGTCGCCCAATGATAAAATACAACTGAGATAAAACTCACTCTGAACAAAAAATATATATAGAGAAAATGATAAAAACCAGATCAGGCCCAATATAAGTCAGAGGAGGGATCAACTGGCAACATTTTAACCATTCAAGTCAGGTTTAGAATTTTAACTTCTATATCATCTCTTCATTGCATTCTGTTTGGTAATCAGTATCTTCTATTCCCTCTATTATGGATAGAGGTAAATCATCAGAGACTTATTTTCTATTTAGATTCCACAAATATAATTGACCTCCCAGTGTCATCCATAGACGCTGAAAACCAGATTCTCACAATTTAGGCTCTGATACTATTTCTTTCTTTGGCTTCAGATTACATGATTTACAATCTTTGATCACTGATCTTGGTTAGCTTTTTCCACGTGGAGTTAGTGGACATCTCACTTATATAAGTAGAAATAAGCCTTTTAGACCCCAGACACTATTTTTTTCTGATAACTGGACACCACATACTTTCCTCCCCACACTTTGCTTGCTGTAGCACCCATATCTTCTGTATTCTCTTACTGAGGGCGAGTGTTGGGCAGGGCCTTAACGTGAGAACTAATTGTCCTTAAATTTGAGCTAGGATTTAGTGCAAACTCCAAACCCATTCCTGGACTTGTCTTTTGTTTGTTTTGTTTTGTTTTTCAATCTGTCTTAGGCTCCCTTTCAGAATCCTTATTAATTTATGGTAGCGTCTTATTGACCATCTCCCTAGGGTATAATAATATTCCATTAGCACTGGAACTTTTGTAGAGCACCGTTGAGAGAGGTATATTGGGCCAATATAGGCTATATCCATATCTCAGTACCTGAATTAGTTGCTTGTACAAAATCAATCCTTACTTGGCTGGAGCTCTTTACACAAACAATGGGAGTTTGTTGTCAGGAAACATTTACAATAATGTTCACTAAGAATGTCAGTCACAGGTTTTCCAGAATAATATATCTTAATATATAGGGCAGTGATGTAAGGTCATGGTTGTCCAAATATAAAACTGTCTTCTGCTTCCAGAAACACCATGAATTTTTAGTTTTAAGTCCCCAGTTATAAATCTGTCTGAGGTAGAGTCCAGTTCACCCACTGGAGTTTCTGCATTGAGTCACAATGATGCAGCCTCTGGAGCATGCTGTGTACACTCAAGATCCAGGATTCGATGCTCCAGCCTGAGTCCCCATGATGCATCCAGAAATCTGGGCCGATGTGACCCATCTGATGTATATCGCCAGGTACACTCCTCCTGCCTCGGATCCCCAAAGCATTTTCAGTCATTCTTTTCCCCACCTGCAGGTCTGTCCTCCCACTTTTCATACAACCAGTCATGCACTGTGTCCCCCATTGCTGACATGTCTGCTCCCTTTCCACTCTCCTGATTTCATATTTTAACATCAGTCTCCCTCATCCATCTGATAGAGCTGTCCCCATTCCTGTCCTGGGAGGCCTCACCATAGCTTTGCATGGCAGCCACTCAGTAAACATCTCCCTGCTCCCTTAACAATTTGATCCCAGCGAATGTAATGAAACCTCCACTAAATGAATCATCAAGCTATACTCTCAGACAGGATGGTGCATTGTTCATTAGCACCAGCTAAGATCTCTACCAGGCTGTCTGACCAACCTGGCCAGCAAACTTGATGCCCAGCAAGACTGAGCTTGTGCTCATCCTGTTGTTGCTCTTACGGCAGAGGATTCCTACAGTATTTGTCCTTTTGATGGACTAAATTCACTCAGGCTTTCCAGATACCTCCATGTCATGAGGTATTTCATGGTTTCACCACTATTTTTTAGGAATGTGTTGTATTATGTTTTTATCCAATTTTCTACTAATGGGAATTTGGGCTGCTTTTAACTTCTTGCTATTGTGAACTGTGCTGCAGTGAACATGGGGGGCGGGGGGAGACATATGTCTGCTCATGATCTGTTTCTTATTTGAGATGTGCCCAGTAATGGTATTGCTGGGTCATATGGTAGTTCTTTTACCATCTGTTTCAGGAATCACCATATCGCTTTCCGCAATAACTACATATTTCCAAACCCACCAGCAGTGTATAAGAGTTCCAAATCTCTCTCCAGTCTCTCTAGCATGTGTTGTTCTCACTTAAAAAAAAAGGCTACAATAGACAGAATTAGATAGTATATCATGGTTGTTTTGGCTTGCATTTCCCAGGGGGCTAGTGAAGAACAGCATTTCCTTCGGTGTTTATTAGACAATCAAGTGTCATCTCTGAGAATCTCCTGTTTAGGTCCTGTGACCACTTTCTAAGAGGATTATTTTTTATTTTTCTTGTTGTAGCCTTGAAGTGTACTATAGATTTTACTAAGTAATACTAATTTTACTATTTTGTCCTTTGTCCATTATGCCATTGCCAAATATCTTTTCCCTATCTTTAGGCTTTTGTTTTACTCTTTTAATGAAATCTTTCATTGTACACGTGTTTCATTTTTCATAGGTCCCATGGAGTGTACTTCCTTTTTTATATCTGAGGTCCCATATATACCCCACACTAGGGCACTTATATTTGTACCAATTTTCTCGTCGATGATGCTGCTAGCTTTGGGTTTTACATTTAGATGTTAGATCCTCCTTGAGTTTGTGCAGGGAGTGTGATATGGGTCTTGTTTCACTTTCCTGCAGATGGATATCCAGGTTTTCCAGCTCCCTATACTGAAGAGGTCATCTGCTTTCCATTGAATGTTTTTTGGGCCTTTCTCAAGAATCATTTGTCTATATGTGGATATTTTGATTTCTGTCCTCATCCATTGTTCCGAATATCTATCATTAATGCCAGTACGAGGCTGTTGTGACAACTGTGGCTGTATGGTAGGGTTTGAGGTCAGGTAGTGCATGGCCATCTAGTTTGTTCTACTTCTAGAAGAGTTCTTTGCCTATCTTGGGTTTCTTCCCTTTCCATATGAAATTGGTAATCCAATTTTCCATTCCTTTGAAGAATGATGTTGGAATTTAGATCAGGATTGCATTGGATTTATAGATAGCTTTAGGTAGGATTGACATTTTCATGATACTGAGTCTTCCGATCCATTAACATGGAATATTCTCCATATGTGTAGGTTTCTTTTGGTCTCTTATAGTAATTTACTGTAGTCTTCTTTGAACAGTCCTTTTGTTTGTTTTGGGTTTTTTTTGGGTTAGATTTATTCCTAGATATTTCAGTTTTTATGTGATTATTGTGAATGGTATTATTTTCATGATAACTTTTTTTCTGTATTCTCATCACTGGTATATAGGAATCCAATTAAATTCTCCTTGTTAATCTTGTATCCTGCTACTCTATTTTTCCAGCAATCCTATTGTGGACCCCTTAGGATGCTCAACAAATAAATTATATCATCTGCAAATAGTGAACATTTTACTTCTTATTTACCAAATGATACACTCTTGATAACTTGTCGTTATCTTATGACATTGGTTAGGACTTCCAGCACAATATTGAATAGAAATGGGGATCAAGGACATCCCTTGTTTAGTTGAAATATATTCAACTTTTTTCCATTGAGTGTAATATCAGCTATCAGTTTTCTTGTATATGACTGCTAATTCTATCTTCTTGAGAGTCTTTATTAGGAATGGGTGTTGGATGTTATCACATGGTTTTCTGAATCTCTTGACTTAATCATAAGGTTCTTGTCATTTTCTTGTTGATGTGATGGATTATTTGTTTGTCAAATGTTGAAACATCCCTGCATCCCTGACATGAATCCTACTTGGTCATGATATATTGTTTTTTATTGTGTTCTTGGATTTTATTCACCAGGATTTTGTTAAGAATTTTTGCATCGTTGTTCATGAGAGACATTGGTCTGTAGTTCTCTATCCTTATGGATTTTTTGGCCGATATTGGTATCAGGATCATGTTGGCTTCATTGTTCTGTAGGACTGGGGTCAGCTCATCTCTGAATGCTTGGTAGAATTATCCCGAGAAGCCATCTAGACCGGGGCTTTTTTTTAAATTAGGAGTTTCTTACTTTGTCTATTTCTTCTTTTGCTCTGGGTCTATTCAAGTTCTTAATGTCCATATGTGTTAAATGGGGAGAGAATGGGTCTCTAGGTATTTGTCCATGTCCTCCAAATTATTGAATATGTTGGAATACATTCATTCTTAGTGCTCTATAATTAATCTTTTTATTTCTTTGGGGTCTGTTGTGACTTCCTCTACTTCATCCCTCCTAATTTGAGACACTGATATTTGGTCCTCCTTTCCTGTTTTTCAATTTTGTTGATCCTTTCAAAAAACCAAATTTTGGGTACATTAATTCTTTCCATGTCATCTGCCTTCTAGTTCATTTAATCTCTGCTCAAATTTTTATGATTTCTTTTCATTTACTGCTAGAAGGATTATGGTGTTGGCTCTGTTCTACCTGCCGGAGATGCTGAGTAAAGATAATGACCATACTTCTCTCTTATTTTTTCATGTGTGCATTTATTGTAATAAAGTGACCTCTAATAACTGCCTTTGCTATGTCTCATAAGTTTTGCTATGTTGTATTGTCATTCTCATTGGTTTCTAAGAACTTCTTTATTTCCTCTCTAATTTGGTCTAATACTCACTGGATTTTGAGAAGCATGCTATTAAGTCTCTAGATGTTTGTCTTTGGGGTTTTTGTTGTTGTTCTTTCTATTGTTAACTTACTACTTTATGGTGCTGTGGTCAGACAAGGTGGTCTGAATGACCTCTAAGTGTTAGAATTTTCTCAAGCAGACCACCACAGCATGTTCTGTTTTCAAGTATGAGCCAGGCGAATTCAAGAAGAATGTGTTTTGTTTTTTTCAAATGTTGGTTGAAGAGCTCTGAAATGTCTATTAGGTCATGTTGTTTGATTGTATTGTTCTTATCTTCAGTTTTTTTTTTTTTAGTTTCTTACCTGTTGATCTATCTTTCTTTAAGAGCAGTGTATTGAAATCACCTACTGAAATGTTGATCTGGTGATTTCTCCTATCATCGCTTTGAGAATTTGGTTGACAAGTTTCGAGGGTCTCTCGTTAGGCACAGATATATTTATTATGTTTATGGGTTCTTGATCTACTGATCTCTTGAGCATTATGTAATGCCCATTCTTATCTCTTGTTATATCATGTACTTTGAGGTCTATTTTGTTGGAAATTAGTATTGCCACCCCTGCTTTTTTTTAATTTCCATTTACTTGGTAAAATTTTTGCCATCCTTTGACTTGCAGTGTATTTTTGTTTGTGAGTTTGAGATGTGTCTCTTGAAGGCAACAGATTGATGGATTTTGTTTTTGTCTATTCCAGTACATTACCCTTTGTTTTTTAATATATGTGTTTAAACTATTAACATTAAATATAATTAAATCTAAATATAGGTTCATTACTGTAGTCTCATACTATTTATGTTTGGCATTTTCCTTTAATTCTCCTTTATAGGATGGTGTGTGTGTGTGTGTGTGTGTGTGTGTGTGTGTGTGCGCGCGCGAGGTGTTTATTTTTGTTTTAGTGTCTCGGTTAAATCTGTAATATTTTGGGTATTTTATTCAGTGTGTTGGTTTCTGGGTAGTGTTATGTCCTGTTGTGTGCTGCAGATGTTTATTTTCTACCAATAAAGTACTGGGAAGTATTATTGTAATGCTGGTTTTGTTTTTAAGGATTCTCTAAGTGTTTCTTTATCAGATAAAAAGTTAATATCTTCATCAAATTTGATGGAGAGCTTTGCCAGATAAAGGATTCTAGGATTGCAATTGTTGTCTTTCATCTTTCAGAATACGTTGATATAGTTTCTTCTATCTTTCATGGTCTCTGTGGAGAGACTCAGCTTATTCTTAGCTGTTTATCTTTATGTGTGACTGCTTTTTATCTCTCTCTAGCTGCCCTCATGATTCTTTCCTTTACCTTGAAATTGAATAATTTGACAAGTATATGTCTTGATGTGCCTTTTGGTGGGGTCTAATCTAATTGATGTTTTCTCTGTCTCCTGGATGGTTATAGTCTTCTCCTTTGTGATATTGGGGACATCTTTCACAAATTCTCTTACTATTTGAACTGTAGGCTTATTTCCATCCTCCTCCTCTGGGACCACAACAATTCAAATATTGTTTCACTCCATAGAATCCCACATCCTCCTCAGGCTTTCTTCAGATTTTGTGCTTTTTTGTCTGAGTTTCTCTCATGTGCTGAGTTTTGCCTGGTGATATTCGACATCTCTGATTCGTATCTCAATCTCTGCCATTCAATTGTTGATATCATTCACCCTTTTTTTCTTTTTCTGCCATGGTGTCCTTTAACTGCTGGACTTCCCTTCACGTGAAGATTCTAGTACTTCAATTTTTTTTTTCATTTGTTTTCAGGATTGATCCCCTAATTTCCTGTATGGCATAAAGCAATATTCTCAATAATTATTTCACAACATTTCATGGTTACTTCTTTCGTGTAAACTGTCGGGTTTGGGTCATCTTCAGTAATTGGATTATGTTTGTCCATATTTTTTACAGTAGTTGCAGGTGTTGGCTGTTGCTTGCATTGCATCTTGGGTGAGCTGCTGATGGAGCAATCTTCTGGGCTATGTAGAGGGGAAGGTGGCTCTTTAGGTTCAGGGAGGATCAGAAAAGTGTTTGAAAACTTAGTGTGTGTAGATGAGGAGGGAGGGTGACTTGGGTGGGAAGGATGATTAGGGTTTAGGTGCCCCATAGCAGGTTTTAAATGGTGGTATTACCCATTGGAAAACTTCCCCTGGGTATAGTCATTTTTAATAAGTTGGAGAAGAGGGTTATGGAAGGTGAAATTTTACTTGGAAGTTAGAGGTGGTTGTGTGTTGCTCAAGTGGAGGGAACCTGTTCCAGATGTTGTTGTGGTTGGGGTAAGGGAGGATATTGAATTTCTTATCGACCCTGTGGTCTATGTAGGGAGACTACAGTCTTTTAAAAATTGTGTTTATAATATAGATTCCTGTACAGCTCAGAACTATTCACTCCTATTGCAGGGTCCGTGCATGTAAATGGGATATTATAGTGGCTGGCTGTCCCAAGGAGGATTGGCTTTGGATTAGAGGGCAATCTGTCTAGAGTCCAGGGCACTGGTTCCACAGTCTTCCATAACCTGTGGCAGGAAATGCCAGGTTCCATTTTTTTTGTGGTGTAGTGAGTAGTTCTGTGTTTCTTTTCTCAATACAAAATAAGAAGACATCTACCGACCTCCTAGAAACCACTATGTTGCAGATTCCAACAGCTCCTCTGTTTCCCCAGTGCTGAAACTCTCTCCAACTCTTCATATGCAGGAGGGAGCTGGGTCTTAGCTAGGGATTATGCCTCTCCTCTGTGGGTTGTCTCCATTTCTGTATCCACACTGGTGTCTGTGGGATGCTGCTGAGGCACAGACAGTCCCACCCACCCACTTCCCCATCAAGAGGAGCATTGAGCAGGGGTGGGGAGGGAAGGGGAAAAGGCAAAACGCTGGGGGTTGCCTCTACACTGGCAAGGGATGCAGAGTGTTGGCAGGACCTGTGCAAAGGGACCTCGTGTGTGCCAAGCACAGCTGCATTCTAGGTGGGAGTATCAACAAAAGGTAATTCCAGGGTGCTGAAAACCTGGTCTCACATCCCATTCAGCCAACTCAACTACCTTACCTGCAAATCTTGTGATCCATAGTGATCTGTTCAGGCAGGTGGTCCTACATTGGTAACAGAGTCCCAGGCCCTCCTATGTTCTTTTGATGCCTCCAGCATCATTCAATATTCTAAGACAAATCATCTGATTTTAAAAATGGAGAGAAGAAATGCACACCTAAGAACATCCAAGCTGCCAACAAATATATGAAGAAATACTTGTCATTGTGAGCTAGTAAAGAGATATAAATCAAAATAATTTTGAGCTATTACCTCACACTAACTTTAATAGCAAACATCTAATAAAACAGAAAACAATAAATGCTGATGGCTGTGAGTGAGACTGGAACCCTCACACAGTGTTGGTCAGGCTGTAAAATGGTGTAATCACTATGAAACATTGTATTCCACATCCTCTAAATTTGAAATGAAAAATACCATATGATCCAGCAATCTTTATACTTGGTATCTATCCTAGAAAATTCAGAGCTGCAAGAAGAATATATATATTTTCACTCATGTTCAGCTCAGCAATTTACAATAGCAAAAAGATAAAAACCACCTAAATTCCCATCAAGGGAAATATAGATAAGCAGATATGATATATACACACACTGGAACATTAGACAACATTACACGATAATGATGCATTTGCGACACACCTAATCACATGGAGTTGTCTGGAGGACATTGTACTAATTGAAATTAGTCTGTCACTAATGCACAAAATTTGTATTAAACCACATGTTAAGGAAAGCATGTTTTATACTACATAAAACATTCTTTCATGGTTCCTGAAGATGGGAAGTAGAGGGAGGTGGATGAAGTCACTGGCTAGAGGTTGTCTCTTTTGGGAACCATCCCCCAAAGCTCTGGACTATGCCAAATGTTCTTCTTTATACAGCATGCAGCATGACTAAGGTAGCATACCACTTACCAAATTACATTGAACTTAATCTGCTTTTTTTCTTCCCAATTAGGTGATAAGTCTCTAGAGCAGTTCTCAATCTGTGGGTCACAACCTTTTGGGGGGCTGAACAACTCTTTCACAGGTGTTGCCCAATTCATAACAATAGAAAAATTACAGTTATTAAGTAGCAATGAAAATAATTTTATAGTTGTGGGGTCACCACCACATGAGGACCTTTATTAAAGGTTGCAGCATTAGGAAGGTTGAGAGCCACTGGACTAGAGAGTAGACATACATTAATTTGCGGCAGGTGATATGCAATAAGAGGGAAGTTTCACCGCATACCCAGCAAAATAGTGGAAGCAAGAACCAACACTGGAAGGAACACAAGAGTTAAAGACAACAGAGAACAGTAGTGTTCTATATAAAATCATGCAATCATGGTGATCTATAAGTACATGCATGGATAGACTGGAAGGGTGAACATATTTGGGAGGGAGATTGGAAATATAACCACATATAAGTATATGTAAGTTTGAGAAAAAATATATCTGTACATGGGTATTTCCCTTTGCTGTATGACTGTGGTGGAGTAAATAGGGGGGTAAAATAATAAAATAATTCTTCTATATGACTAAACATTTTCTAGGAATGAGTCACTGGATTTCAGAGCTAAGGACAAAGAGAATGTTCTACATCCTTGTTTGGTGAATATCCCCTGGAGTCTTAAAATTCATGAGAAGACATTTCTTTCCTTGCTATAAAATCAGGATATCTTTATTAAGAAGCAAAAATATAAAATTGGGAAACTGTATTTTTTCAACTGCCTACATCCAGGTTTATACACATTTGAAGGCAGTGTTTCCATATTTCCAACCTTTCCCCCGAGATTTCTAACTTTTTGATTTATATCACATCAAATCAGTAGTTTTGACATGCTCCAGGGACTCAAATTGTGTTCTGTTTCAATATTCTTTCAGATTGGGAAACAAGCTAAAGGAAATCGGAGGGAGAAAGAACAGGGATGTAGGTTGGATGGGTAAGGTTTCACAACAGAATTCTAATAGGACAGACTCTGCTACCCTTGAAGAATGAGCAGGTGCACTGATGAGGTAAAAACCCCTTGGCACAACTTCCATGGCCCCCTTTTCACCAATGCAGTTTTCATCATTCTATCATATCTTCCTCATACCCCATCCCATCCCCCCATCCATCCCCATCTGATCATCTTGTGTCAAGAAAATCTATCAAGGATCTCTCATAAACTCCTGAAAAGCAGTCGCCTTTACCTCCTGAACCAACCTGCCTTGAATTTAACTGGCCCAGCAGATCCACTCAGAAGCCACTGTTTTGATGTGATTTTGCTCTCAGGATCAATTTGGTAACTCCAGTAGTATCCCCGGTCACAATTTGTTCCAAGAAATTGTCTTCATTAGCTTCAATCTTGTTTGACAGACTGAGGGAGAGATCAGCGTTTTGACTTAGCTGCTCCTTGTGGACCATTTTCAGCACCCACCCAGCTGAAAGATTGCCGCATCCCAGATGGACATTTAAAATGGAAAAAGCCGAGCCATGTGAGATCTCAACTTCAGTAGCTATTGCATCAATGCTAATTCTATGATCTTTTCCCAACAGCTTTTGGACTTCCGCTACAGTTTATTCATTGGCTGAAGTTAACTGTCTTCCTTCTCTCAGCTCATCTTTGAGGTCTTCTCGACCTTCATTAAAATGTTTGATCCATCAGACACTGTGTTCTATGTGGGGTAGGATTCCGGTAAACTTGGTGTAAGAGCTTCAATGACCACTTGAATTTTGTTAAACAAAATTGGTATTAGCCCTCATCTCAAGATTGCTTTTTAACATGGAGCAATCAGTCTTCTTCTTCCTCCTCCTCTTCCTCCTCCTCCTTCTTCTTCTTCTTCTTCTTCTTCTTCTTCTTCTTCTTCTTCTTCTTCTTCTTCTTCTTCTTCTTCTTCTTCTTCTTCTTCTTCTTCTTCTTCTTCTTCTTCTTCTTCTTGCTTTCTGAAGGTACCCTAAAGAGACTACGGTTTTACTGAGAGAATGTATCTGCTGTCTTCCACTGACTGTGCAGACAATTTTAAACACCTCTTGCATGACTGAAGTGGGACCCAAGGAGCAATACTTTTGGAATCATCCTCATACAAACTGCAAGGTTTTAAACTTATGATAAGGGACAGAAGATTTATTTCTACTCATTGCAAGGAAATCTTCAATTAAGCCTCAGTGAGGTACAAGCATTTAAAACCCATGAACCACAGCTGGTCAAACTTAACCAGTCCAATCTCTATAAGGAATTGCCATTGTGCTGGTTACCCTGTAGCAAAATCACTTCTCCATATTCTGGATGCTCAATCAAAGTACCATTGCAGTAAAATTTCTTCTTAAAGGCCTTCATTAGTTTCTTTTCATCATACTAATCAGCGACTCCTTGGTCTTTATGCTGTGGCACTATTGAATTCTTATATGGATATAATCCTTGGTCCCTGCAGCAATCAGGTCATCACCCTTACTGGCATCTGCAAAGGGGTCGAAAGACTGAAGGTTCTGGATAGCGGACATACGATTCATTTTGTTTCCAAGGAGAAGTCGAGCACAGGGGATGGAGCGTTGGGTAGCAAAGGAGTTCAAAGAGGCTCGAGGAGCATGTGGCACAGTGACAGGGGCTGAGCAGACAATTAAGGTGCCAACATTGGTCTTATCTAACCAGCATAGAGGTAAATGATGAAAATTGAAGTAAGTGAATAAGCATTGAAATGCCAATGGGCAAGCAAATCAGTTCAAGGACTAATGGACCATGCAAGCAGTCCCCATAAGCCTGGAAACCGCAAACGAGATGGTGCCTTGCTACCACTACCAGCTGCTCAGAAATGTATCATATCAAAAAGTCCTGGATACAGAATGAGGTAGTTAAAGTTTATTGTGCCAACCTGGCCGATAAACACAGGTGGGGTTAATTGAAGGGTGGTGAGAAGGGTGGTAAGTGAGCCTCACCTTTCACGTTCTTGAGACCCTTGCTTTGTGATGGTCAGACCAGGGTGCAGCTGCCTTACCCGGTTCCCTGCTTCAGCTGGAAAGGCTCACTTCCTGCAAGACATCCCCAAGGAGAAGCTGCATGGACCTACCCCAATGTAGCCCTGGGTGCTGGAGCAGTCATGTGGAGAGTCCTGCCAGTGCTGCTATGCTTACACATCCACTGATTCAGCTTTCCTCCTGCAGTCGGCATCATAGTGTGTGTTTTGTAGATGGTGGAGAACTTTGTGGATTGGTGTCAGACATATGGGCTAATGTTGGACTTGTGAGCTTGGACAGCACTGGGTTGGGATGTTTTCTTGATGTGCACTTAACCTTTATATAAAATTCTCTTATACATGAATTTCTGTGGATTTGTTTCTCTAAAATACCCAGACTAACACAGAGACGGAGAAAATTGTGGGACAAAACCCCAAATCATAAAAAAGACCAGGCTTATTGATTGGGTAGAAATGGGTGGAACTCCTTTGAAATGACCCTTAGATGCCCTTCAAGTATATAAATAAACTCACTCTAAAGCTTAATATTCAGTTAAATTGCCAGGTCTATACTGGGAAAAGTAATACTACTTTCATTTCAACCATTTGAATTGAAAAGTGCAGCAGTTACCCATGGACAAGGATCAGAGGATTAAGAAACAAAGGTATGGAAACAGGAGACAAAGGGAGGAAGTAGGATAAATAATGTTCTATTGTGGGAACTGCAATAAGTGGTATGAAACAAAATGTGCATAAATTGTTGAAAGGAAAACGGATCTGCTCCATAAAGCTTCACCCAATTCAAAATAAAACCTAAAGACACAGAAACAACAAAAACACAATACAAGATATATCTCTGGGTGGCACAAAGAGTTTATTCCCCTGGCTGTTAGCATAGAAATTATAGTTACAAATTCTTCCAGTGCCACGTAGGAAACAGGCATGGCAATCTATTTCTGAAATAAATCAGTTTGTGGAAACATAGGTTTTCAAACATAGTTCTGTCTGACACACATGTGGTTGCTATGACTTCAATCCAAAACTGGGCTTGTTCATCAACACGAGATGAACTTCCTCCAAAAGCTAACTTTTTTCTCCCCCAAATCTAACTTCTTTTTAATTATTTTGTTTCATCACAAGCAACTGCTCTTAAGTAGAATTTCTTAAGTTTAAACATTTATAATTCCTGTTATAATTGTTAGATATTTTGAATTTTCAAAACCACTGGACAAATCATGCATTTATATTCAAGCATTAGTAATAGTCTCATAGTTCTAGTGCCACTTTAATAAATAAAAATGAAGGGATTAGATAATTAATATCATTGAAGGCTCTCATGGGTTACAAAATATCTTTTCATTATATAATAATATAATTTTATGCAACTGCATGTAAAGAAAATGACCAAGCATTGAAATCTCAATGTAACGTTTTCTCACTGATGAACTTGGAAAGACATTATGATTTTGTGTTCTTTTAACAGGTGATGGGCCTTTGTATTGCCCTTGCTTAGGATGATTGGGAAGTTATAGAAGCGTACTGAGTTATGATATTGAATCTGTAGAAAGCTCTGCCATAAATATGCTTGGTATAACATAGAGCTGTCCTTTAATATTTACCTCTGACGCTACAGAAATTCACCTTTTATATAGTTTTGGATAAATATAAAGCAATATAAGACTTTAGGATAAGTTTGTATTTGATATTTGTTTAGGCCAAAAATGCTTCTATTAAATCATTATAAAAAGGGTTTTGAAGTTTTAGTGATTTCAGTTTATTTTTCTTTTAATTATTAAGAAATGACAGGATGCTGTTGCATATAGTAAGGTACATTGATGGTATGAATTAAAATGTTTGACCATAAGCTTTCCTTAAGTTACATAATAATGAACCATTTATATATATATATATGTTTGTGTATATGTGCACATGCTTATACATACACATATACATACTCACACACATGTATGTATGAAAATCTCAAAATCAACTCACTAGTATTTTGGGAACAAAGAAAAGGATGCAGAAACCAAAGCCTCTCTTTATCTTCATTCTCCATTTGGGTCCACCTACCATGATTGGAGTTTGTCCTGCAATTTGATAGGTACTTTCTCCTGAGAGGGTGTTTTGGAATTGGAAAAGATAATAGCTATCTGAAATTTAAACTCCAATCAGAAACTATTCCTTATTCTCTTTGTGGGAAGCAGAGCAAAGTGAAGGAAAGTCTAAGGTCCCAAATGTGACTTCGTGGAGGCTCAATGTGACTTCATGGAGGCCCAACATGATGAAGAGCTGTGGAAAGCTGTCTGTTCCACAGGAGTTGTTTTCGCATCAGATTGTTTAAAAAGACTATTTTCCTTGTCTTCCCTTATGCTTCTCTCAACACCTATATAGAAGACTGTGAGAATTATCCAATGTGACATCTTAGTAGCTCGTTTACGGAATTACTGAATGTGTGTGTGTGTTTGTGTGTGTGTGTGTGTGTGTATGTGTGTAGATATGCTGTTGTTGATACATGCTGTCAGGTCAAGGCTGACTCAAGGACTCTGTATACAACAAAAGCAAACACTTCTCAGTCTGGCGTCATCCTCACAACTGTCCCTGTCTTGAGTTCAGTATTGCAGTCATGGCGTCAATTCATCTCACTGAAGATTCACCCTTCAATTTGCCTATCTTTTCCTTTCCCATGCATGCTGTGCTTCTCCATGGATTAGATCCTCCTGATAGCATGTCCAAAGTATGTGAGGTGATGTCCCATCACCTTCCCTTCTAAGGAACAGCCTGCTTGTATTTCTTGTACTCATTCTTTAGAAAGTCCATGTTATACTCGTTTCATCAATATCTTCATTAAAATGCATACATTTTCAACCTTCCTTATTAATTTTCTAGCTTTCACAAGTATATGAGGTAATTGAAAATATTACATACACACATAGTGATTTTTCTTTTTAGATTTAGATACAAATTCAGAAATAGATATAGCTAGAGATACCAGTTTTGCACCCTCACTCTCCCAATAAAATGTCTATTGCTAGAGAAAATATTTATGATGCTTAGTATATTTTTTCTGACTATTTTCTAGCTCTCCAAGTGTAAATATTTTCACATAATTTAAGTTTATGAGCCCTGAAAAAATATAGTCATGATCTGCTTTTGTAAAATCAACTCCTGAAAACACTATTGCCTTCACACAAAAGGGACCACTTGATTCTTTGCAAAATTTTCTTATCAAAACTTCTGCATTATTACCGTGAGATATTCTTATTTTTCAAAGTATTGCAAAAAGTCATTGGAAACTTACCTAACTTCTGATCTCATAAAGGAAGGAAAATAAAGCCCAAAGTTGATTCCTATAAGGCAGAAGTCAGATACGGATCTACCCTCCAACCTTTTAGCACTTAGACACCAGTTGTCTGTCCTATGGCATTCTCTACTTCTCTGCTGGGGTCTATAGTCTACTGAAATACAAAATTCTCAGATCGTGCTTACTATTATAACGTTTAATAGGGATGTTAACAGGTTAACAGGGCATCTCTAGTCTTTGCTGACCCACCACCTTACCGAACATGGTGTCCTAGCACCACAACAGCGCCGTCTTTATTGGGTGTCTGAAGCATGTGAGACACAATCTCTTAGAGTAATCTGCGATGAGAAGGTTTATTGCGTAATATTTGGAAGTTGGTTACCTGATCTTTCTTCCTATTGGTCTTAGTCTGGGAGCTCGATTGCAGCTTGCCTACTACAGTGTCCCGAATGACATTGAAAATGTCAGTGACCTAGCTCTTCGCATTACTTGCAGCACACACTACAGAAAGGTGATGGAGTAGATAAACAATTCCCTCCGAATTATAACTTTAGTTATTTACTAAATTGGGTTTGTATCCCATATCTTCTAACTAGTAGCCTTTCCCCCTCTGGTTTATACCACCACACATAGTCTTTTTAGGAAGAATTCACTTTAGATGAGTATTTTCTTCTTCAACTTCCCCCTCTTAGTTATTTCTCATCAGAATTTCATGTGACTAGTCTTCTCCGATACTTTCCTCATCGGTATCGCTACATGACTGTGCCCCATAGCCGCCCTTTTCCTTCTATCCAAGCTTTTCAAAAAGATTTCATTGAGAAAGGCACAAAGATAAACCAATGCAGGTGGCCGTACAGTTCAGAGTTTGTAAGTACTGCTACAGTGGAGGTAGAAAGGAAATGCTCAGAGTATTAAATTGATTGACTTTTATCTCATTATGTTTAATATATTTTAAGTAATCGCTGTACAACATATTGTTTGTAAAGGAACAAACTTGAATGGTGACATAGAAGCATTTAATAATGAGAACTACAAAACAAAGGATTTGTAGACTGCTGTAAATGATTTCCAAGTTCCTGCTAAGAGCAAATATTGTTTGAATATTTAATATCAACACCTCTCCAGGGATTCAATGTGATCAGCTTGTCATTTCAGTATGTACATCTACAGGGACATTATTATTTCAGATGTGAATTGAGTGTGTGATGGCCATTATCCCTCACACTACCTCAAGGACATTTGCTTTGTGGCTATTAGCACCATAGTTAAGCCTTTTATTTGCAAGTTTTCTGTGTCTCAATATTTTATAAATGTGTCAATTCCTTGGAGTTTCACTGATAACAAGATTCTATGAAAGATAAAGGAGGGAAGGGAATAATAGTCTAATATGTGTTCATTTGAGTCCAGACACCTTCTTTGGTTCTTACTAAAATCCTTTTCCTTTGTTTTAACTCCCATATTCCAATTGTATCCTTGGTTGTGTTTGTGATAGTATATTTAAATGCCTCTTCAGATCTCATAAATTGAAGTTTAGGTAAGAATCAATAAAACCACAGGCCTATATGGTTAATATAATGAGAACAAATGTTTTTTTGAAATTGATGGTACCGATTTCCTATTTATTGGATTAAATTGGGTGTTAAATGAGTAAAACCTGTACCTACAGGGTAATAGATATATTTTTAAACTAGTAGGAATCTTAAGCCTTATCATACTCACTTTCTTCATGAGACAAGCGAGGCCCAAAGAGGTTACGTGATTGACAAAGTTTAGTTACTAGGAAGTTTGAGAACCTACATTACTTCACAACCTGGGAACTGTCATTTCCACTCTTCTCCTCGGTACCCACCTTGATATTGAAAGTCCTCTGTGGGAGAGTGCATAGGTGTACTGAAGTCAGTCAGACCTTGACAGCCCTAGAAATTCAGGTGCATTCGGAAGTCGAAAGCAGAGGTGGGAGGAATCAAAACAGTGCTACGGGAAGTTAGATTGCACCTCTATGATTAACCTGAAACAACCTATAGGTCTTTTTTTAATGAGAAAGAAGGCCACACTTGCATCCGTATTTTTAAGACAGCCAGTTAGTTTTCTAGTCATTGTTTTACTTTAAATTGTGTGATAAATTTTGGGGAAGAGAAGTGGAATGTTTCTCAGCAAAATGTATATTGATTTACCCTTTGATTTGCCCTTATAGACACAAATCACTATCATCATGAAGCTCCAAATTTGGTACACAGATTTTTTTGTGTATTATATAATCTGTATAACATATTTACTCATTGAGACTCTATAGGGCAGGGTAGAACTGATCCTGTGGATTACTGAGACTGTATATATTTATGGGAGTAGAATTCCTCATCTTTTTCCCATGGAGGGGCTGATGAATTCGAACTGCTGACCTCTACATTAGCAGCCTAAAATACAACTCACAAAAATGACTCAATGCCAGCGAGTATGGATTGTTTTTAAAATTTATTTCTATTATATATGAAATGTGTGGGGGACATTATAGATTACTGAATATATTTTTAATTGATTATAGTAATCTATTTAGTATTTATAAGAATATAATAATTTTGTGTTTAATACAACTAAGTTATTCAAATAGTACAAACAGGAGAATACTGTATTATTATACTATATATTACAACACTTTATGATAATTTTACATAGATCATCGCTGATACAATTAAATTGTTTAGTCATTGATGATTAGCCAATCTGATGTTACATTACTCATGTTTTATGCAGTTTACGTTCTAAAGAATATGATCCAAATTGATATTTGCAAGGAACTATGTTGCATTTTCAATATCCTAGGCATCTGTGAGCTCAAAGAACTAGTACTGGCCATTTTGAGTCAGAAAATCATATCATTTACTATGCCAGGAATAATACAATTAAAACAAATCTAGATCCCTCTTTAATGTTTCCTCCCTCTCACTATCATAGTCCCGGTTTTACTTTACAAATCTTGCTGGAACAGAGCATGTACACTGGTACAGATAAGAGCTCTTAGCACACAGAATCCAGGGCAGAGAAACACCTTAGGACCAATAATGAGAGTAGAGATACCAGGAGGGTGGGGGGAAGATGGGAGGAGAAGGGGGAAGAAGGGGAAACTGAGTGCAATGCTCAACATACAAGCCGCCCCCACCCCAAACACAGGGGAGGAACACCAAAAATAAATTATCAAGGGTTCACAAGGATGGAAGGGTGGGGGTGGGAGGGTGTAAAGAGGAGCTAATGCCAAGGACTCAAATACAAACAAAATGTTTCAGAAATGATGATGGCAATATATGTACAAATGTGCTTGATACAATTGAGGTATGGATTGTTATAAGAGTGAAAAGAGCTGGCAATGAAACAATTAATTAAAAAAAGGAATGCCTTGGCATTCATTGTCAAAAAGGACCTTACTAAATCCATCATAGAATAATGCTATCAGTGATTTTATTATGTCTATTTGCCTTGAAGGAAATCCAATCAATACAACTATAATTCAATCTTATGCACCAGCCACAACAGCGAGCGATGAACAAATCAAATATTTCTACAAACAACTTCAGTTGGAAATTGATAACATGTGCTATAAAGATACATGAATAGTTATTGGGGGAATGACATGCAAAAATTGGGAACAAAGTGTAAGTAAACAGTACTTGGAAACTATGGAGTTGGAGAGAGAAATGAAACTGGAGGTCCCATGACAAAATGTTGCAAAACCAACTACTTCTTCATAGCACATACCTTTTTGTCCAGCAACACAAAGACTTCTGTAGATGTAATACACAGAAGTAAAACTAACTACATCCTTGGGAACACAAGGTCAGCAATTAAACTCCAGCCCGTGGAACAGACCATTGTCAATGGCTCATATGTAAGCTGAGGAGAAAGGCGAAGAAACATTTTAAAAGTCCACAAGATACAAAGCATGGCCTTGAGTCTACCTGACCTGAATTTCAAGAGCATCTCGCAAATAGATTTTACACATTGAAGCATAATGACAGAAGACCTGAGGAGCTGTGGGAGGACACCAAAACCATCATCGGTCATGAAAAACAGCCAAAGGTCATCAAATAGAAAGTAAAGAAAGTCAACATCAAGGTTGATGTCAGTAAAGAATGTGAAACTTGCTCGTCATCCTAGAGTAACTACTGCCAATGGAAGAAAGGATGCATCAAGGAGCTGAATAGAAAATGCCAAATGACTGCTCGGGAAATTAAAGTCCGATATTATAATGAAATGTGCAAAGACCTAGAAATATAAAATTTAAAGGGAAGAACATTTCATCATAACTGAAACAGAAAGAATTCAAGAAGAAATTAAAGCCTTGAGTTGCCATTTTGAAAGATTCTATAGGCATCATATTTAATTATGCAAGGATCATCAAGATAAGATGGAAAGAACTCACAGAGCCACTGGATCCAAAAGAAATGGCCTAGTAGCAAAGATGAGTGTTGCTGAAGAAGAACGTCAAATCCCACTGAATCCATTAGACAAAAATAAGGCTCCAGGAATTGACAGAAAATGCATTAAATTGTTTCAGCAAGCTGAAGAAGTCCTGGAAACACTCACTGCTCTATACCAGGAAGTTTTTAAGCCAGCTACTTGGCCAACTAACTGGAAGAGTTCCATATTTGTGCCCATTCCAAAGATAGGTGACTCATCAGAATGCTCAAACTATAAAACAATATAACTGATATCACATACAAATAAAATTGTGTTTAAGATCATCCATCACCTGTTGCAGCAGTCCTGTGACAGGGGATTCATTGTCAGCAGTTCAGGGCTGATTCAGAAGAGGATATGGAACGAGGAAGATCATTGCTGGTGTCAGATGGATCTTGGCTGAAAGCAGAGAATGCCAGAAAGATGTTGACTTGGGTTTCATTGACTGTGCAAAAACATCCTACTGTGTGAAAACGAATAAACTGTGGATAGCCCTGCGAAAAATGGGAATTCCAGAACACCTATTTGTTTGCACGAGTAACTAGCACAAGGATCAAGAGGTAGTTGTGCGAACCGAATAAGGAAATATTGCGTGGTTTCACATCAGGAAAGGTGTGTTTCAAGGTTGTATCCTGTCACCATACTTGTACAAACTCTGAGCAAATCATCAGCGAAGGGTTTTATGAAGAAGGTGGCATCAGGATTACAGAAAGGCTAATAAGAACCTGCAATATACAGCTGACACAAACTTGCCAGCTGAAAGTGAGGAGGAATTGAAACACGTGCTGATGAAGATCTGAGACTGTAACCTTCAGTGTGGATGACACTCAATGTAAGGAAGACCCAAATGCTCACATCCGGAACAATAGGGAACATCGTGATAAAGGGAGACACGTTTGAAGGTGTCAAGGATTTTGTCTTGCTTGGCTCCACAATGCATGTTATAGAAGCAGCAGGTAAGAGATCAAAAACTGTATTGCATTGGGTAGAGCTGCTTCACAAGACCTCTTTTAGAGCATTGAAGAATAGGATGTTCTTCACTAAGGTGGGTCTGGCCTGAGCCATGATATTCTTCATTGCTTCCTCTACATGTGAAAGTTGGACGCTGAATGAGGAAGATCAGAGCGGAATCCATGCACTTGAATTGTGGCGGTGGAGAATAATATCTAAAGTCCCATTGTCTGCTAAAAGGACAAACCGATTTGCATCGGAAGAAGTAAGGCCAGAGTGCTCCTTAGAAGCCAGGATGGTGAGACTTCGTCTTCCATACTTTGGATATATTTTCAGGAAAGGCCAGGCCCTGGAGGAGGACATCATGTTTGGTAAAATGGAAGGGCGGTGGAAAAGAAAGCCCCAGTGAGGTGTGTTGCTACACTGCCTGCATCAATGGGCTCAGACATAGGAATGAGTGTGGGGCGGGCACAGAACCACGCAGTGCTCCATTCTGTTTTGCATAGGGTCTCTATGTAGTCATGTCAATGGCACTGAACAACATGCTGAATTTAGATTTCACTCCTTTTTCTTCGAAAATAAATGTGTAATCCTGACAAAGGCACTCATTCTAAATATACTAAAACTCAATTCTTGAAGGATTTTCGGATAATATGTTTATAAATCCTTTGTGATTTATAGCTGTTATAACTAGCTAGAAAAGAAACAAGAAACAGAGCTTATCAGATGTTTCCTCTGCTCTTACATGACACAGAGGCCTTGGTGGTGTCGTGGACTCACCATAAGCTCATCCATTCAAACACACCATCCACTCTTTGGGAGAAAGATGTGTCTATCTGGTCCCTTAGCAATTGAGTCTCAGAAACAACAGCTTGCTCGCATTCAGAATCGATTCAATGGCAGTGAGTTGAGATCGTGTGATGCTGATCTGAGAGTACATGACTTGTCCCCAGAACACAGATATGGTACTCCAGTTTCTTTCCAATAATACAAGAAATGAAATGCACCTAAACTCAGTTTGACACTTGTTTGTAATTAAGTAGTCTTTAAAGACAAAGAGGAAGAAAACTAGGGCCAGAGACTTACAATTGAAGTTCCATAAGAAAAGCAGAAGTTGACATTTTAAATCACCTGAGTTCATAGATTTCAAAGAAATAAAGCCTTTCTGACTTTTTCTATCAATAGAAATAATTTTGAATTTTTTCCCTTTTATTCATGTTTAACTAGTAATCCCTTAGTTATACATTTCTTATTGCTTTACCCAAGTGACTGAGAGAGCTGGGAGTAAGCACATTCATAAACATGTTTTGAAATGTTCCTGGGGAGTCAGGATGAAAAAGAAGGGATCTAAGTTAAGAAACTGAGTGCTGGTGAGAGAACAAGGGCTATTTACTATAGTAACTGACAAACTACCTAGCCTCAGGTTTCTGTCCCCCTCCTAAGAAAGAGGTAGGGCATTTTAAAAAACAGTTTCATAAAGACATATATTCAACTACATTTACCAAAGTTTTAAACTGATTCTTGAAGGACAAACAAAACAAACAAAAAACTCTTACCAGGTCTTGATATTAGAAATGCTGAGGGTCTAAACAAAAATTTCAGGGACATTGCTTTATAATTGATAAAAGTGTATTACTCATCGTTGTGTGGCTTTTCATGAAATGCAATAATTTATTCAATGTTATTTATGTTCATGTCAGAGAAGAGTGGACAGAACTTGTTCCTTAATAACATAATCAAACTTGGGCCATATCCTGCAACAGATGACTGACGGATTTATTGGAAACTCTTCAAGTTCTATGGCATTTAATTAGGCCTGGAAGATTTACTTACTTACTTACTTACTTACTAAATGCCTTGTTGAAGCTACCATTGGGCATGCCATTTTTAGCCAAGTGCCTCATTTATCAAAAACATGCTCACTAAAATATAGTCAATTTTCAATTATTTGATAGAAAGCTATCAATAATTCAAAATTATGGATAAACTTTAAATCATCTTTGTAACGTGTCTTGACTAGACTTGCTCTAGCTTTTCAAAATACCCTGGCAATCATGGGAAAGACCAGAGTCATTGGGGGAGGGGGGATATGTGAAGAGAATGGGGTAGAGGACAACGTCCTCTTTTTGCCTTCCTTCCTTTGTCCTCCCTCCGTCTTTCATAACTTCTGTCCTCATTCCTTTCTCCCCTTCCCTTCTTTCTGTCTCCATTATTCTTCCTCCCTTCCTCCCTCTGTTCTTTCCTTCCTTCTGTCCTTCTTTCTCTTTCCCCCTTTTCCCTTCTCTCCATCTTCTCCTTCTCTCTCTCGGTCTCTCTCTATATATACATATATATATATATATTTCTTAGTGCAGCATTTCCTCTACTCTATTTACACAGATGCAAGGCCATTTCTTTTCATCTTGTTCACACGTAGGTTTTTGTATGCCATCAGCTCAATTTCAACTCATAGAGACATTTGTGATGGTTGAATATTCATTTACCAAGAAGACAAAACAGAGTGGAGCTGCTCAACAGGATTCTCTCTGCTGTCATTGGTACTGAAAGACACCTTGATGCCCTAGTGAATTTCACACTGAGATGCGAACTTCAAAGTGAGTGGTTTGACCCACCAGTCTCTCCAAGGAAGAGAGGTAAGTTTGGTTGCTCCCACAGAGAAAAATATAAGGGTTCCTGGGGGGCAGAGTGCAGGAGGGAAGGGATTAAGAGGGGCTGATATCAAGGAGTTCAAGAAGAAAGAAAATGTTTTGAAATTGATTGTGGTATCAATCATACAATACTGCTTGATGTGATTGAACTATGGAATGTTATTATATCCGTAAGAGCTCCCAATTAAATGATAAAAATAAGAGATTTAAAGTCTAAGAAACCTAAAGGATCAACTACACTCTGTCCTATACAATCACTATCAGTCGGAATCAACTTGATGACTGTGTATTTTGTTTTGTTTATGTAATCTTTACTAGAGAAGATCACCAGGTTTTATATATACATTTCTCCCCCTGTAGATACATTAGTATGTTTGAAGCACCAACCTTTAAGTTAGAAGCCAGAATCTTAACCATTTTCACCCCAGGGCTCAACATTTGTAATATTTATTGGACTCTTACCACACTCAATTATTCTTTTAGGAGAAGCCCCATAAAAAAAAGTTGAAATATTATGCAATTTGAATTGTATTGACTTTTCTCTCACTTTTGAGATAGGTAAATATTCTATACACCAAAAACCAAACTCCCTGCCATCAAGTTGATTCCCACTCATGAGGACCCTAGAGCACGGTGTAGAATTGCCCCTGTGGGTTTATATGAGACTGTAAATCTTTCGGAGTAGAAAACCTCATCTTGCTCCCTCTGAGTGGCTGGTGGTTTTGAACTGCCCACCTTGTCATTAGCAGCCCAATGGGTAACCACTACACCACCAAGGATCAGTGGACATTCTATACCAGGAAGTATTTGATAGAGTTGGAGGAACATTTGTACTTAAGCTTCAAAGAGGGAGTAATACCCAATATTTGGAGGCCAGGAGATTTAAAAAAAATGACAGAAAGAAATTATCAGACTAACCTAAAAAACATCCACTTATTTGCATTACTGGCCTGACAGACTGGGGGAGTGGTGCTGCATCCAGGAGAGCCCACTAGCCGTGAAAGGATCTGCTGAGGGTGTCGGTGTGGCTGTTACTTTCATGCCACACAACTTTGAAGATGATAGGTTATTGGATCTATTTGCATTATGACCTTAAGTATCTAAACTCACGTTATATTGTTTTTTGTTACAGGGAAAGAGGAATCATTCAGAGTACATCTAGCTGTGCTACTGTATGAATACGTAGTTTAGTGTTCTTGGGAAAGGGGAAGCCTGCTTAATTAAAGTTGGACCATTTTGTATCATTTGCTAGCATCCTTCCAAGGGTATATGAGAGTAAGGCAACTGCTACTAGGATTTTAGTTCACAGAATCAGTGTTTATTCTAACAAAATATGTAAATGGGCCTCTGCAATCAGTACAGTTATATTCTCTGGGAAACGCACTTATCTTAATCTCGATATGGTGCCTGAAGAAAGGAGAGAACCTTTCCAAACAGTGACTTCTGTGGCAATCTGCTTGGCCCGTTCAATTCAGGCAAAGAGGTCTCAGAAAGTGACAGCAACTGGTTTCTGGGGTTCCAAAGCAGTGACCTTGACCAATTTTTCTCCAAGGGCACAGAAGGACCACGGGAACTTATTAAGAAAAACTGGAGGAAATGGACAACTGCTTTGATGAAAAGAAGATCAGGAAGGTCTTCCAAGGACTTTTTTTCTCCCACCTTATTCCAGCAACGCATCTGTCAGTCTGTGAGGGTGGTGAGGACTTGCCTACAAGAACTTCCATGGGAAACATTATTCCCTACACGCTGCTCTCTGACTTTGCCCCCTCAAGTTCCTTATAATTTTCCAAGGTTAAAAAAAATGAAAAAGAACACAATTTGACTCAATAGGGATGCCAATACTGCCATTTTGACATGAAGTAAATCACAGAGTGCTGAATTGTTCAGGAATGGATTAGAGAGATGGAAACATAGGCTTCAGACGTGGTACAGCCCAATTTTTAAAAACTAAGTAATGCAATTTCCACCCATTATTTTCTTTTGTGGCAATTTTACTATGCTATTTTGTTGCATTAGAGTTACCTTGGGATTGGAGCTTTTATTTATATTCTGTTTTTAAGAGTAGGTAATTCAACAAATTCTTTCCTGAGATAATTTTTCAGGATCCTTTACAGCCCCATTTGTATATAAGATGTGAATTAAGATTCAAGCACAATTTTTGAGACTGTCTAGGTTCCTTTGTTATAATCCTTGTAAAGAAAGCTCAATTTACAGCAACCCTAAGAACAGAGTAGAATTCCCGGGGTGGGTTTCTGGGACACTTTATGGGAGTAGAAAGTTTCATTTTATTCAGGTGAGAGGCTGATGATTTTAATCTTGTGCTTAGCAGCCCAATCCATAACCATGACAGCTCCAAGGCTCCAAGGTAAAAAAAATAAAATAAAAGCATGAACTAGTTATATTTATTTTTAAGGAGCATTTTAAGTAGTGGTGCTAATGGAGATGATTCTCCCTTGGTTCTCCTGCTTGTTTCATTAAAATTTCTTGGACCATAGATTTGGAGATTTAACATTTTACTGTAGGACACATTCTTATATAAATTTTAGAGAGATGGAACAAAACTTCGAACAGTTCTTTTCCTCCATCCCCATTCCAATATCAGCTCAGAAAGATTTCTTGTGCTTTTCTTGGGGTGGTTGCCAATGCTAAAGAGATCAGTGGTAATTGTAGAAATGCTAACAACATGTGGAGGAGCCAGTATTCTGGGTAACCACCTGGATTGAAAGGAACTGTATACTGTGCTTTGAACCTACTCAAACTTCAGGGAATCCAAGGTTAGAATTAAGCACAGTTCCTATCAGTGGGAAGTCCTGGGTAAAGCGAGAACTGTAATTTACCTTTCAAATAGAACAAAATAACTTTTCAAAAACTTTAAAGGCAGAACAGATAAGCTTTTTAACTGCAAAGAGTTAATTCAAGGGAGCGTTTGACCTTAAATTTAGCCAGATTGGAGAAACTAGGCCAGAGACTTACATATAGAAATGATTTTCCGTGATAAAAAGAAAGAAAGAAAATTGTAAATTGGTCCCAAAGAGTAGTACAACAATTTAAAAATGAGAAAATAATCACTAAACAAAAAGTGGAAGGACTGACTAGTTTCATAAGCATATACACAGCTTGCAGAATATAAAATATCTTTAAAGACCTTGACATACTTACAATAGTACATATGTACTTGATCTTTCATTCCAAAGAAATATTTGAGGGAGATGTGGGGAGGGGTGGAAATTTGAAAATGTCAGCCACGGAGAATAATTTCCTAGTGTTTCTGTACCAGTTTATTGGGTTCCTTTCTGGACTTATTGGTGCCTGTGTCCGAATGCAAGTCTTGTGCGGTACAGATGGATTTAGCATAACTGCTCATGTAAAGGGTGGCAGTGTTGAAGTCACTAGTGTAAGAGAGACTGGTGATCTGCTTCCATAAATATTACAGACGAGAATCCCTTGAAGCAGTTTTAATTGAACACGTGGGCTCATCATCTATTGCAAGAGGTGGGATGCGTGTGGTTACATGACTCTGAACTGTTGGGTAGATCTGTGGGAGAGATAAACCATAACTATTTTTCTTAATAGGGTTTATGCTTTCCTAAGTTAAATGTCAAGTAGCTGTGTATTCATTTTGCTGTCGATACCTATATATTCTTGAAGTGAGATAAGTATTGCATTAAATTAAAAACAGTAGTGACTTTATTGTACACCATTGACAAATGGTGAATACATCACTGGGAAAGTCTAGGTGGAGGAGTAAGATGCAGTGTGAATAGTAATGCCAAAGAGTTTAGATGACACAAAATTTTTCAGAGGACATGGCATAGGTAAATGAGGAAAGACTTTGGGAAAGAAAGATGAGAACACGGTATGTGATCTAAAAAGTGTACTTGAGCGATGCCAATAGCAAGATGTTGTCCTGGATCCCCTGCAATAGAGCGTAGCATTATGTAATTCACCGCTCAGTGTGTCATTAGTTTGCACACAGATATTATCAATAATTACAGGAGAAAGCTTCACACACATTCTGAAAATCCCTGATCAGGCTAGAAGGCCCCTGCCATGAACTAACCTGCTCCATCCAGATAAACGCTGACTGCCAGAGCGGCAAAGACATTGCACATCACATCCAGGCTTCCTTCTCTCACCTGTAGGTGCTGGACAGTGCTTTGCCTAATGGAAAAGTCACCAGTGTAGTTCAAGAATTACCAAGAGTATGAAATTTCAGTGGAATGATCTCTGGCATGTCTATGAGAGAAAAAAAGATATAATACACTGCTTGGGTAGAGTCTTGTGATAACAAAGCAGCAGATTGATTAATTTACCTTCTTCAGCTACTAGGAATAAATTATTTCCTAACTCAGGTTATTCCTAAAATGTAGACAAGTTTCTACTTTTACAATGATAGTTTTGATTTTTTGATGTCTGGTCATAGAAGATACCCAGTCATATTGCAGACTTCATACAATACAAATAGGAAGCATAAGTCAGTAGGCCTGCAAACTTCAATGAATGTCCCAAGTTCCTTTGAGTCTCCTGTGAGGCACAAACCCCAGCGAATTATTTGAGCCTATTTTTGTGATTTTCAGAACTCCATAAATGCCATTTTTTATGATCACATCCAAAACTCATTGTTTTACTGTCTCCTGTCTTCCTGGTTTGCCTTCACAACAACGTATATACATTATAGACCACTTCTTTTCTGTCTGCAGAATTAGCCACCGCCATGTGTTCATGACTGAGAAATTCTCAGTTAAGGACAATGGGTTATTCTCTTTGCTATCACTAGCTTTAAGCGTACTATCTGTGTCATAGTACGTATTTGGGAAAAAATACAACAAACAAAAACAAAACAATACGAGAGTATTATATTGACTTAGTTAATGAAAGCATTTTGAAGGATTGGGAACAAGATGAACTTGGGAACTCAGGAAAAATGTTCTTGAAAAGTCAAGCTCTGACTGAGAGAGACCTGAAGGAAAATGAAAACTAATTTGTCAAAGATAGAAAGAAAAGGGAAAAAAATAAATTTAAACAAAAAAAATCTTTCTGGCCATTTCACAGGTTCAATTTTTTTTTAAAGCAGTGTTTTAAACTTGAGTTTCAATTCCAGGTCTAGTCCATCTCTTCTTCTCTCTGATAAGTCCACTTGTCACAAGGGGCTTCTGTTTACAGTTCTATTTTGAATTCTTGAAGAACTAACATGTCTCTAGCATGTTCACTTCAACTTGGCTTTGTTTTTACCATGCATATCTAAGGGTGATGCCTCCGTTGTTGCCCTCAGCGACCTGAAGACAGAATGACTAGACAGTCCCGACCCATTTTTTTCAGTCGCATCTCCCACATTTCATTTACAACTCTCTGTTTACTGGGTTCTTGAATAAACTCCTTTCTAGAGTTCTTTGTGAAGACTAGTTTTGGTTGAACAAAGGCCAGAAGTGGTTGCAATTTTTGGAGGCTCTGACAGGCTTATTTGATGGAACTTTTGGTTAGGGTATGCTTCTTAACAACATATCCTGTGTATTCATGTGTGTAAGTGAACCTCACCCTACCTGAACCCGTTATTCATGGGATTTTTTGGCTAGCTGTCATATATGACAATCCTCTTTAGTAGGCTATAGGAGACCAACTGTCCATATCTATTTTAGAAATCTGGGAATGCAGGACGCCTGAAAATGTGAGTTTGTACTAAAATATCACACACATATAGAAACATACGCTAACAGATAACATAATGAGATTGAGGAAATGAAATTGATGTGCTACTTTGCTTACACAGAAAAATAACACACAAAAATGAAAGACTATCAAAAAAAGACGACACTGGTGCGGAGTTGATTCTGACTCACAGTGACCCTGCAGGCCTATGGTTTCTGAGACTACAAATCTTCACAGGAGCAGGCAAGTTCATCTTTCTCCTGGAGAGGGGCTGGTAGGTTTGAACGCACGCCCTTGTAGTTAGCAGTCCAATGCCTACCCACCATGCTACCAGAGACCCTTTGTCTTGGCAAGCAGGAACAGATTTCCTAACTTCAGCGAACAGGCTTATTCTAGATTCTTCTCTGTTATTTGAGTTTCTATTTTATTACAATGGGAATCTTTCTGGACTAGAAAAACTAGATGTTCAATTTTAAAAGAAGTAGAAGTTCATACTGTGTTTACTTGCTTATTCAGTATACTCATCCTAACATAATTTTGTTTCAGATGCTGAGGATAACAAAGATAAATAAACATTAGTGAAAGCTATGCTGTCAGAAGCTGAATATTTTAAATAGAGAGACATAATGCGAATAATCTTGTACACATATGTGAAGTGTAAAAATATACGTATGACAAGAAAACAGTGAGAGGAGAAAAAGAGAATTGTGGAGGAGGGCAGAAGGGGAACAATTCAAAAAGTAAAAAGAAAAGAAAGCAGACTTTCTTAAGAAATGAACCCAAACTGAAATGTAAAGAAAAGTGGAAGTTAAATGAGTGGAGGGACACGGAGAAAATGCACTTAAAAGAGAGACAGCATGTAAAAAGACAGTGCAGCAATATTGCAAATGATAATGGAAGGCTGTTATTCCTAAGTAACACAGCATCTATGTATAATGTAACATAAAGGTGCAGTCACACATAAAAATACGCATGCAGCCCCGTTTAAGAGCTTTGCCTTAATCTAAAAATCACTGGAAAGATATTAACATGATTTTATTCCCAGGCTTTGTTGTTGTTGATGTTCTCTGGAGACAACTTTACATGTCCAGGTATGAGGTCATGGTAAATTAGATAGTGTAAATATCCCCCCGTCAAATTACATGTGAAAACTGAACCTGCAGGAAGAAATAGACATATCCAGGTTTTAAGTAATAACAAGAGGACTAAAGTCCATGTGGTAAACTTTCAAGGATGCGAAGCTCTCTGGAAAGCGATGTTACTCTGCGCCACCCATAGGTTGAAATTTAAAAGCCCTTGGGAGAGAGAAAAAGAAAGGATATAAAACTCATGACTTTTCAAAGATGAATTTGGACATGATGCTCTGTGTAAGAAAATTGGGAGAAAGACCAGCTTTCTACTCTAATATAGACTTACAATCTCAGAAACCAACCGCGGTCAGTTCTACCCGGTCCTATTGGGTCATTATGAGTCAGCATCAAATCCATGGCAAGGAGAGAGTATAAAGCAAGGACATTGGAAAGACATTATGTGGAAGGGTTGACTGCTTTAAAAAAAATCAGTTTGCTGTCAAAAGAGAAAACTAGAGCACTTAATTTAGACCCTAATTATGGTATGCGTACTACGGCTGTCAGAATGAATAACTGTAGGTTATACCTTTCATGAGTTTGCTGTTCATTCTTATGCAATCAGAGTAGATCAGGAAGCTAAACATGCACGTGAACTGAAATTGCTCAATTATTTGCTGTATTCTACACAAGTGACTGTTGGGTAAAATAAAGCGTCATAAAAAAATAGGGAGTTGCTAGTGGAGTACGTTAAAAAATAGTAATGCTTGTGGGCTCACACAGGACCAGACATTATTGCATAATGTTCTGTTTAGGGTCATCCGAAGTCACGAACTACTGGATGACATCTAATTCAAACAGGAGGACAAGCGAAGGAAACGACTTAAATTCCTTTATATAGATACATATCTTCAGTACAGTCTTCACTGCATTGTTTACAGAAAACAAAGGCTCTACCAAGATTCAAAACAAAAAAGCAATATAGGATTACTGACCATCTTGAATGTAAATGAGGAAAATATTTTAAATCAGAATTCAATTCCCAAAATTATAGGAATTGCATGTTTGTGTGTATATATATGTGTGTGCACATGTATATGTATTCATATATATACATATATATGACAAAGCAATCTGATTTATAAACAGGACACATAGCATATTGTCATCTAAAGCTTAGTCAATTAAAATATAGAAATATGATCATTATAAGATCTGCTCATGAAATATCAAGTCATTAAATACATGGAAGTAAAAAGATAGGAAAACATATATTAGGTCAATGTTATCCAAAGAGAATTAGTATCATTTTGTTAATTTCAAGAATATAAATTTTAAAAATTTATATTGGATAACTTTTATTCAGTGTTCTGAAGTGGTTTAAACTTGCTTGATCATAGCCAATGCGACAAAATAGTAACATATGAGAACTATTAACATTGGCTGAAGCAGAGTAATAATCAGAATGAAATAAAGGTATGGATTCTTGGAATGTGAGAAAAATTGTGGCCAGTCATTTCAGAAATCTGATTGGAGAGATCAGATTATAGTTAGGACTGTGAAGAGCAACACACTCAAAGTAGTGGGGCTATTGCCATCTTAGATCATGATGAAAAGTTTTGTTATAGAAAAGAGTGGCTGGGAACCTAGGGATTTCTTTTACTCAGTCTCCACTCATGAGGTACAAGTTCTTCCCGACATGTGGAAGGTCTTACTATCCTTTCCCAAGACCACTTAGAGCTCATAAAAGACCAGAGGTAACCACTTCTTCCAAGAATCCCAATTACAGCGCTAGTGTTACTCTGGGAAAAATGAAGCTCTTATTCCCATGTCTGGAAGAGTCATTCAGATGTTTTTCATGAGAGGACAGACAGGACATAAAAGCAGAGAGTACAAAGTTCTCCCAAAGGGAACTGATTTTGTTTGGAATAAAGGGAATTTAAGTTCAAGTTCAAGGGAAATATTTTATGTTGAATTATGTCCTCCAAAAAGACATGTTGAATGTTTAGTTGCTGCTATCTGTTATCATGATCTTATTCGGTAATGAAGATTTTATTTGTTAACATGAAATCATAGTAGAGTGAGATAGCACTTAATTTAATTTGAGACCTATTATAAAACATAAGAGACACAAAAGTACACATGGCACAGAGAGATTGCGCACCAAGGGAAATGGCCGGATGACAATGAAGATTTGTTATAGTTATAATCTGGGGAATATTCAGGGCTATTAGGAGCCAAACAACAACAACAACCAACAAACAAGTAAGGACATATTCCCTTTTCCTAGAGGCTTCAAAGAGCATGGTCCTGCTTCATTTTGATGTGAGAGTTTGAAATTCATTCTATTTTAAACCAGCCATGTGTGGTGTTTTGTTTTGTTAATTTCCAAAAAACAAACAAACAACCCCAATTCACTGCCATCATCATTTTTGACTCCTAGAAACCCTATAGGATAGGGTAAAATACTCCTTTATGGTGTAGACAGCCTCCTCTTTCTCCTGTAGGGTAGCTGCTGGTGGTTTTAAACTGGAGGTTAGCAGCCCACCAGATAACGCATGACACCCCCAGGGAGGTGATGCTGCTAAACAAATAGAAATATAAAACATATAAAACATATAAAACATATAAAAACATAACAAAACAAAAACCTTTGCCATGAAGCCAGTTCTGACTCATAGTGACCCTATAGGCCCATTGGTTTCTGACCCAGTGAATTTTTACTGAAGCAGAAAGCTTTGTCTTCTCCCTGGAACAGATGGTAGGATTGAATGCTGGCCTGTGGTTAGCATTCCAAATCATGACCCGTTACACCACCAGATATTCTGGATAGGAGAATTGGATGATATACGAATAAGCATCTAAAAACGTGGAAATGGGTTGTGGTTAGAGGCGGAAAGAGAGTTGAGGCACTTGATATGAAAATCTAGAATTAAGTAGATTAAAGGCAATTTTAATAAGGGCTAACCAAATGAGTTTGTAGAGAAAGCTCACACATGGACATTGAAATATGCCACTGTTGTGCTTGTTCGGTGCCATCCAGTCTGCTCCAACCCAAAATAACCCTGTGCACAAGAGAACAAACCACAGCATGGCCCTGCTCCATTCTCACAATTATGCCTCTGACTGAATTCAGTGGTGCAGCCACCATGTCAATCCACCTCACCGAGGGCCTTCCCCTTTTTCCCGTGCCCCACCACTTTACCGAACATGATGTCTTCTCCAAGGACTGGCCTTTCCTACATCCAAAGAATGCAAGACAAAATCTTGCCAACCTTGCTTCTAAGGAGCACTCTGGCATTATTTCTTCCAAGACAGATCTATTTGTACTTTTAGCACCCCATGGTGTTTCCAATATTCTTCTAAAGCACTGCAACTCAAATGCATCTCTTCTTCTACGGTCTTCCTTGCTCAGTGTCTAACTTTCACATGCAGATGACGCAATGGGGAATACCATGGCTTTGGTCAGGTGAGCCGTAGTACTCAAGTAACGTCCTTACTCGCCAAGGCTCTAAAAAGGTCTTGTGAGGCAGATTTTCTGTAAAGAGTCTTAGAAAACAATAAAAATTCAAACACATAAAATAATAATTAAAACTACAAAGAGTGTTATCAAAGGAAATTATGTATATTTAAAAATATGGTATAGTTTATTTTTGTGTCTTTTATTAACTGATTTAAGCACCAATTGAATAATACCATATATATATATATGAGAAAGGACTTCAAAAAGTTTCTGGAAAATCAGAATTAACGGTAATTAATTTTTTCTACAAACTTTTTGAAGCTCTTTATATGCTTATTACAATTATGTGTATTTGGGGGCCTATAATAGGATGATATGAAATATATTTGCACTGTATTTGACCAATGAGTGAGACAGGATATAATTCTGAATCCAAATTAATAAATGATGAGAACAAGGAATCATAAATAAGAAAATTAATATAAAACCTTATAAACACAACTAGCCCAAATTAGTTCTATTTCTATTTTCCTGCATGAGAGATCTGAGAGTGAAACTAAAGAAATGATTCCATTTACAATAGCATCTAAGGTAATAAAATGACAAAATATCTAAGAACATATGTAATCAGGGCTGCAAAAGACTTATACAAGGAAAAGTGTAACACACTGCTGAAAGAAATGAAAGAAGACTTAAATAAATGGAAAGACATCCCTTGTTCATGAATTGAAAGGGTTAGTATTAAAATGTCAGTACAACTTAAGGTAAACTATAAATTAAAAGTGATTCCCATCAAAATCCCTACAGTCTTCTTTACAAAAATGGCAAAACCAATTCCGAATTTCATAAGGAATGGCAAGAAGCCCTGAACAGCTAAAACTTTGTTGAAAAAGAAGAAAAGATTCAGACATCCTACTTATAAAACATATTTTCCAGCTCTAGCAATCAATATAAGCTGCTATCAGTATAGCTATAGGTACATACACCAGTAGAGCAAAATTGGAAACCTGTTAATAAATGCACACTTCTATGATCAACTCACTTTTGATATAAGTGTTAAGTCTACTTTATGGGGAAAGAAAAGTCAATTCAATTAATGGTATTTGGAAAATTGAATTTCTACATGCAAAAAATGTGGAAGAAGAAATAGGCTTCAAACAAAATGAAAAATGGATTAAAAATCTAGTTTCAGATTGCAATCATAATACTTTTAGAAGAGAATGCAAGTTAGCATTTAACAATGGATTATCTAAACAAAAGCATAAAAAACAAA
The DNA here is from genome assembly GCF_050624435.1 of Tenrec ecaudatus. NCBI lineage: Eukaryota > Metazoa > Chordata > Mammalia > Afrosoricida > Tenrecidae > Tenrec > Tenrec ecaudatus. Next base: position 155,598,584 of record NC_134535.1, on the reverse strand, counting down.
AGACAGAATAGATTGACAAATGATAAATTGAAAACCTTTGTTCAGTGAAAACTTCAGTAAACAACAAACAGACGATTAGTGAAAGAGAGAGAATGTTAGACAGGGTTCTCTAGAGAAACAAAACCAGAATGCTAATAATTATATATATAATAAATAAACAGTAATTATTCTATAAAGTAGTACAAATGGCTCAGTGCAACTCACTTCAGTGAGGCAGCTAATACACTGGCAGTCCTTCAAGTCTTGTGCAATTCAGGCTATCTGGCCACAGGCAGCAAACAGCAAAGCAGGTCACCAACAGTCAGCCAGATGACGGGCTCCAACAGTCCCCAGCTCAAGAGATGTAAGTTCCAATATTGTGGAGAAGCAGGTTTTGAAGGAACCTCAAATTACAGTGACATAGTCCACAGGTTAGGTGTCCCACAGGTAGTGTAGCTTGCAAATTGAGGCACAGAGCAAGCAAGGCAGCCGCTCACTGGTCCGATGATCAAAGGGCAAGAGACAAGAAAGGCGAGGCTTGCTGAGCAATTTATCTCTCTGCCCTTCAATTAATCCCACATGTGCTCATTGACCAGTTTGGCACAATAAACCTACCTATCACAGAGAGTATCTTTAGAAGCCATATATCTGTACAACAAGACTCTAATAACAAAACTCTATGTGAAACCTTGACAAATTATAAACAAAACAACCATATCGAAAACAGCAAAAGAACTTGAATAGACATTTCTCCAAGGAGAAAATTCAAACCTGAATAAGGCATCCAAGTTAATTTGACTAACCCTGTGTTTCTATCCTACCTGTTGATAAAGTGCAATGTCTGGGGTCTCCCAAGCTTGCAAGGGGCCAGGCAAGGTACAACAATTGGTCTCCAGTCACCTAGAGTAACTTAGGAAGGAGAGGTGGAAATAACATGGGTGGTTAATTGCCACCATGAAAAATTGACCCCTTTGCTATGAGAGCAGAAGAATGGTATGGTGCCCACCTAGATTTATCAACTATTTCAGATTGCTCCAACAGTTTTATTGACATATAATTTACATATCATATAGTTTAATAATTGAATCACACCAAAAACCGCTATACCATTATCACCACAATCAGTTTTTAAAATATTGTCTTCATCCTTGTACTCATTGCTATTGGTCCCCATCCCTCCCACCACACCCCCAGCCTCATCTGTCATATCCCCAAGAAACAATGAATGAAGTTACCGTCTCTATAGACTGACTTATCCTCTATCTCCTCCACAGAAAAGCATTTAAAACAGGACAAAACTAAACTAAGAACAGTAACAAAGTAAAGCAGATAAAAACCTTAATTTTAAAAAAGTAGAAAATACTGAAAACTAGAAAAAATGAATCACAAAGGAGATCAAATGATAGGGTGCTAACTTTTAACCTAACTGCATCTGAAAAAAATGCACTTTCCAAAGCATTCTGCTTGATAGTCAGGCCATTCACCTCCCTTGTCCATGGTCAGAGGGGATGCACTAAGGACCTAATATCCATGTATTTCCCCTTCACTTAAAAAACAAATAATAAAACTGAAACACCTTTATAATGAGTCAAAAGGAAGATCAATGATTAGATATTACATTTTGACCTCACTATATTTTCCATAATTGACTTTACCCTGCTCTCTGTCTGATCAAGCACTATTCACATCCCTCAACTATGATTCAAAGGGATTCACCAGAAGCTTAATCTGTGGTTAGTGTATTTTGGGCTTCCACTGTCATCCTCAGCCTTCTGAAAGCCAGTGTCGACAATTTAAACTCTGACACCGTTCCCTCCTTTAAATTTGCATTATAATATTTACAGTCCATAGACAGCACAGGCTGGTATGGTGCTTACAGTTAGATTTAGTTCACATCTCACTCAGATGGAAGCTTGTTTGAAAACAAACCTTCAAGACCCCAGAGGTTTTCTTACTGACAGCATGGCACCCTGGAGATTCTTCATGACACTTTGCTATGGCATCCATATCGTTAGTGAGCTCTTCATAGGGGTGAACATCAAGGCCATGTCATAAGAATGAATGGTTTTTACATTGGGGTTAGAATTAAGTGCAAGACCAAAATCCATCCATGCATTCATCTATGATTTATATATGTCTCTGGTTCACCTTAGAGACATCATTGTCCTTTTACGTTAGGGCGCATTATCAATTATCTACCTAGGATTTCACTTCCACTGCCAACATGTCAATACTGACTCAGACTGATATTTTAGGGCAGGGTAGGACTACCCTTGTGAGTTTCTGAGCTTGGAAATCTTCACAGGAGTAGAAAGCCTCATCCTTCCCCTGTAAAACTGGCTCTTGGTTGTTTTATCAAAGAGCCCGTGGAATAATTCTGGTCAAAATGAGGAAAATGCAGAACAGAATTGAAAATTTTAAAGCATCCAGATATCTGAAGTCACTGAAGCTGAATGAACTGAAAGTGTTGCATGCAAATAATTTTTAAGTCTTAAACCAAAATTATTCACTGAAATATTCTGAAAACCATATAATACATTTGCTTAACTAGCAAATAATGTCCTCTTGGAACATTGTGCTCTTTTAATATCTATCCACAGAATCTAATTGAAAATAGGGATGGTAAAAATTAGGAGACAATGAGATAATCAAGAAAGCTACAATGAATGTTAAATTAACTTGGAGTCTGTTGTGAATATTCTCAGTAGCAACAATGTACATGAAGTACACATGAATTTTTGAAAATTTCATGAAAAATTGGAAAATAAAAGTATAACCTTTATTTCCTGTGGTTTCCCCCATCTGACTCTCTTCCCCCCCCGCCCCCCTCGAGGGTCCTAGCAGCAGCTCAGGCAGAGGACAGAGCCACAGTGGCCAGGAACCCAGCTTCCAGGAAAGTCTTGGTGCTCCGTGATCAACAGGCATTCGGCAAAAGCCCTCCCCACAGCCAAGATGCCCAAAGTGAAAGTCAGCTTGCTGAAGGGGCAGTAAAGGGGGAGCCAAAGAGATTACCTAGGTTGTCAGTGAAACCTGCACCTGCAAAAGTGGAGATGAAGCCAAAAAAAGGCAGAAAGAAAGGATAAATCTTCAGACAAAAAAAGGGCAAGCAAAAGGGAAAAGAGGAGCTGAAATAGCCAACCATCAAACTAAAGAAGATCCATGTCCTCCTCATTACTGATTTTAATTCCCTAGTTGTTCCCCAAACAAGTGACCATCTATCTAGCCAAGAGGCAACAAGCCCATATGGAAGAAGCACACCAGCCTGTGCAATCATGAGGTGTCCATGGGATTAAGTAACAGACATCAGAAAACCTCCCAAAAGCAAAAAATACATATTGTTGAGATGAGGGGTGTCAGAGCAGAGACCCAAAACCCATCTGTAGACAATCCCTTCACAGAAGGGTCAGAAGGGTCAACTAGGGTGCAATATAGCACCAATGAAGAATATAATATTCCCCTGATTTCTTGATACTTCCTCATTCCCCGCTACCATGACCCCAGTCCTGCCTTTCACTGCAGGCTAGATGGAGCATGTGCACAGGTACAGATAAGAGATAAGAAGTAAGAGCTCAAGACACAGGAATTCAGGAACAGGAATGGGAGTATCTATACCAGGAGGGCAGGGGGAAGGTGAGGAACTGAGGGGAGGAAAGGGGAACCAATTGTAATGATCGACACATAACCACCACCACCACCACTACCACCCGCTCCAGGGGAATGAACAACAGAAACCATGGGAGTAGGGAGAGAGCGGCCATGTAAGATATAAAGATAATAATAATTTCTAATTTATCAAGGGGTCATAAGGGTCGAGAGGGGGCGGGGAGGTGAGGGAAAAAAAGAAGAGCTGATACCAAAGACTCAAATAGAAATTAAATCCTTAGAAAATAATGATGGCAATATATGTACAAATATACTTGATACAATTGATGTATGGATTGTTATAAGATCTTTAAGAGCCCTCAATAAAATAACCTTTTAACTAAAAAAAAAAAGAAAAAGAAGATTTACCTACTAAAAATGGAGAAGTAAAAAATGAGGAGAGTCCAGCCTCTGATGAAGCAGGAAAAAAAGGAAGCCAAGTCTGATTAATGTTTATCATGTCTTATCAGTGGGCCCTGCTATCTCCTTTCTTGTACAATCCAGAGGAACGTTATTATCAACAATTTTATAAATGCAAGATTTTTAGTAGCTCTTGGAACATTTTTAAGAAGAAGGAAATCCCACTTAATCCCATTTTTTAAAGTGTAAATTCTTTTAAGAGGTGAAATAATTTACAGGTTCTTAATTTTTAGGCACAAGCAGAAAATAGTGAGGTTTTGAATTGTGGGAAGATGGGACTGTCTTGGGTGGCAACATTATATTCCATGGGGTGGAGGGGGAAGGATGCTTTTGTGTACCTCATACTAAACATACTTTATGGCAATTTGGTGTCCCTGTCATGCATTTGTATGACATGAACATGTAAAAATTTTATTTCCATGTTTTTTTTTCCTTAATAGAATTGTGTCTTCAAACCAGTCTGTCATCATGCCTTCTTGTGAGAAATAAATGCATCATTTAATACCTTTGGTCATGGTGGTCCAGTTTGGGTGATTGTGTTTTTGTGTGATAACTTTGTTCTGTGTCATGAAGAGTTGAACAAATGAGTGTGCAGTATGTATGATATCAAATTGTGAATTAGTAATGTTTGAAGATAATGGTACATAGTAACCTCTTTTTAAAATTTAGCCTCCAAATTTAAAGCTGGAAAGTCACTGGAATTTAGAAACAAAATTTATCTACATGCCATTTTAGGATTTGTGTACGTGCATTAAGAATTCTGTACAAATTGTTCATAATATCTCTGAACTGAATTCTACCTTGCAGGGCTGGATAGGACAGAGGCTGTACACTGGTACATATGAGGGTTGGAGGTACAGGGAATCCAGGGTGGATGATACCTTCAGGACCAAGGGTGTGAGGGACGATGCTGGGAGAGTGGAGGGTGAGTGGTTTGGAAAGGGGGAACTGATTACAAGGATCCACATGTGACCTCTTCCCTGGGAGAGGGACAGCAGAGAAGGGGGGAAGGGAGACTCCGGATAGGGCAAGATATGACAAAACAACGATGTATAAATTACCAAGGGCATATGAGGGAGGGGGGAATGGGGAGGGAGGGGAAAAAAAAAGAGGACCTGATGCAAGGGGTTTAAGTGGAGAGCAAATGCCTTGAGAATGATTGGGGCAGGGAATGTATGGATGTGCTTTATACAATTGATGTATGTATATGTATGGATTGTGGTAAGAGTTGTATGAGTCCCTAATAAAATGTAAAAGAAGAAAAGAGAAAAAAATGATTAGGGCAAAGACTGTACAGATGTGCTTTATACAATTGATGTATGTATATGTATGAACTGTGAAAAGAATTGTATGAGCCCCAATAAATTGTTAAAAAAAAACAAAAAAATATATATCTCTGAACTGATCTCAAAACAACCAGTTACAAAGTATCCCACTTTATTTCCCAATAAAACCTCCATCAATTTCAAGATATTCTTGAATATCTCCATCCCTAAAAGACAAAGGGTCCTAGGAATTTCAATATTCTTACATTATTAATTGGGGGTTGGGGTGGTATCAAAATAGCTCTTCTTTATATAAATATTTTTTAAACTTAGGAAACAGAAATAATTCAGAAGGAGCAAAATCAGATTGCAACTTTGATGCCTAATGTTTTTTCATCGAGATTCTTGCAAATCGTTTGATGAGAGGAAGAAGTAGGAGTATTTTCGTGGGAGTTTTTGTGCTACATCTTTAGCTAACTTTTCAAAACATTCTCATACTAAGCAGATGTCCTTTGCCCTTCCAAAAATTAACTAAGCAAAATACCTTGAGCATCCCAAATAACGGTCGGCAGGACCTGTGTTCTGAACTTGTCGGTTTAATTTTTGACTAAACCACTTTGACTTCTTGCAATCCATACCTCGGAAGGTGCTTTATCTTCAGAACTGTGCTTTGACCAGAAAACTAAGCAAAAAACATCTTCTGTTATGTTTTTTCCAGAAAGTGCTCCGGAATATTGTTTCTGCTTGTTTAAAATTTCCACGGACAGTTCTGCGCTAACCTGCAGCTGGTGTAGGTGCAACGGTTGTGACGCCCCTTGAGCAGAAAGGTTGCTCAGATGGAAGTGCTTAAAATTCGTAAAGGGAACTAGTTGAGATGTCCTTTTCAACAGGGATTCTTTACTTGAGAATTGATACGGCCGGTTTGTTTCTACATGGTTCCTCTTCAGCACTTTCCCATCTCTTCATAAAGAGCGTTACCTATTTATAAGCTCTTCATTTCTTTGGGGGCACTATTTCTATTAGCTATTCTGTAAGGTATCAATGATCTCACCACCCCGATCCCAAGCTTCATCAGAAATTTAGTATTTATTTGCTCTTGCTTTAATTTTAGCAGAATTCATATCATTTTCATAGGGGATTTATCTAATTGATGTTTTATCTTTTTTAGTGTATGAAGATCCTATTGAAACATGTTTTTACACATGAGTTTATATAGGGGTAAACAATGAAATCCATGTAATTTGGTTCATAATATGCATTTTCCACGAATTCTATAAAACCATTTGGAAGCCCTGAAAATATTATTAATGTGCATTTGCTATCCTATTTTTCTAGCATGTTGAAGAGACAAAAGCTGTAAAGTTCAGTATATTAAAAGTATACATACAGATGTATATGTTATGTATGAAGGGGCTTCAAAAGATTTGTGTAATAATTCTATGATTTTTAAACTGTTTCCTGTGAACATTTTGAAGCCTCTTATATAGCAAGTGAATTCTTCACTTATTGACAAGTTAGACTGCAAAACCAGGTTACTTTGCAAACAATTATGGTATGTGTAAATGGAATATGATCACATCAGAATGCATATTAATATGATAAATGTCATAATTTTTAAATTTCATCATTATGTAACTGACAAACCCTTGAGAATCCTGGCAGCCAAATTGGTAACTAACCTTAGTCAGTACAGGCAGCATTACAGTGGGTCTTGTACCTCAGAGTTTGTTGCTCTCAGACATACAACATTAATGTGTGAAATAATCAGATTATGGAATTTTTAACTACTGTCATAAATATCAATTATCAGCTATGGAAATAGACTGTAAAGAGTAGATGTACAACAGCCTTTATAAATTATTGAATACTATGATCAACTGAGATTTATTGCATGAATTTGAAATTGTTAACTGATATAATCATGATCAATAAAATTATACGTGGTAGGCAAAAGAACAAAGAGGACATGATTATAATAATTTTGAAAATAACTTGAACAAACATCTTTCAAAAATAAATGTTTTTAATTAAAAAAATCAACCAATTAGAAGCAGAAAGGAACATCTTGAAATAATTTTTGTTCATATGCAAAAGGGTTAAAGGCAATATCACATTAGGTGATGAAGATTGAATACTTATCCTATAAGATGAGGAAAAAGACAAGGGTTTCTAATTATTTCTTTTCAACTTTATGCTGGAGGCTTTAGTCAAGATAAAAGAAAAGAAAGGCATTCAGATTGAAAGGGAAATAGTGAAAATAATTTGGATTTTCAGATGGCATAGTTTATATACAGAAATTCTACAAATCCACTATAAAATGAATAGATGAGCTTAGCAATATGCCACAAAATAAATTGAATTTATTCACAGTAACAATAAAAAACAGTTAAATTACAAAATCATTAAAAACACATAAAATACAATTTAAGAAAAATGTAAGAATAGAATTAGAAATATAATTCTGAAACTATGAGGTATAATGTAAAGAAATTAAGAAGACCTCAATAAATTTGAAGATAGATTAATGGACAAATGCTTCCATAAATTGTATTTGTAATTGGTAATGGATTCTAATCTACATTTAAATATATTTCTATGAAAAAAATCTATAACATTTCAAAATGAGTTCTTCATTTCCAAATGAGTTCTTCAAACATTCAAATATTTGAAGAAAAGATAGGTCAGTTTATGACAAAAAAGATTTGTCAACAATTAACACTACAATTGATGCTTAAGCATGTAACTATGGTATACAAAGAGAAAGCTATAGCTCTGAATTAATTCTGATAGAATTAATAGTAATATCAATACTTTAATATTATCATACCAATATTAGTCAGCCTGAACAATCAAATATAGACAAATTTCAGTTCAATATTATGTATCAAAGAAATTCATGTACTGCTTTGCGTTAGAAAATAATATTCAACATAATATCCATCTTTAAACTATGAGCCTCCAGAACAAGTCAGGATGACAATACTTATAAGCTTTTAGGACATTGCTGCACCTAGATCATGTGAATTCTTTCTCATAGAAACCCTCTGGACAGAGTAGAATGGCTTCTGTTGGCTCCTGATGCTGTAAATGTTTACAGAAGCAGAAAGCCTCATCTTTCTCCCATGAATCCTCTTTTATTTAGCAAGGGAGTCCTAAGTCCACAGATCTATTAATGCCTTCTTAGAGATGATAAGCCTTGCAAGGTAAATCCACCACTTATTATGCTCTGGACTTCCATGAGTCATATTTTAAAGAAATCATAGGGAATATGAAATATCCCCTTAAACTCTTCTGAGGCCTCAGAAGATTAGAAACCTGGGGACTAGAATCATCTTACGGTGTAACACTCTCATATATATTCAGTCTAGTAAGAAAAGAGCTTCAGCTACGTGCTACGAGGTCTCTCCATATCATATTGAGTTTCCTCATATTAAAGTCTGTTCCACACTCAGCCCCTGGGCTCATTTTAGCTGCTGCTATTGCTCTTCTCTATAGGTGTTTTTCATAATTGTAGTCAATTTCATTTCTGTGTATGCTATAAGAAGTCCATGGGTACAATAGCCATTTGTATTTTTGAAAAATGCATTTGCCATGGACAAGTCATTGATAGTGCAAAATCCTGGCCTGTGATGCCCAGCTTCATTTCTATCACCAAAGTCATATTTTAAACCACTCTTCCTTTCTTTTTCATTGTAAACATTTTCATCCCCATCACTAGGAATTATGCATATAGATTGCATATAGATTGCATGTGTGATCAATTACAGACAGAAGGCAATATTAGAATTATTCAATTTCTGTATCACTAGATGTGTTAGGCAGGGTTCTCTAGAGAAACCAAACCAGGATACTTATGATTATATGTATATAGAAGGATGTGTTTTTACAGCAAGAAGGAACATATATAACAGCTAATAAGTCCACACAGCAGTACAGAGGACTCAGTTCAACTTATTTTCATGAAACATTTATTATACTGAAAGTCCTTCAACTCAGGTGTGTGCTGCTGGTCAAGGAAGCAAGCAGTGGAGTCTACCCTCAGACAAGACAGCCAGAGTCTGTCAGTGGGTCCCAGGCAGCAGAGAGCAGGGTGGGTCAGCAACAGTAAGTAGCAGAGGAGCTTAGCAAAGAAGGCCCTGATGGGATCTAGAGCTCATGATGCACGGGTGGCAGGATCCAGCAGCCTCAATATCACACACTAGCCGTGTGGCAAAGCAAGCCTCAAGGGAGTCTCATGCTCTAGCACAGCGGTTCTCATCCTGTAGGTCACAAAGCCTTTGGAGGTCGAACAACCCTTTCATAGGGGTGGCTCAATTTATAACAGTATCAAAATGACAGTTATGAAGCAGAAATGGAAATAATTTTATGATTTGGGGTCGCCACAACATGAGGAATTATACTAAAGGGTAACAGCATTATGAAGGTTGAAAACCACTGCTCTAGCAACACAATCCATGGGTTGGCTTGGCCTATGAGTAGTGCAGTATATCGTTGTAGCATAGAACTAGCTCATGCAGCAGTATGCTGGTCCCATCACTAAAGATGATCAGAGAAGGGGATGGACTTCCGAAAGCCATTTATCTTGTTATCCTCCAATCAACCTGTGACCTGATTAAACTCCGTCCACATGTTCTTATTGGCCTCTTGGCACAATAAACCTATCACACTTGATTTAGTGGTTGGTGCATAATTTTGAATAATAGTTGCATTAGTGGATTTCCTTGAATTTGGATAGTTATTATCGTACCAGAAACAGCATTTCACTTCAAGATGGATCTTGAAATGTCCCCTTAAACCATGAATGTGATGCCATTTCTCTTGAATGTGTCATCCCTTGCATAGTAAACTACATTTTTATGGTTCGGCATGGCCAATACCAGTCCATTTCAGCTCACTAATGATTAAGAAATCCGCTTTCATGGTTTGCATTTCATTTTTATGACATAATTTTCTTGGGTTCGTATTTCATACATTTTCAAATTAGGACTAGCTGTTCCAGCTGTTTCCTTTCACTTTAAATTATGCCATGTCAGAAAATTAAGGTCCCAAAGATTTTAGACCTGATGACTTTACTCCACCTGTGTCATTATGATACTCTGCTGTTGGAAGGCAGCTCTTCTTCTGTGATATGCTGAGTGTCTTCCAACTTGAGTGGCTCATTCTCTGACAATGTTCTACTATTCATATTCTGATGTTAATAAGGTTTTCAATATGTGGAAATGTTTCAGTGCCGTATATAATGATTTCAGTGGCTAATTCCTATAAAGTGGATAGTAATTCCTTCTTCTAATCTGATTCTTTTTCTGGAAGCTCTGTTCAAACCTGTTCACTTCGGTTGACCCTGCTGTATTTGGAATACCACTGACATAGTTTCTAGTTTCACAGCAACACACAAGCTATCGCATTATGAAAAACCTTTAGAAATGAAGAAAAACCAGTCCTTGAGCACCAATGTAGGATCTTGATTATACACCACCTGAATGTTCATAACGTCTCTAGAACAGATTTGATTCGTTGAATGAATACTTATGACAGGAAAACCTCAGAGACTGTGGGATGACATCAAGAACACATACATGAAGGATACAAAAGGTCATTACAACTGGGAAAAGAGAAAAGATCAAAATGAACGTTAGAAGAGAATTAATCATAAAGCGGCAAAGGCAAATGGAAGAAATGATGAAGTAAAAGAGCTGATTACAAAATTTCCAGAGATAAATTAAGAAGACAAAGTAACATATAATGAAAATTGCTAAAACCTAGAGTTAGAACACCAAACAGGATATCTTTCTTGAACTGCAAGAACTCATGAAAACATTCAAGGTTCCAGTTACAAGATTGAAAAATACTATCGCCACAATATTGAATGATGGAGGAAGCATCAAAATAAAATGGAAGGAATAGAGAGTCACTGTACAAAGCAAAACAAACAGCCCCAACTAATTGACATCCAACCATTTCAAGAGGTAGCATAAGATCAAGCATTGAAGGAAGAAGTCCAGTCTATTCTGAAGGCATTAGTCTTCTTAGTTGGAGAAGTACACTGAGAGGTCCCTCACTGTCACCAAATTAATTACGACTCATAAACACCTGCCAGAAACTCAGGCTAGATTCAGAATAGAGCATGGAATAATGGATATCACTGCTGATGCCAGATGGATCTTGGCTCAAAATAGAGAATTTGCTTGTTTTTGGTTTATCGACTTCAAAATATTTGACAAGGTGGACATAATACATTGTGTGCACCCTTGAGAAGAGGTGGAATTCAAGAACACTTAATTGTGCTTATGTAGAATCTATACATGGATTAAGAAAGAGTTGTGGGAATGGAACATGGGAATACTTCATGGTTTAAAATCAAGAAGTTGAACACCAGGGCTATATCATTTCATCATATTCAATCTGTATGCTGAGAAAATATTCAGAGAAGTTGGGTTTTATGATGAATTATGTATTAGGGTTGGAAGAAGACTTATTAATAACCATTAATATGCAGATGACACACATTTCTTCTTAAAGATCAAGAATTGTAGCCTTCAACATGGATTACAGCTCAATGTGAAGAAAAGAAAAATGCTCACAACTAGACCAACTAGGTAATATCAATCACCATAAACAGAGAAAAGATTAAAGTTGTCAAAGATTTCGTCTTCTTGGATCCACAATCAATGGTCATGAAAGTGGTGGTCAAGAGATGGAGCAATGCATTCCATTGGGTCAATGTGCTGCACCAGATCTCTTTAACGTGTTGAAAAGTGTGGATGTTAGCCTGAGGCCAAAGGTGTGCCTCACTGAAACAGTGATGCTTTTCCATTTGCCTCATATGCATGAGAAACTGCACCTTGAATAGGTAACGAGTGAAGAAGAATCGATGCCTTTGAATTAGGGTCCTGATGAATATTGAAAGTACCATGGGCTGCCGGATGGGAAAAAAAATCTGTCTTGAAATAAATACTGTCAGAATATTCCTTAGAAACAAGGATAAGGAGCCTCACATAGTTTGGGCATGCTGTCAGGTAGGTCAGTCCTGAAAAAGGCATCATACTTGGAAGACCCTACATGAGATGGATAGACAGAGGTTCAGCAATGGGTGCCAACATCACCCTTATTGTGAGGATGGCACAGCACCAGGGGATGGTTCAGAATGTTGAACATAGGGCCACTATGAGTCAGAACTGACAGGATGTTACCTCACAACACAAAGAGCACACACTTCCGTGATTGTCAGGAGGCCTGGCGCCAGAGTGGGTTATGAACGCAGCTGTAAAGCACAAGTTCAGCAATTTGAACTCCTCCCTGCTCCAGCAAACAAAAGAGGAGTGTGGTATTTCTATTCCCTGAAAGGCTTACCATTTTGGAAACCTATAGCAGAAGTTACACTTTTTTTCCTAGTGTTGCTATGAATCAGAATCAACTTGATGGCAATGTTTATACAATGACTACCTTACTTGAAGTAAGTATATTAAAATTAAGTGGCTAGACCAGAGCATATACATGGGTACAGGTAAGGGCTGGACACACAGGGAATCCAGGATAGATAACCCCCTCAGGAACAATCATGAGAGTAGCGATACCAGGAGGGGAAGGGGAAGGTGCGGATAGAAAGGGGCAACAGATCACAATGATCTTCATATAACTGCCTCCATGGGGGATGGACAACAGAAAAGTGGGTAAAGGGAGACATTGGTCAGTATAAGACATGAAAACATAATAAAAATTTCTAAATTATCAAGGGTTCATGAGAGAGGGAGGGGAAGGAAGGGAGAGAAAAACAAGGAGCTGATACCAAGGGCTCAAGTAGAAAGAAAATGTTTTGAAAATGATGATGGCAACATATGGACAAATGTGCTTGGCACAATGGATGGAGGTATGGATTGTGATAAGAGTTGTATGAGCTCCCAAATGATCTAAAAAAAGAGTGATGAATGAAAAGTGTATCTATTTTAACATCTACTTCAAACTTCCTAAACTTCTGCTGTATTGGTCAAAGCTAACAAAGTGTTTAACTACAATCAATGCAGATCTCATTTAAGTGTCTGCGTTACATTATGAGAAGAACTTGTAGGGTGGGAGAGAACGTTGCGGCCATTTTCACAAAACACACTTTGGTAAGTGCCTCAACTCGAACACCTATTTTTCGAGCAGCAAATGAAAGCCATCACCACTGACATGGCCTGCATTCTGACTCATCACGGCCCTAGGTAGGGTTCTGAGTCGATAAATCTGTACAGGAGCAGATTGTACGTTCTTTCTCCTGGAAAGCACTGATGACTGATTTACTCACCTGTCACTCAGCAGGCCAGTGTTCGTGGAAATAGCATGATTTAATACAGACTAACTCTTCTTATCGCTATTGCTTAAATATACAATTCCTGGATTCTTGCTGATTTCTAAAATAGTACAGATCTATAATGCAGGAAGATATCAATAAATGATATATAAATAGACATAAAAGCAGACATTCACAGGTATAGACACACACATGTATACCAAGCTAACGTCTTTGGATAGTCTTTGATGCCTTCAATATTCACCCACACACCAAAAAAAAAGAAAAGAAAAAGAAAATCACACACACATAAAATACCAAAATTATTATAGGATTTTGAGAAAAAAGTGACCACGGACAATTTCTTCCCTAATGGGCACTAAAGTAACTATAAAGGCTTGGGTCATTATTCAAATGCATTGTGTTTAAAGCATGGCCACCATTCATGACATTATATTTGAATTTCCAGGAGTGTTGGTGGTACAGAAGTTCAAGGCTCTCAGCTCCTCTACTGGAGGAAGATGAGATTGTCTTTTCCCATAAGGATGTGCCATTTTGGAAATTCTTTTTTTTAATTAAAAAAATATTTTGGTTACATTTTTATTGGCACCCAATCCACAGATGAAACAAATTACCATTTCAAGCATTCCATCATTCAAGAAGAATTGTACAATTATCCACAGTCAATTTTAGAACATCCTCCCATTATTAAATAATCTTTAAAATGAGTTGTGTAATCACAGTCAGTTCTGGTGCTCCCTTCCCTCTCCTACCATCATTGTTTATAGACTTTACAATGATCCCCTTCTTATAGTTCTTTGGTCATCTAAATTAGCTTTATTTCTGAGAGCCCTATTGAATCAGTCTGATTTTTGGATACTTCTCTATTGCAGTTACTTATAAAACAATCCAGTTCTCAACTTGATTGTTATTGTTATCTGCTGTGGAGTCAGCACCCAGCTCACGGCTACCCCATGAGAGACAGAAAAAAATGTTGTCCACTCCCTGCACCATCCTCATGACCAGTTGCAGACAGCAAAACAAAAAGCAGTTTCCATTCAGTCAGTTTAGGGACATGGAAACTTCATGTGGATCTGCATAAACTGTCCTCCAAAGAATTTTTAATGGCTGATTTTTAGGTTACCAAATCTTTCTTCCTAGTTACCTATGGGCTGACTTGAACCTCAAACCTTTCAGTTAGCATGAATGCATTAACCATTTACACCACCTTGAGTTTCCAATAATAACAACTACTAATCACTGGACACCTGCTACATACCAGGAGTTATACTGAGCATTCAATACACACATTAAAGATATGAGGATATGGGTATTCCTTGATTTAACTTGCCATTGTGATTTCAAATGCTATGCTCTTTCCACTCTGCTTCTCTCCATTGATTTTACAGTCTGAATTTCCCCTTGGAAATGTTTTCAAGATTTCTTCTGACTTGTTGAGAACCTGAAAATATACCTCACTACACAATTCACCCAGTGGATCCACTGCTTTTTTCATATACCACCCAGAACTCTCCTTCCCTTTGGGGCTCCCACAGGGCTGGGTTCTTGTCTAATAAGGATAACAATATCCATAGCAACAATCCCAGTGCACATATGTACCCACATGTGATCATAGCTCCCATCCATTCCCAGATGTTGGCTGCACCTTTATGGAAGCCCAGCTGGGACTGAAAAATTAGCAAACCACTTTCTTAAGAGCATTTCTACTCCTCAATCTAGCAGCAGTCTACTTGGCTTGGGTTTGGGTTGGGTAGTGGAAAGTTTAAGTGCTCAGCTACTCACTAAAAGTCGATGGTTTGAAGCCATCACCAAGGAGAAAAGACCTGGTGAAACTTTCTTAAAAGTTACATTGTACAGGGCAATTCTCCTATGTCCCATAGGGTCACTAGGAGTCTGAAGGACACACATAAATGACAACATCTGGATTTTAAAGTCTTTAATGTTTTAACACACACACACACGCAAATCATGCGAGAATCAAAGTGCCTTGGTGGGAAAGTGGCTAAAGAACTGACTGCCAACTTAAGTTCAGTGATTCAAACATATCAGCAACTCCTTGGAAGAATGATGGAGCAGTCTGCTCCCGTAAAAAAAAACAAATACGGCCTTGGAAACGTCACTATGGTAACTATGGATCAGTATTCACCCTATAGCACTATTATTTTAACTATACTATTACAAATTTCACCTCTAGATATTATTTCCTTTGCATAAATCACCTGGAGATTTCTTTTTAAAAACATATTTATTTTAGGATTCTCAGACTCTGGAGTTGAGCAATGTCTTGCCCTGGTGATGGATCATGCAGGGGCACAGCTGTGCGCATCTGAATGTAAGGTCATGGCAAATGGCATTCAGTGCAGGTGGATGATGAAGAGACCAGGAGAAGAAAGAGGGGATTAGAATTAAGAGAGATGACCTACGAATTACTTTTCCTTTACAATTTCTCTGAAAAGAATATATTTGACAGTTTTACTGCTGGGAGAGCTTATGTATCTAGTCATTTAACATTGCCAATTCAAATATAAAAATTGACTTTAGAAGTATAGTGGATGGTATCACTTCAAAATATAGATAGTATAAAAATATTTAAAAGCCCTTTGAAAACTTATTTTAAGTGGTATGCATACATTCAACAATCCACTCAGAACTGATGCAAAATGGTGCGGCTTCAAAAAAGAAGAAGAAGGAGGAGACAGAAAGACAAGGAGCTCTGAATCTATTATGTAGGTCAGATACCTCGTATTAATTAGTTTCAAAGGGGTTTACATTTAAAACCATAATCCATGCTTTATAGAAACGAAAGGTATTTGTTCTGTTTACACGTAAACTGGGGCAGCCCGTTTTCTTTGTTGTGGTTATGAAAACTGAGCGAAGCAAGGCCACTCAAGAGAAGAAATTCCCAAGGTTTCAACATGCTCTTTTTGTTTTTTTGCTTATTTATTTTTAACCTGAGAAGGGAAAAAAAAGACAAGAAATTTTCAGAGTAACTCAATAGCCACAAGTGAGCAATAAAATAGATATAAAAGCAGACATTTTGTTTGTGATATTCCCTCAAAGATAATGTTTGATTTTTGAAATATATCTTAGTGTAAAAGTCTTTAGTTTGGGGAGTTTGGCTCCTGAGGAAAACAAATTCAAAATGTAGGGTCTTTCACTTGAACAAAAAGAAAACTACAGGAGAGTAGGTTGGTCAAATAAACATTAATTAGAAATACATAAGTTAACCACTTTCATTTTTAGAGACTTATTATTTCTGTCAAGAGTTATGGAGAATATTACTGATGAGAATTTATTAGATTTTAGTTTTACAGTATTGGCACTTAAAATATTTTGTAAGAAATACATGTATATGAGAGAGCTTCCAAAGTTTCCTAGAAAAAATTCATTATCTTTTAATTCCATTTTCCCACTAACATTGAAGTCCCCTTGAATATATTTGTCAAATATATACACCACCCACTTTTATCTATATGTATATATAGCACATATATACTACATATATACATACTCACACATATATGGGTTCAAAAAGTGTCTGGGAAATGGAATTATATATTTAAATCTAATTATACAATGTATATTTATATCTAAATATTAATACATATTTAAGAGTTAAACTTTCAATCACAAGGTCAGTGGTTTGAGCCCACCAGCTACCCTGTGGGAGAAAGTTGAGACTATCCATAAAGATTTACAGGCTAGGAAACCCTGCACAGGGTTGCTATGCTTTGACTTGATGGCAGTGGGTTTCTATATATACTTAGCATATAGTATAAGGAGCCCTGGTTGTGCAGTGGTTAGCACTGGGCTGCGATCTGCATGGTCAGCAGTTTTGAAACCACTATATCAACTCCACAGAAGAAAGACTGGGCTTTCTACTCCCATAAAGAGCCAAGTGTTAACATCATACTGTTGGTCCTAGCTAACAATATAAGACAAAGAAAAGTCATCAAAGGTATTCATCTGGGGAAGGAACAGGCAAAATTATCATTATTTGTAAATGATAGGATTCTATACATTGAAAATCCCCTAACATTCCAAAAATCCCCTATACATTCCAAAATCCACTAGTGGGGTGTTGGAAGCAATAGAGGGATAAGGCAGAGTGGCAGGATATAAGATCAACAAACAGAAGTCTATCAGATTGCTCTACATATCAGACAAGATCACAGAAAAGGCAATTTAAAAGGCAGTACCCTTTACAATAGCCAAGCACAAATTGACATATCTAGGGATACACCTGACTTAAAAAAAAACTAAGATGAAAGTTCTGCCCAAGGCACTATACAAGTTTAATACTATCCCAATATGAGTACCACCATCTTTCTTCAAAGAATTGGAAAAGCTGATTATCAACTTCATACTGAGAGTGAAGTAGCCCAGAATTAGCAGAGAACTCCTCAAGAAGAAGGACAAAGTGGGAGGGCTTGCTCTACCTGATTTTAACACATATTATATGGCCACAGTAGTCAAAACAATGTGATACTGGCATAATGACGGATGCTCAGACCAATGGAAAAGAACTGAAGACCCAGAAATAAAAACATCAGCACACAGGCAACTGATTTTTCATAAGGGCCCAAAAAAGTATCAAATGGGGAACAGATGCCTTCTTCAATAAATAGCATGGAAAAAATGGATATCTACCTGCAGAAAATATTAAGCAAGACCTTTATCTCACTTCATGCCCAAGAATAAACTCAAGGTGGATCACAGACCTTGAGGTAAACCCCCCCAAAATTAGGGTCATTAATGAGGGAAGTGGGACAAACCTGAGAACCTTGGCACAGGGAACACATAGGCTGTCAGAAATAGGGAAGGATACAAATACAGAGGAGTCACAAATTCACAAATGGGATATACTGAAGATAAAACACCTGTGTACATTGAAAGAATTCACCAAGAGAGTAATAAGAGAGCCCATAGACTGGGAGAACATATATAGGTCTAGTATTAAAGTAGCAGATAGACATTGGGCCTCCACTCAAGTACTTCCTCAAAACAAGGACACTTTGTTCTATTAAATTGGCTTTCCATGATGCTCAGCTTCCCAAAAACGATTGCTGAAGCCAAATGTGTGTATAAATTATCAGCAAATGTGGTGAAGAAAGCTGACGGTGCCCAGCTATCAAAAGCTATAGCATCTGGGGTCTTAAAGACTTGAAGGTAAATAAGTGGCCATCTAAATGAGAAGTAACAAAGCCCACATGGAAAAAGCACACCAGCCTGTTTGATCATGAGGTGTCAAAAGGATCAGTTATCAGGACATCAAAGAACAAAAAATATCTTTGTGAATTAGGGGGAGTGTGCAGTGGAGACCCAAGCCCCATCTGTAGGCAACTGGACACACAATATTCCTCTAGATCTTAAATGCTTCCTCATCACCTCCCACCCCCACTATCATGATCCCAATTCTACCTTACAAATCCAGCTAGACCAGAGGATGTACATGGGTACATGTAAGAGCTGGAAACACAGGGAATCCAGGACACATGAACTCCTCAGGATCAGTGGTGAATATGGCAATACCAGAGGGTGGAGGGAAAATGGGGTAGAAAGGGGGAACAATTACCAGGATATACATAAACCACCTCCCTGGGGGGACGGACAACAGAAAATGGGTGGAGATGCCAGATAGTAAAAGATATGACAAAATAATAATAATTTATAAATTATCAAGGGTTCATGAGGAGGAGAAAATGAGGAGCTGATACCAAGGGTTTAAATAAAAAGCAAATGTTTTGAGAATGATGATGGAAATAAATGCACAAATGTGCTTGACACAATGGATGGAAGTATGGATTGTGATGAGTTATACAAGTTCCCAATAAAATGTTTAAAAAAAGTTAAAGTATGAGAAAACCCAAAGTAGGTGCTGCTACTTTCAGCATTGACTTGATGGCAGCGAGTCTGGTTTGAGTATATAATATTGGATCCCTGGGACACTGTTGGGCAAGGGTTGGATTGTCAACCTCAAGGTCCAAAGTTCCAATCCATTACCTGCTCCATGGGAGACAGATCAGGCTACTTTCTCCTTTAAATATTTGGAGCCTTGGGAACTCTATATATGGTCAGTCTGGGTCAGCATTGACTCAAGGCAGTGGGCTGGTTCGTTTGTTGTATCCCATAGTAAGTATATGTTAGGTATGGGTATGGCAGGAATTGTGGTTTATCCAATGTGGCTCTTCCAGCCAAAGTTTCTAAATCCCACCACGTGGCATTTCCCTGCATGGGTCTGGTAAGAAGACGAGGAAGAATGCTGCTAAGATTCACCTAGGAGTAACTGTGAACAGGATTCCGTGTGGTGGCATCTTGCTGTCTATAAAATAAGTCATCTGAGAAGTAGTGGGAGGGATCTCATTACCAGTGAGAGTCAGAAGTGGAGCTTGTCCTCTGAACTCAAGAGCACTGCACACTGAATCTATTGGCACTAGAACGTCTATACAACCAGAGGAGCAACATCAGAAGCAGGGGTCAGAGCGCGGAACAGTGATGGACTGCCAAACACAGGAAAAATATTGTGCAGGAGGTTGGCATGTGCCGGGCACTGCCTTTGGGCACTAAATTAAGGAAATTGGACTTGCTGACCCGAGGAATGCCTTTGGGCTGAGGCTTTTTGGTGTGAAGTGCCTCTGGGCACTTAATTCAGGGATCTGTGTTTGCTGAGCCACAGAGTTTAAGCTTGATGTCTTGGGACTGAGGCTTCTAGAAGAGTGGCATGCCATTGGGGCATTTGTTAGGAGACTTCACAGAGTTTTACAACATATCCTCATGGAGAACTCAACCCTGAGCATTTCTCACTGGCTTTTCAGATTGGTAACTTCTTTAATAAACCATTGAATCGTGAATTTTGTACATGAACTCTGTACAGCCCTGGAAATGGTTATTAGAACCCATAGAGGTAAAATAGAGAACACGAAGTAGACAAAGTCAAACTCATTATATATCAGTATAAATAAACCTAAACTCAATGGAATGACCACAATACAGTCTTGAGCATGACATGACCACTGATTCATTCTAAGGTCTCTTGCACTGCAGAGGAGAAAGCATGATTTGTTATGTTCTTTTCCGGGACTAGAGTCTGTCCATGAAAGAAAATTGGAGGAGAGAAAGGAAGTAGAAGCTATAATTTTCAAGAGGTTAATGCTACACTTGAGGAGCATGAGAGTCTCTGAATATACCCAGTAGGCTTATGGAAAAACCACTTGTTTCTCAGCTTCAGAATGAGACAGTTCATGGGAGCTTCTCAGTTATTTTGTGAGAATTGTGTTGACTTTCCACTATGCTTTGGAGAATCATCTGCTACAGTGTTTCTGGCGAAATTTGAGTTCTGGGATCCTCTGTCTATCAGAACCAACGTCCATAGCCTTGAGACACAGCTTCCTCTACTGCTTCTCCCCCCTCAGCACTTCCAAAATCATTGAAGGACCCTCATTGTAAATTAAACGGATTTTCCATGAAATGCATTGTATTCTGCTGTCTTCCTGACAGAATCTTGACTTTATAAGTACTATCAGTGTGTTTCAGGTGTCCTACTCAATCTATGCCAATATACAACCAATCTTAAATCTTTTCCATTACACCTAGTTTCAGTGAAGTCCATGACTCAGGGCTTTAAATTGATTTATTCCAGTTCAATGCCCTGCTAGGAATTTGCATGTCTACCCCAGATATACTGAATCAAAATATACATTTTAATGTAATTCCCAGGTGATTCTTTTACATGAGAATCAAACCAGAAGATCTTAATAGGAAAACTAGTTAACTGGGAATTTATAACAATCCACTGGGGTTTGTGTTAAAGTGAACTGGTTCAAGGCCTTGCCATGTGTTCGATGGTATTGGACATTACACAGCTCCAAAGTTGTCCATCTATATTCTCCTTTGTACCACTACCTTACCCATAAACACCCTGCTGTGAGCAATGTTATATCAAGTTTCCAAGACTGAAATTCTTTATAAGAGCACCCAACCCCATCATTGTGCACCTTTAGCAGCCTGTAGGTTTGAACCATTGACAATGCGGTTCCCAGCCAATGCTTAACCCATGGCACTAACAGGTCTCCTAGGGGTTAGAATACTGCAAACACTATTCTGAGATTATCTTGCCAATCAAGTGGAATAGTGTGAAATTAAGAGACAGAGAAAGGAGACAAGGAGAAAGGAACATATTATTTTCAGATGTGGAAGCATCATAGACAACTGACAATGCCTATAAGTGATTAAGCGCCCTGGTAGTATTATTGGCAATTTGAGAAGCACCCAAAAACCAAATCCAAATTCACTGCCACTGAGTCAGTTCCTGTCTTTTGGACAGGATAGAACTTCCCTGTGGGTTTCTGAGACTATGCCTCTTTATAGCAGTAGAAAGCCTTGTCTTTCTTGTAGCAGCTAATAGTTTCAAACTGCTGCCTTTGCGGCTACCCCCTTTGGGCTAGTAACTATTATGCCACCTACAATTCCAGGACATGTTTCACTGCCATTGAGTCCACTCTGATTCATGGCAACACAATAGGGCAGGGTAGAACTGTCCCCATGGGTTTATGAGATTGTAACTGTTCATAGGACTAGAAAGCCTCATCTTTCTCCCATGGAATGGCTGGTGGTTTCAAACTGCTGACCTCTTAGCTAACAGCCTAGCCTCCAGGTTGCCAGGACATTAGGGGAGTACAAATTTCTCACTTTAAAATCCAGCATCACTAGTGTGATTCCAACTGTAGCACCGTGTCTAGAATAATCTAAGCACTTCAGCAGGGTCAGACATAGTAGAAATGCCATGATCCAGCATAATGACACCTTTAAAAATAATTTTATTGATATATAATACACACATTATACAATTAAATAGCTCAGTCACATCATGAAGAGTGTACCATCATCATCACAATCAGGTTAAGAACACGTTTTTTATTCTTTATTCTTGTACTCATCATTATTAGCTCTCTTTCCCCCCAAAACTTCCTTTGCCAAGGAACCAGCTACGGTCTCTGTAGATTTACCTGTTCTGGATTTCATATGCAGAAAAATAATTAAAAACAAACAACAATAACACAATAAAAGAAATAAAATCCTCAAATGAAAATAAATCAGAAAACATTAAAAACTAGAACAAATTTAAATAACTTGTAAGGGAGATCAAATGATAGGACGCTAAATTTTATTCTAACCACATCTGCAACAATCCACTTTCCAATGCATAATGCATGATAGCAATTCTATTCACATCCCTGGTCCGTGGTCCAAAGGGATTCACCAGGGACTTAATCCACATATATATATAGATTATTACTAATGTATATATACACAATATCCCCTTCATTTTTTATTTAATGGAAACAGCTTTAAAATCGTTCAAAGGAAGAGCAAATTATATCACATTTTGACCTAAGTGTAACTGCCATATTTGACTTTACAAAGCACCTGTCTCATAAAGAACTATTCACTCCCCTCATCTATGATTGGAGGGGATTCACCAGAGGCTTACTTCGTGTGTGGAACCTGCCAATGGATTTTGGGCTTCCACTGTCATCCATAGCCTTCTGCAAACCAGGTTAGATAGTTAAGCTTTATTGTGCCAACCCAGTAAGAGACCCAAGAACATGAAAGATGAGGCTCACAGATCCATTTATCCCTCTGCCCTTCAATTGACCCCAATGTGTTTATTAGGCAGGTTGGCACAATTAACTTACTCACCTTCTATTAGGTTTGGATGATATTATTTATAATCCTTGGACCACATAGGCTGCCATGCTTCCTCCATGTGAACTTAGTCGACAGCTCACTTAAATGACCGCTTGTTTGAAACTAAGGCTTTAAGACCCCCAGCGCTGTTCTTTCAGATTGGCTGGCACCATCTAGTTTCTTCACCACACTCAAGTACCCATATTTCCAGTGATCTCTCCATTTGGTGAAGCATCAAGTACAAGCTTGCCATAAGAAATTGTTGTTCTTACATTAGAGCTAGAACTAAGTGCAACTCCCCAAATGCATTAATGCATATATGGTTAAAATGTATGTATCTCTGGTTCACTTTAAAGACAGCGTTGCAATTTTATGCCAGGGGCCATGATCAAACATCCTCCTTTACTCTTCCAATTCTTTGTTGTTTCGTTCCTTTAGTGCTTCCAAAGCTTCTGAAACAAACACCTTGTACTAAATTATCTCACTGTACCTGTCTATAATGAGGTTTCCTCAGAAAATGGTGGCTAATGGAGACACAGCTTACATTCAATTACATTTAAAATTATAGCTTGGATTCCCAAATCCAAAGGCTCCAGAACTCATGGCTATGAAATAGATGTAGATAGTTTATAGGCCCGCTCAGAGAATGAGGATTATACTATAAACACGGACAGATGCCACATACTTAGTGCGACTTCAGAGCAGATAATATAATGGCCCAATCGCATGTATTATGCTATTATTTCTCATACAAATTATGTATCAATTGTTATATCCATTTTACAGATGGATGGTCATTATTTATTTTAGAAAAACACACATAGTTAAATAAATAATATAATAAATTGAAAAATTGAATCCAATTCTACGCTTCACTATACATAGAAAGCAATGAGATATTAGACACCAGAGTTTTATACCTGGCCTCAGGTTAGCATAGATTATGATGTCCTACTTCTATTGCTCTTTCCAATTTGCCTGCGCTTTTGCTCACACTTTAGGCTTAGATATTCTTCACCTCGGGAAGGAGAAGGAGAGGCAAGCTTTGGTTACTAACGTCTTAAGAGTCCTACCTTTATTCTGTTGCTGAATTCTGAGCTTTGTTTTTCTCCATATTGACTTTTACTTTTGAATATAGGGATGTTAAAAGGTACAGAGAAATTCCCTGGGTTTGGGATCTAGTCTGTTTTGATTCTGTTCTACCGGAGCTGCCCAGGATCCCTTTGGTAAACGAGACCCACACACTCTCCTATGACAGTCAAACCCTGTTGGTACTGTGGTTTCAGTTGTGTGAGGAGCTGAAAACAGAAGTTGTCTTCTCAACTATCAAGTCAATGGAAGCATTCCATGTCCTTGAAAGGAAGCATTCATTCTTCCATACAATGATCTTTAAACCAAAACATACATCAATTTTACAGCTAAGAAGTATGAAGTGTATGGGTTAAGTGTCATTTTGAAAGAATTACCCATGAGTCTCTGGGTCTGTGTATATTGACAGTGGGAGAAATGATACCCTTTATTGGCATTCAGTTCACATTACAGGAACCCTGATGACACAATGGTTATGTGCTCAGCTCCTCACTGAGACGTTAGAAGTTTGAGCCCACCAGGGATTCCATGATAGAAAGACCTGGTAATCTGCTTAAGTAACAGTTAGACTCTAGAAAAGTCTATGACGTAATGCTACTTTATCCTAGAGAGTTGCCCAGAATCTGGATAGAATCCACCGCACACCAAAACAACAGTGCAAACTGTAAGTGCATTTTGCACACTAGCATCCTGAACTTTCAGGGAATTCCTTTGCAGTTGTGTTCATAACCAAGTCTTACTTATACCATTGCAGCATTTTACCACGAGGACAGCGCAGAACCGGGTTGCCTTCTGGTATGTTGGATATAGTGTTGCAATGAGTCGGAAGTAACTCTATTGCACCTGACAGCGACATAGCTTGTCCATGAAAATGTAGGCGTATATGATAATTTACATAATTGTCATGACAACCCATACCACTGATAAAAACATGGCATTATTGCACGGAGGTTAAAAAGTACAGCATCCAATCTCAGAGTCCCATGTGGAAGGATTGCTTCCCAGGTTCTCTCAGGACAAATGACTATATGGAGTGAGCACATGGAAAAAGCATGAAGTATTGAAGTGAGTGTATTTAATACAAATCACCCAGTGGTTAAAGCATTGAACTGCTAACCAATGGCTCGGTGGTAGAACCTACCAGCCTCTGGTGTAAGAGAAACATGACAGTCTCCTTCTACGAAGATTTAACATTTGGGATTTACAGTCCCACTCGCTCCTCTTGGGTTGCTATGAGCGGTGTGGTTGTATGGTGGTTTGGTTTTCTTTTCCAATACAAGGTATTAGGGTCAGTAATTTATGAAAGGAATCTATAATGATATCCTATACTCTGATAGTGACAGGAGTGATAGTAAGAAAAACATATTTTAAAACATAAATGGAAGAAAAAATATGAGAGAGATATGATAATACAATGAAAAATTGCTAATAATGGCCAAATGTCTACATTAAGTAATTGGTATCTGAAAGAAGTCCAGATTCTTTGGTTAAGAGTTCCAGACTTGGAAAAGAACCTTTCTTGGGATGAAATGGTATGACATCCAGATTAAAACATTTAACCCCCAAATAGAAAGTTTCATGCAGAATTGAAGGGGATCTTTTGAAATGGAAATTTATATGGACATGTTGTTTAAGAAGCATACCCAGAGTCTGACAACACACTTATAAATTATACCAGAAGGGAAATGTGATTTAAAATAGATACATGATCAAGTAATTGATCCTTAGAGCAGAGATAGGTAACCCCAAACGGAAAATGTCACATAGTCTTACCCTTAATCTGATGAATAGAATTTACACATTTAGGAAAATATTGCCTCGAATAGAATAATAATTGATTAGTGATAACATTTTAAAATTAACAAGGTATGTGGGGTAAGTACTGGTAATATCTACCAAAAGTATGGAAGAGATAAGGATCATATACTCAAAGTTTTACCTATTGAACAGAAACTGCATTTTATTTTGATCTTTTAATTACATAAATAACTCATTATTGTTGTTCTTTTCAA
This sequence comes from Tenrec ecaudatus, assembly GCF_050624435.1. Lineage (NCBI taxonomy): Eukaryota > Metazoa > Chordata > Mammalia > Afrosoricida > Tenrecidae > Tenrec > Tenrec ecaudatus. The sequence continues at coordinate 155,572,200 of NC_134535.1, read as the reverse complement.
TCAGATTTTTAAGTATCCATTTTTCATGTACGCATGCCAATAGCAAGGTAGTAACTATAAACAAGGATACTATGGTTCATATCAACTAATAAGACATCATTCTGATTTTATCAATTGATACAGTAATTCTAGTAAGTATGAGCCAGTTACATCTTCTCTCTTTGTGCTCTCAGCAATCTTAAGTGCTAAAGACCATATCTTACCACTAGGTAAATTAATATTTTAGGTGATCACTTGGAGTTCACCAGTCATCTCTCTTGGTGTGATACTCTGAATGCAACACAAGCAATGCTTTTACAAATTAATAGAGGGGAAATGGAATAGAAACGTAGTCCCCCTAAATATGAGTGTGTTGTTTTAGAAACGTTAGTACATAGGTACACATCAGGAGTACTGATCATAACTATTTACTGTAGCACTGCAACTGATCCACAGTAGCATTTTCCCATAAAGTACAAATTATTCTTGTTATGCCAGTTAGTCTTCTTTTTCCCATTGCTATTATTCTTCCTGCTATTTTTTTTAACAGTGACTGCCAAAGTAGCACATTATGGACATCTTGAGTTAACACAAAACATCAAGGATATTTCAGGACAGCATAAAAAATAAAATCATCCATGGGAATATATGACATCAGGGGCTATGTCAAATTCGGATCCACCTCGGCCACATAATTTTCAGTTTAACCCCAGGGGGACTTAAAAACGTTATTTTACCTATTCTACATGGTTTAACAGGTGGCTGTGGTTTAGCCAGCTTCCTTGGCTCACTCCCCACACCTACACTAGAGACAAATAACTTTGCACACCGAGGTCAAAGTGACCTGGTAAATGTTACCTGCCAATTGCTGAGCACTTATGAGAGAAGAACAAGAAAGTCACAGAAAATGACCCAGGGACAGGTCCTTTGCCTGTCAAACAAGGAGAGACAAGGATAAAAAAGAAAACACGCGTCATGTAAGGTTCAGAACGCCTGTTGTGCTAAGAGCTTTGAAGCCTGGAAATACCAGCGGCTTGAGTCTCTCTGGGATGAAAATGAAAA